>NC_134353.1:135671334-136033834 GCF_048569485.1 Anomaloglossus baeobatrachus
CATTCTGAGCCATGCTATTGAGCAATATATACTGTAGAATGATAAAATACATCCAAACAGGACAACAGAAGTTCACAATCTACCAGACAAAGGAAAATTAGAGAATGACTGACTATTATGTAAATTGGTGATTATTTCCAAAGTAACATTTTGCATTGTACTGTAAAAGCTATCAGATGCTTCTATACATTAGGCAAGAAAAAATACATCTGATAGATTGAATGAGCAACTTCAAAGATTAACATTTTGGAAATTAGAACAAGGCAACTATAATTTGGGGACAAAGGACCAGAGACCACCTGGGGGGGGCAGTTCTCTCTAGTGCCTCATTTGCTGTGGTAGTAGAGGGCTTCATTAATTGACCATAACCACGTTAATTGGTTGAAGATAACGTTGATGACGGTGCCTAAGAGCCTAAGGTGGCACTGGTGGGTGAGGCCTAAAATACCGGAAAATGCGGCAGACATTGGCCAGAAGGTTGTAATAAGTGAGGTGCTAGCTCATCATGGAAAGTGGCAAAGATGGAGCAGAAACTCCAATATTGGTAGATACTCCTCCTTCTGAGTGGAATGAGTTGCATAACAAATAAAAGAAGGAACAAAGTGTCTGCAAGGCAGTGCAGTAATGGGTGAATAGATGCAGTGCCTAAAGTGGCACAGAAAGGTCACGGTACCATATTGACAGGTGTTGGAGGAGAAAGAAGCTCCCTGTTTGCCAATCCAGAGATAATTGCAGACAGATCTGACACTAAAAGGTCACCCTGGCAAACAGACCCCACCAACCTCCATACAATATTGCCTCTCCTAAAAACACCCCAAAAATAAAGTACAACACATGCTGTGACATTGTTTTCTGTTACAAGAGAAAAGGTTTTGGTACCATGATAGCCAGTTGAAAAATGATTGGTTGCTCTCAGTGAGAGAAACAAAATTATAATCTTGTTGTGATACCTTTTAATGGCTAACTAAAATAAACTGATGCTACAAAGCAAGTTTTCGAGACATCATCCTGATGAAGAGACCTGAGATGTCTTGAAAGCTTGTTTTGTAACATCATTATATATTATTTTATTTAGCCATTAAAAGGTATCACCACAAGATTATAATTTTGTTTCTCTCCCTAAGAACAATCAATCATTGTTTTCTATTTGGGACTGCTCATTTTTTCATTCGAAGGGGATCATTGCTGTTGGCAGCGTTGTACTGGCTACCGGAGGAAACTCCAGTTATGCCAGGCCTGGATTCTGGTACCTGCATTGCTCTCCGGAGCTCTCACCTGGGCTCCAGAGTGCAGGCTAGACTGTACCGCGAGCGCTGAGCGATTGATTCCCCGGCGCTTGTGGTTCAGTTAATGACAGCTGCAGGCAGGCCGGGCTGAACTCCGGGGTTCAGGTGAGAGCATCTCAGTGCTCGGTATACTCGGCGAGCTCCGAGTACCGGCGAGATGCTCGGGCAGATGCTCGGCTCCCCCTCCCTGCATGTGGGCGCTGTTTGCAGAGCCAGCCCACATGAAGGGATTGGCTGTCACAAACTGTAATGCCACAACCAACATGGCTGTGGAATTACAGTGATTGACTGGCAGCACAGCGTCATCAGCTCTATATGACAGCTGACGTCACTGTGCTCGGCAGTGTGGTCCACAGTCAGCTAGTGTAGGGGGAGGTGCTGCTGAGCCAGGGACAGACTTTAGTGTGTAGGTAATGTAAGTACTAGGAGATATAACGTCACCACTGCCACCGTTGCCATAGTAACCTACCAAGCGGGTTACTATAGCATCGGTGATCTCCGATCACCTGATTACCAGGGCCGCTATGCACTGGCTCCTGCAGTAGCCGCAGGAGTTAACTCCCTGTTTACCAACGCCGCTTATGCCGGAGCCGTTGAATAATGTCGCCGAGAATCAGCTGATCTGAGATCACCGTTGCTGTAGTACCCCGCTCAGTAGGTTACTATGGAAACGGTGGCAGCGTTGACATCACCACCTACCAATCCGCTGCAGCTTCTGCTCAGTTATACAGCACAGGGGAGCAGCAGTGTTCTTCCTCCCTGTGCTGTGTGATATAGCAGAGCTACATGGGTTGAAGAAGAGAGAAGACCAGGATCATGGAGGGGTGAGAGGGAGTAATAAAGATGGAATCCCTAAGTGTGTCTGTGTATTTATGTATAATAAAGTATTTTTTCTCTGTGTGGTGTCTTTTTTTTAACCCTTTATTGGAGATTCTTAATGGTCGGGTCAAGCTTGGCCTGACATTAAGAATCTCAGGCTTAATACCAGCTGGTAAAGAACAGGTGGTATTAACCCCTCATTACCCAGCGTGCCACCAGGCACCAGGGCTGCTGGAAGATTTGGCTACAGCACCAGAAGATGGCGCTACTATGAAAGTGCCATTTTCTAGTGCGGCAGCGGACTGCAGTTCGCAGCAGGGGGGGCCAGAAAGCTTGGGCCAACCTACGCTGTGGATTCCAATCCCCAACTGCCTAGTTGTACCTAGCTGGATACAAAAGTTGGGCGAAGTCCACGTCATTTTTTTTTTATTATTTCATGAAATAATTAAAAAAAGGGCTTCCCTATATTTTTGGTTCCCAGCTGGGTACAAATAGGCAGCTGGGGGTAGGGGGCAAACCGATTAGATGATGTGTCAGGTTCAAGGAATTGATTCACATGACTCATCAGCTGATTCTATAAACGGCTTTTAAAGAATCAGCTGATGCATCAGTAGAAAAAAAAACAACAATACTCACCTTTCTGCAGACTCCCATCTGATTGCTGCAGAACCCGCCGGTAATCAGCTGATGCGGTCACTTGGCAGCATCAGCTGACCGTTTAAACCAGCCAGGCAGCAAAAAGCCAGCCTCACCGCTGGACTTATACAATCAGCTGATGCCGTCAGGTGACAGCATCAGCTGATCACTGGCAGGTCCTGCAGCGATCGGACGTGTCTGCAGACAGGTGAATATGATATATTTTTTTTTCTATTGATCACTTTTAGTTTTGCTTAGAAGCAAATGTACAGGCAGAGAGAAGCTGCCGCGCATACACAACTAAGCGAAAGTGCATGTCACACGGGGGAGGAGGAACACAGGATTCTTCCTCCCCCTAATACAAAGACAACATTGCTCACAGCAGTGATATTGGAAACAAAAATGCTTACAGGGGTCTTCCCCATGCTGCTCCCATGTCATTTGAGCACTGCTGTTATGCATTTAATAATATATAATATAATAATATTTATTCATTTATTAAGCTGTTAATTCCACAGCGCTTTACATGCAATGGCAACACTGTCCCCAGTGGGGCTCACAAGCTATGTTCCCTATGAGTATGTTTTTGGAGTGTGGGAGGAAACTGGAGAACCCGGAGGAAACCCACGCAAACACGGGGAGAACATACAAACTCTTTACAGATGGTGTCCTTGGTGGGATTTGAACCCAGGACCCCAGCGCTGCAAGACTGAAGTACTAACCACTGAGCCACCATGCCGCCCATTTGTGACGTTTTTGAGCTTTCTCCAGATCGCCGGTGGTGCTGCCGAAAAAATGCTCGGGTATCCCATAGGCTAACATTGGGCTCGGTGCTCAGGTCGAGCAACTGAGCATTTAAAAATGCTCGACCCGAGTATCGAGCACCCGAGCATTTTACTTCTCGCTCATTTCTACTGATGCCCCCTGTCTCTGTCATGACTCACTTCTTGTGAATACCGGCACTGAAGCATCACTCTGAACAGTAGAAGAGATCAGATAGTACAGGTATAAAGTTCCCTAAGGAGTCTAATAAAATCAATTAAAAATGTAAAACAAAAGTTTTAAAAATATGAAAAAATGAAAAAACCTAAAAGTTCAAATCATCCCCCTTGTTCCCCACTGAAAATAAAACAATAATAATGAAAAAACACATATTTAGTATTGTCGCATTCAGAACTCCCTGATCTATCAAAATATGAAATCAATGGAACTGATCGGCAAAGGGCGAAGCGAAAAAATCCAAACACCAGTACAGTGGAACCTTGGTTAACGAGAACAATCTGTTCTGGGAGTGTGCTTGTTAACCAAGTTACTCGTTCAGCAAAGCAAGATTTCCCATAGGAAATCATTGCAATGCAGACAATACGTTCCACAACTTGTTAAATGTTCCATCCTGGTGCCCTATTGTGCCATTCCCCACACTTACAAACACGCACAAACACATACGCACAAACACAGATTATGCTCACCTTACCTTCCGTTCCCTCGCCGGTCTCCTGGAACTTGCACTTCGCCCGTACAAGACGTGTATCGGGTAACCAAGGCTACCGATGACGGACCTTCGGCACTCAGCACGCTGACGTCAAAGGCAGGAGCCGCTGCCTTTGAGTAGCGCCTGACAGGGGAAGTTCCTCACTCGTCGCGATGGTTACTGGATACACATCCTGTGGAGAGAGGACCTTCCCCTGTCAGCCGCTACTCAAAGGCAGCGCCTGACCAATCAGAGGCAAGCAGCTCCTGCCTTTGACGTCAGCGCGCTGGGAGCTGAAGGTCTGGCATCGGTCCCCTTGGTTACCCAATACATGCATGTTCCAGGAAGCCAGCGAGGGAACAGAAGGTAAGGTGAGCATAATATGTGTGTGTGCGTGCGTGCGTGTTTGTTTGTGTGTATTTGTGCGTGCTTGTGTGTGTTTGTGTGGACTGCAAGAGCGGGTTAGAGCATGGTGGATGTACGGGACCGGAAGTGTGTGCGGTGAGTATTTTGATCATACAGCAAGGCTTTCTCGTAAACCGAGTTACAAATTTACAGAAAGCCTTGCTCGTTAGGCGAAATACTCGCTAACTGGGTTTACTCGTTAAGCGAGGTTCCACTGTATTAATTTTTTTGGTCTCTGCAACATTGCAATAAAATGCACTAACAGGCAATCAAAACTTTGCATCTACCCAAAGATGGTATAATTAAAAACATCAGCTCATGTTGCAAAAAAATAAGCCGTCACTGAGCCCAAGATCCCAAAAACTGAGAAAGCTACAGGTCTTGGAAAATGGCAACAAAAGTGCAATTCTTTTTTTTACAAGTTCTGAAATTAAAAGTAAACCTATGCATGTTTGGTATCTACGAACTCATACTGACCTGGGGAATCATGTTGCAAGCTCAGTTTTACCAAATATCGAACATAGTAAATAAAAAGCCCCAAAAAAAAACAATTGTGCAATTGTACTTTTTTTGCAATTTCACTGCACTTGGAATTTTTTTCCCATATTCCAGTACAATATGGGGAAAAAATTAATGGTGTCCCACAAAACCAAGCCCTCATATGGCTATATTGACTGAAAAATAAAAAAATGTATGGTTCTTAGAAGAAGTAGAGCAAAAAAATGAAAATGGAAAAACAAAAATTGCCATGGATGAAGGGGTTAGCCCAGGAGAAAATATGGCGCCACTTCAAAATCACTAAAGTAGAAAAATTTCCAGGCCTGCATGACATACACCCCTGAGTACTTCCTGAATTAAGTACGGTGATTGACAGACCAATATTTTTAATCTTCACAGATTCCATAATAAGTAGAACTTTACCACAGGTTAAGCTCATAGCAAATGTGGTGCCAATATTCTTTAAAGGGTACAAAATCTGAGCCTGGAAATTATAGACCGGTAAATTTAATCTCTACTGTGGGTAAAATCCTTGAGGGTTTCCTAAGAGATGCTATCCTGCAGTACCTCAAGAGGAATAACCTCATGACCCGGTATCAGCATGGGTTTATTTGGGATCGGTCCTGTCAAACTAATCTGATCAGCTTCTATGAGGAGCTAAATTCCAGATTGACCAGAGAAATACAGTGGATGTTGTCTACATGGATTTTTCAATGGATTTTGATACAGTGCCACACTAAAGGTTAGTACATAAAATAAAAATAATGGGAATAGGGGAAAATATGTGTAACTGGGTAAACAACTGGCTCAGTGATAGGAAAAAAAGGGTGGCTATTAATAGAACACACTCAGACTGGGTCACAGCTAACAGTGGGGTACCGTATGGGTCAGTATTGGGCCCTCTTTTAAAATATTTATTATTGACCTTGTAGGGGGTAAAGAGAGTAGAATTTCAACATTTGCAGAAAATACTAAACTCTGCAAGGTTGTTAATACACTACAGAGGAGGATAATTTAATATTTCAGAGGGATGTGTGTAGTCTGGAGACTTGGGCTGAGAAATGCCAATTGAAGGTTAATGTGGATAAATGTAAGATCATGCACTTCGGCATAGGAAATAAAATGTATCATTATGTGCTTAATTGCAAAACATAGCGTAAAACTGACACTGAAAATACTTGGATGTATGAGTGGACGGCATACTCAACGTTCCTGTTTCCTGACCAGTGTAAGGCAGCTGCTGCCAAGGCTAATAAAATAATGGGATGCATTAAAGAGGAATAGATGCTCAAGAATATAGTTTTGCCTTATACAAGTCACCAGTGTGACCGCAATTAGAATACTGTGTACAGTTTTGGTCTCCTTTGTATAAGAAGGACATAGCTTAACTAGAGCGAGTGCAGAGAAGAGCAACCAAGGTTATTAAAGAGAGGCGGATATCACTGATGCATCACCACGCCACAAATCCAGGCAGACTCACACACAGCAACACGTTAAACCGATGAAAGTCTGATATATGACTAAAACGTCTTTATTTTGCACCATCAATTGAACTTGCTGCGCTGTTTAAATAAAAATTCACCTTGCTTCACAACATTGGGAGTTCTCAGCTTTATTTCTTGCAATTATAGGTTTGGAACCTACCAAAGCTCCCCTACCCATGATGGAAGTGCCACCCTATTTCTTCAGGGATGCCTATATTACTGAAGCCCACTTTCAGTCATATAGGTGCCGGGTTTCAGTTATATAGGCGTGAGTGGTGAGCGGTGGCTGTAGCATAACAGGCACGCCTATATGACTGAAACCCAGTGGCTCCCAAAAGGATTAAGGTAAATTTTCTCTTGAGTGCCACACTGTCAGTTTGGCCTACACCACCTTCAACCTCAGAGCACTTTGTAGCCCCTGTGGCTGGCACTTTCCTCTGACCCAGCCCCTCTGTACATTATTAAGATGCACACTAATCCCACATTTGCAGGTTAAGAGCATAATCCAATGTGACAGGTTCTCATTTAGGAAGACTATGGGAAAACACTTTTTCGTACAGCCACCAAAGCTGGAATGACCCTCCTTTGCCTCTGATGTCAGTCTCAACGCCTCTAGTGTAATGAGTGGAAAGGAGAGGAAGGGATAGTGTTTATATAAAACAATTGCTTGCCAATATGCCTTTTCAGGTTTTCAAAAAACATGGTAATGTTATAATGCGTACATATGGTATCCATGAAAATCCATCCATTACGGTGTACTGGAAACAAGGACATATAAAAACTGACTGCAGCATTCAGTCACTCAAGAGGCTTACAAGTTGCAGCAATTTTAACAGTTTTAAAAAGGTATTCATGAAATATGTTATCCAACAGTCAAGCAGTTCATGGATGGTTCTGGTTTATTTTGTTACATTTGTGGTTTTACTACATCAAAAAGACAACTATACTTGACTTTGTGGGTAGAGCTTATCATGCATATTTTAGGGTTAAACTGGGTGAGGAAAAGCCTTGAGCACCACATAAAGTGTGCAGGTTGTGAGTGGTGATAGCCTCAGAAGCATATTCATGACCACATGGTAAATATAAAAGGCATGAACACAAAGATACAATTTTCCATCCAGTACCCAAGGCAGATGGAACACAAACATGATGGCAGAGTACTGCTGCTGTTTACAGTATGACAACCCTGATCATAGCTATTCCAGAGCATCCAAAAAGAAAAAGATTCTCTCTAAGTTTAAGGACACATGGGCATTTAGCATCCGATGTGAGTGCATTGAATGTGATATGCTAATGACTTCGGCTCCCACTGTGCTGCGAGTGTAAGCTGAGTGTAGTCATACTGTGATGTGATCTTGTGATCGGAGCACAGCTGCAGAGGAGAGGGAGGAACTAATCTCCCTATCTCCTCCTCTATCACCTGAGGCATACATTGCACTGTACTCCTGTGTAATGTAAGTGCAGTGCCATGTTTCTCTCGCACCCATAGACTTGTATGGGTGCGAGTGAAAACAATTCACACTCCACCCCCAGCATGCTGCGATTATTTTCTACGTCCGATTAGGGCTGAGAAAAAAAATCTCACATGGGAGCGACCCCATAGAGTATGGATCCGGCTGGAATGCGATTTTCTATCAGATTCCACTCACTCAGTTTTACTCGCCGTGTGTCCTTACCGTAACATTTAACATTTACACAATTATTGCTGTCTTGGATAGATGATAGACTCATTTTTTGCATGAAACAAGTATATTACGTCAGCTATTGCTTCTTTAGGATTTCTGATTACTCCTGATATTCGACATTACAACCTTCTCCTTTGTGAACACATTTGATGTGTTGAACATATTTGTTTATGTTGTATCTGGAATCAGCATCTTTCATTTGGGTAAAATTAGCAGAAATACTTAGGTCAGCAGAATTTGTTTGTTTTTTTTTCCTTCAAATGTAGACCAGGCTTTTATACAGTTGGTATTCCTTTTATATTTCATGTATTTCAGTTTCAAATCAATTTCAAATGATAATAAAATCAGGATGGAATGTATTAGAAATATAAGATTATTATATTATCAACATAAAGATGAAAAAGATTAAAGAAAAGATGGAAATAATGAAACATTTATTGAAAAAATTGTGTAAAAAAAAGTAAAAAACCTCCCAAAACATCTAGTAAATATTTGATTACATGGAAGTTAGAAATACAACAGCAAGAGAAAAGGCAATTAATTAAATGAATAGAAATAAGTAGCAAAGTTCAACCTCTTTATTGAATTAGCTGCAGACAGTCAGCATGAATGTCTCTCTGGGGAGATGGAGACATCGCAGCACAATAGGCTGCAGAGCAGATTCAGCAAAGGGAGGCGGTGTACCCACTCTACAAGGATAAAATTCAGAACACCACCTGATAAGGCACATACGATAACTAGCCTCTTGTCCATGTACAGGCAAATAGTACACAGAACATAAATATTTAATAAGTATAATATAATATTATATTTATAATATACAATATTTTTATAATATATTTGATTAATAATATTTTTTAATATATATATATATATATATATATATATATACATTTTATATATATATATATATTTCATAATATAAAATTTTATATTTTTTAAAAAAAAAACTTAATGATTTAATAAAAATAAAAAAATATTTATAAAATATATATTATATATATATTATTCTAAATATATATTATATAAAATAATAAAAAAATATTTTTGACTCCTTTTTAGAGTCTGACACATATCACCCCAAAAAAAAAATGGAGCCGGTACGTCTCATGCAACATATCAGAGCAGAATTTTCTGTTTTCTATCTGGGCAGGTTTGTAAAAGTCCATTTACATGCAACAGATAAAACCTCATTGTCTAGAATTATCTGTAGCGATGAGCGAATAGTAAAATATTTGGGTTCGGATTATTCGTCCCGAACACCTAGTACTATTCTGGTATTCATCACGAATAATGAACCTAATGCAAGGTACCCCAGCATAATTCTGGGAAATCTTAAAGAAAAATGCTTGGGTTCCCCCTTGACTTGCATTAGGTTCATTATTCGTGAATCATGACGAATACTGGAATAGTAGCAGGTTTCCAATACGAAAAATCCAAAGCCGAATATTTAATAGACACTCATCACTAATTTTCTGCTATACACCTGCCATGTGGAAACACCTTGAAGATATTAAAATCAGCCAAAAAAACATCATATATATAGAGCTGTCATATGCAGCGGAGCTTGTGAAAGTTGCCATTCGGCCCATGGCATCATTACAAAGGATTGGAAATAAATATTTTGTCCACTCAATGGCATAAGGCCCCTAGGTTAATGATTATAATTTCAGTTCTGCTTTGCATACTCTTGATAACTCATCATACTGAACAATAATATTGATCAAAAGGTATTTTCGGAGTGCAGAATACACCTGTTATTCTATTCAGGTTTGAGAAAGTAAGAATATTACAGAAAGCAGCCAAGATGGTCTTCACAAACCACTGATCCAACCAAGCATCACTGATTTGGTTCTGCAGCTAAATATACATCAATATTCATATATTATTAAAATGCAAATAAAAAGGCCATAAGAGCTACAGTAAAGTGATAGCTGTAATCTTTAACTCTTTTTTCTATCTACTCCACAATACATTAGGCAGTAGTGTAGTGTGTGTGTGTGTGTGTATATATATATATATATCTTGATGTCTATCCAGCTGTTGTTCTCATAGTTTGTGAACAGCTGGATAGAACACATCCTACATCTGTAATGCAGTGATTATTAGGCACTGTCCTAGCTCTATACAAGAATAATAGTTAAACACTTGCTATCATTTAGGTATTGCAGGAGTAGGGTACACATGGAGATACCGGCTTTCCTTACCTTTGTCAGTGTAATGTATGCTCAGGACAAGGCGGTCTGGAGCATATCACTGCTCTTCCATTTCTCACTACTTGCTAGGAAATCATATTAAGCTCCTCAGCACAGTTAGGGTGGGTCTCTGTCATGTAGTTAAGACAGAGCATAAGGGAACATGCCTAGAGATAATGATGTCACAGACATAGGATGCACTTTAACTTTATTATCACCAGCTTTTAACTGATTGCTTTCCTAATTGTATCATATGCTTAGCAGCGGCTGGGGAAAGAAGGGGCAGTTTTTCCAATGCGTGCCGACTCCGACAGACAACAGTGTTTAAGCCAATTACCGAATAAGCAGCACTCAACTGACAGATTAAATGTTCTAGTCCCATAGGTGCCATATATCTATGACCTTAAGATCACCAACATTATGGTTCTGTATCTGACCAGGGACATAGCGATAGGGATGTAGAAGTGGTCACACCCTGACCCTGGTGACTGAAGAGGAAAGAGGCCGCCTCACCATGTGAGAAAACATTACATTAGCATCATAGATGGACATGTTAGGAGGGGTTTATTGTTACAGATTTGCACTGGGACTTGGGAGCTTGAGGTTATCTATCTATCTATATCTATCTACTCTATCTATATATCCTATCTATCTATCTATCCATCTATCTACTCTATCTATATATCCTATCTATCTATATATCCTATCTATCTATCTATCTATCTATCTATCCGTCTATCTATCTATATCTATCTACTCTATCTATATATCCTATCTATCCATCTATCTATCTACTGTATCTATCTATCTATCTATCCTATCCATCCATCCATCGATCCACCCCTCTATCTTTCTATCTACTGTATCTATCTATCTATCCATCTATCTATCTATATCTATCTACTCTATCTATATATCCTATCTATCCATCTATCTATCTATCTATCTATCTATCTATCTATCTATCTATCCTATCCATCCATCCATCCATCCATCCACCCCTCTATCTTTCTATCTACTCTATCTATCTATCTATTTATCTATCTATCTATCTTTCTATCTACTGTATCTATCTATCTATTTATCTATCTATCTATCGTATCTACCTATCTATCTATTGTATCTTTCTATCTACTGTATTTATCTACAGTATCTAGCTATCTATCTACTTATCTATCTATCTACTTATCTATCTACTTATCTATCTATCTATCTATCTATCTATCTATCTATACACTAGCGGACACAGATAAAAAAGGGCCCCCTGTGCAAGAAGATTAAATGGGTCTTTTGGAGCCCAAAAGCTCATAAAAATACTAAATTCCATCTTCTTTGGAGGTAGAAATGGGCCCACTTACCTCATGCACCACTGTTATGTTCGCCTCTGTATATATCAATAAAAAATAAAAACTCACCAGGAAAAAGCCACAAGCCAACACAGGTCAAAATGGAAAATGCACTCGCAGGATGAAGCCAACTATGATTAACCCCTTCAGCCCCCGGGCACTTTCCGTTTTTGCGTTTTTGTTTTTTGCACCTTTTCTTCCGAGAGCCGTAACTTTTTTTATTATTCCGTCAATCTTGCCATATGAGGGCTTGTTTTTTGCAGGATGAGTTGTACTTTTAATTTAACCCCTTCAGCCCCCGGGCACTTTCCGTTTTTGCGTTTTTGTTTTTTGCTCCCCTTCTTCTGAGAGGCGTAACATTTTTATTTTTCCATCAATCTTGCCATATGAGGGCTTGTTTTTTGCGGGACGAGTTGTACTTTTAAATGAAACCATAAGTTTTACCATATAGTGTACTGGAAAACGGCAAAAAAATTCCAAGTGCGGAAAAATTGCAAAAAAAGTGTGATCGTACAATAGTTTTTGGGATATTTTATTCACTGTGTTCACTATATGGTAAAACTGAGGTATCTATGTGATGCTTCAGGTCGGTGCGAGTTTGTAGACACCAAACATGTATAGGTTTACTTGTATCTAAGGGGTTAAAAAAAATTCACAAGTTTGTCCAATAAAAGTGGCGCACGTTTTGCGCCATTTTCCAAAACACGTAGCGTTCTTATTTTTAAGGATCTATGCCTCAGTGATGGCTTATTTTTTGCGTCTCGAGCTGACGTTTATAATGGTAGCATTTTTGCGCAGATGCTACGTTTTGATCGCCTGTTATTGCATTTTGCGTAAAACTTGCGGCGACCAAAAAACGTAATTTTGGCGTTTGGAATTTTTTTGCGACTACGCCGTTTACCAATCAGATTAATTGATTTTATATTTTGATAGATCGGGCATTTCTGAACGCGGCGATACCAAATATGTGTATATTTATTTCTTTTTTAACCCTTTAATTTTCAATGGGGGGAAAGGGGGGTGATTTGAACTTTTAGGTTTTTTGTTTTTTTTTTATTTTTTAAAACTTTTTTTTTTACTTTTTTTTTTTATTTTACTAGTGCCCCTAGGGGGCTATAGCGATCAGCAATCCGATTGCTGATCGCTATCTGCTGATCACAGCTATACCGCTGTAATCAGCAGATTCAGTCACTTTGGTTTTCCCTCTGCTCTCGGCCGAGGGAAAATGAAAGTGAAACATCGTAGCAGCAGGCGTCATCACATGACCCTGTGCTACGATGGCAACCACCGATAGTCACGTGATAACACACGTGACTTCCGGTGGGGGCGGCGGTGAGTAACAAACATGGCCGCGCGCATTTAAATCTTGCTGCCAGACTTTGGCAGCAAGATTTAAGGGGTTAATGGCCGCGGGTGGAAGCGATTCCACCCGCGGCTAGCAGGCACACATGTCAGCTGTTGAAAACAGCTGATATGTGTGCCGATCCACGCCGCCTGCCCGCGGCAGGGGGCGGGGCTTAACGGGACACGATCCTGGACGGATAGATCCGTCCAAGGTCGTGAAGGGGTTAAACCATAGGTTTTACCATATATTGTACTGGAAAACAGCAAAAAAATTCCAAGTGTGCAAAAACTGCAAAAAAAGTGTGATCGCACAATAGTTTTTGGGATGTTTAATTCACCGTGTTCACTATACTAACTGATGTATCTGTGTGATGCCTCAGGTCGGTGCGAGTTAGTAAACACCAAACATCTACAGGTTTACTTGTATCTAAGGGGTTAAAAAAATTCACAAGTTTGTCCAATAAAAGTGGCGCACGTTTTGCGCCATTTTCCGAAACACGTAGCGTTCTCATTTTTCGGGATCTATGGCTCAGTGACAGCTTATTTTTTGTCTCTCGAGCTGACGTTTATAATGGTACCATTTTTGTACAGATGCTAAGTTTTGATAGCCTGTTATTGCATTTTGCGTAAAACATGCGGCGACCAAAAAACGTAATTTTGGCGTTTGGAATTTTTTTGCCACTACGCCATTTACCAATCAGATTAATTGATTTTATATTTTGATAGATCGGGCATTTCTGAACGCGGCAATACCACATATGTGTATATTTATTTATTTTTTAACCCTTTAATTTTCAATGGGGTGAAAGGGGGGTGATTTGAACTTTTAGGTTTTGGTTTTGTTTTTTTTTTAAATTTTTTTTAATTTTTTTTTTTTTATTTTACTAGTCCCCCTAGGGGGCTATAGCGATCAGCAATCCGATCGCTCTTATCTATCTGCTGATCACAGCTATACAGCTGTAAACAGCAGATTCAGTCACTTCCTGCTTCCCTGGCCTCCGGGCCGGGTGAAAACGAAAGTGAAACGTCATAGCTGCAGGCGTCATCACTTGACCCTTACGCACGTGACTTCTGGTGGGGGCGGCGGTAAGTAAAAATCATGGCCGCGCACATATAGATCTCGCTGCCAGACTTTGGCAGCGAGATTTAAGGGGTTAAATGTTGCGAGTGGAAGCGATTGAACTCGCAACATGCAGGCACACATGTCAGCTGTTGAAAACAGCTGATATGTGTGCCGACCGCCGCCGCCTGCCCGCGGCAGTGGGCGGGGCTTAACGTGACACGCTCCATGACGGATAGATCCGTCCAAGGTCGTGAAGGGGTTAAGGTGGGGGTAACACAGGTGCGACCTGTGTTGGCTGGTGGCTTTTTTCTAGTGAGTTTTTTCTGAATTTATGTCCTTTTCGGTGAATTATTTTAAATATAGTGTAGGGACTCATAAGCGTGGGGACCCTTGACGTTTGGGTTACGAGTTTATGTATTTTGGTCAAAATATCAACCAATACCTCACATTTATTATCAATTTATATCATTTTCTATTGAATAATTTTCCGCAGGATGCAGCCGGACCCTCTGCGGTGTCTGTCCTTTGTGTGTGAGTTCACTTATATAGTGCTGGGCAGCCCACCTGATCTAATAGTATGGGTGTCATCAATAGGCAGTAAGCTAGACAATGTCCATCACACATACCTGTGTGACTGGCGCCCTATGTAACACCTCATTAGTGTGCAAGTTTAAAACCCGCAACCACCCCCTCCATGAATTGGTAGGTTGTGAGTGGTTATCTCATCGATATTCTGTACCTGTGTTACCCCCAACTTTATCATAGGGATCCGGCTGCATCCTGCTAGTGCATCTTCCATTTTGACATGTGTTGGCTAATGGCTTTTTTTTCTAGTGAGTTTTTTTTAATTTTTTCTGAATGTATGTCCTTTTCAGTGAATTACCTTGTATGTAGCTACCTATCTATCCCTTTATCTATCCCTTTAACTATCTATCTATCTATCTATCAATCCACAGGCGGACACAGACAGAAAAGTGTCGCTGTGCAAGAAGAATAAATAGGCCCTTTTTTGCAGCCCAATAGCTCATAAAAGTGCTAAATTGCACCTAGTTTGGAAGTACAATTGGCCCCCTTACCACTGTTATATCCGCCCCTCTATCTATCCATCCATGTATCTATGTATCTATCTATCTATCTACTTGTTCTTTTTCCCTTTAAAACAATGAATATAAAAATGTTCAACTGAAATGTTATAAATGAATTTCAGAATAAAGGGCTGACACAGAGTCAGGAGGTCGCGTTATGCACAGGGATGGGTAAACCAGCGCATGCGCTATAAGGTGAATATTCAAAAGATATCGAAGACAAATCAATATGTGTTAATCTTAACAAGGTCAGAAGACTTTAAATCAGAGATGTTTACTCCATGATAGTATTGTGAAACATACTGGATGTATAGTTGATGAAAAAATAGGATTACAGCCCACACCTAGTACGCATTCATGTACTGAACTTGAGATGTGATGACGCTACGCATGAAGAAGAATGAGTAAACGCGAAGGCATATTTTATACATTATGTTTTACTGCAGCTTGTAAAGGTTGTCTGTATCTCACGGGACATGTGGCATGTGTTATATACCGTGATTGAGTAATTTTGTAAATTGTGCTGTCTCCTTTCTTTAAACCTAAAATTTGGATGGAAAATGGGGGTGCTTCTTAAAATCCGAATGTAGCTTACCGGGGGGGTGGTAAAAAGGAATCAAAGGAGGCAGGGGCGATGCTATGCGGTGTGTTGCCTGCGCTGCTCTGTGCGTCGGGTGGCACGGCTCTGCTCTGTGTGCCGCGTGTCTATCCGGCGTGGCTCGGCTCTGAGCGGGGCTGCTCTGTCCGGGGGGGCTCCACTCTGTGCGGGGCTGCTCTGTGCGGGGCTGTCCTAAATCTGGAGTGTGTCTTATAATCCAGTGCATCTTATAAAAGGAAAAATACGGTATACATTTTTATAACCTTTCTTGGTGAGCTCCTTTATCTTGCATTGTCTCTGTGTTTATTAATATGACATTGAGCACATAAGCCGCACTCCGTTATTTGTTTCATCGTAGCATACACATTCACCCTCCCTGTTCTACATAATATACAGTCATTGCCAAAAGTGTTGACACCCTTGAAATTGTTCCAGAAAATGAACTATTTCTCACAGAAAAATATTGCAGTTACATGTTGTGTCATACACATGTTTATTTGTGTGTATTGAAACTACACAAATGAAAGACAAAGAAAAAAGGGCAAATTGGACATTATTTCACACAAAACTGGACAAACATTGTGTGAAAAAAACTTGATTTCACACGTGATGCTCATTCAAACTCACCTTTGGCAAATAACAGGTGTGGGTAATATGTAAATCACAGCTGAAACTAGATGAGAAGGGGAGACGCTTACTGAATCTTTGCATTGTGTGTCTGTGTGTGACACACTAAGCATGGAGAACATTAAGAGAAGAAAACTGTCTGAGGATTTGAGAACCAACATTTTTGAAAAATATAAACAATCTCAAGGCTACAATTCCATCTCCAGAAATCGTGATGTTCCTTTGTCTAAAGTGCTTAACAAAGTCAAGGAGTTTACAACCCTTTGAGCTGTAGCTAATCTCCCTAAATGTGGATGGCAGAGAAAAATTGCTGAAAGTTGCAACAAGAATAGTTTGGATGGCGGACAAGCAGTCCCCAATCATTTTCCAAAAAAATGTAAGCTGTCCTGCAAACTCAGAGTGCATCAGTGTTGGCACAAACTATCCGTCAACATTTGAATAAGAGAAGGGGGAAGGCATCCTATATAGGAAGCGATTGATTGCAGTTATGTATTCCAAAGGGTGGGCAACCAAATATTACGTTGAAGGTGCCAACAACTTTGTCTGGCCCGTTTTTGGAGTTTTGTCTTTCTGGAACAATTTTAAGGGTGCCAACACTTTTGGCCATGACTGTATATTTAACCCCTTCACGACCATGGACGGAAAGATCCGTCATGGTGCCCTGGGCCTTAACGACCAAGGACGGATCTTTCCGTCATGGCGTAATCGCGGTACCGGAGCCTCCGGTGACTGCGAAAAATTAGGATAAACCGCAGATTCGGGGAGGAGGGGACCTGTACCTGACCTCAGGAGGGGTGGTGCCTCCTCCCCGGACCGACGGAGGCTGTGATTGGCTGACGAACGTCGCTCAACCAATCACAGCCACTGTAATGTTCCAGCCACTTAAAGTGACTGAAACATTGAAATCCAGCCCTGGCAAGTGCAGCTATAGCACTGGACATTGGCTGGAGCTGGGTGACCTCACTGGATCACCCTCCCCCAGCTCCAGTATCTCTGATTGGAGAGATCGGCCTTGTGACCGATTTCTCCAATCACAGTGGACCTGTTGCCGGTGACCGCCCCCGTCATCGTCCCTGCAGCACGCCAGCACAGTGAGTGTACACAGTGCAATGGCAGGGCGACAAGCTCCGGTCCCATGCTGTTATGAGACTGGAGCATGGGACCCGGAAGTTGCCGTGCTGCCATTGCACTGTATGAAACCGACCTCCCGATCCGCCGCCGCGATCTGCCACCCGCACCCCCACCCCTCGTATCTGCTGCCCACACCTCCCGATCCGCCGCCGCTGCTGCCCTCCACCGCGATCTGCCACCCGCACCCCCACCCCTCGTATCTGCTGCCCGCACACTCCCCCCCACACCTCCCGATCCGCCGCCGCTGCTGCCCTCCGCCGCGATCTGCCACCCGCACCCCCACCCGTCGTATCTGCTGCCCGCACACTCACCCCCACACCTCCCGATCCGCCGCCGCTGCTGCCCTCCGCCGCGATCTGCCACCCGCACCCCCACCCCTCGTATCTGCTGCCCGCACACTCACCCCCACACCTCCCGATCCGCCGCCGCTGCTGCCCTCCGCCGCGATCTGCCACCCGCACCCCCACCCCTCGTATCTGCTGCCCGCACACTCACCCCCACACCTCCCGATCCGCCGCCGCTGCTGCCCTCCGCCGCGATCTGCCACCCGCACCCCCACCCCTCGTGTCTGCTGCCCGCACACTCACCCCTACACCTCCCGATCCGCCGCCGCTGCTGCCCTCCGCCGCGATCTGCCACCCGCACCCCCACCCCTCGTATCTGCTGCCCGTACACTCACCCCCACACCTCCCGATCCGCCGCCGCCGCTGCCCTCCGCCGCGATCTGCCACCCGCACCCTAACCCCTCGTATCTGCTGCCCGCACACTCACCCCCACACCTCCCGATCCGCCGCCGCCCTCCGCGATCTGCCTCCCGCACCCCCACACCGCGTATCTTCTGCCCGCACCCTCACCCCCACACCTCCCGATCCGCCACCGCCCTCCGCGATCTGCCACCCGCACCCCCACCCCTCGTATCTGCTGCCCGCACCCTCACCCCCACACCTCCCGATCTGCTGCCGTCGCCCTCCATCTGCCACAGTGCCACCGGTCCCCCCCGATCTGCTGCCCGGCCCTTTTCCCTCGTGATCGGCTGCTCGTCCCCTCACCGCCGTGATGTGCGCTCCCTCCCCTGTCACCGCCGTGATGTGCGCTCCCTCCCCTGTCACCGCCGTGATGTGCGCTCCCTCCCCTGTCACCGCCGTGATGTGCGCCCCCCTCCCCTGTCACCGCCGTGATGTGCGCTCCCTCCCCTGTCACCGCCGTGATGTGCGCTCCCTCCCCTGTCACCGCCGTGATGTGCGCTCCCTCCCCTGTCACCGCCGTGATGTGCGCTCCCTCCCCTGTCACCGCCGTGATGTGCGCCCCCCTCCCCTGTCACCGCCGTGATGTGCGCTCCCTCCCCTGTCACCGCCGTGATCTGCGCTCCCTCACCTGTCACCCCGTGGTCTGTGCTCCCTCACCTGTCACCCCGTGATCTGTGCTCCCTCACCTGCCACCCCGTGATCTGTGCTCCGTCACCTGTCACCCCGTGATCTGTGCTCCGTCACCTGTCACCCTGTGATCTGTGCTCCCTCACCTGTCACCCCGTGATCTGTGCTCCCTCACCTGTCACCCCGTGATCTGTGCTCCCTCACCTGTCACCCCGTGATCTGTGCTCCCTCACCTGTCACCCCCGTGATCTGCTGTCCGCTCTCCCTCACCGCTCACCTCCGTGATCTGTGCTCTGCTCACCTGTCTCCTCCGTGATCTGCGCTGTGCTCCCTCCCCCACCTCTCACCCTCCCCGATCTGCTGCCTCCTTCATCTCCTGTGATCCAGCTGCCTAGATCCATCCTGTAGGGTAACTATCCCCAATCTCACCTCCCACTCCCCTTCCCACCCATCCCCCCATCCCTCCCTCCCCCCATCCTCTGCCGCTCCTGCATCCACTGCGCCCTCTCCCATCCGCCCCCACCCTATCCCAGCCGCCGTCTCACTATCACAGATGCTCCCTTTATATGCCGCTGCCCAACTCCATCTGCTGCCGCCCCATCTGCCGCCCCCCCATCTGCCGCTGGTTTTTTTTTTCTATGCCATGGGGGTCTAGTTTCCAAAATGGGGTCACATGTGGGGGAGAACCACTGTTTCGGCACCTCAGGGGGTCTCCAAACAGCATGGAATACGCTAATTATCGCAGACAATTTTGCGTTTGAAACGTCAAATGACGCTCCTTGCCTTCCGAGCCCTGCTGTGCGCCCAAACATTTGAGTTACACCACATATGAGGCATCTGCGTACTCAGGAGAAATTGCAAAATACATTTTATGGTGCAATTTTTCCTGATACCCTTGTGAAAAAAAAGCTACCTGGTTGAAATAACAATTTTGTGGTAAAAATTTTTTTTTTTATTTTCACGGCTCAACTCTATTAACTTTTGTGAAGCCCCCAGAGGCTCAAAGTGCTCAATAAACATCTAGATAAATTCCATGAGGGGTCTAGTTTCCAAAATGGGGTCACATGTGGGGGAGCTCCACTGTTTCGGCACCTCAGGGGCTCTCCAAACGCAACATGGTGCGGCTAACGATTCCAGCTAATTTTCTGTTCAAAAAATTCAAATGGCGCTCCTTCCCTTCCGAGTCCTGCCGTGCGCCCAAACAGTGGTTTTTCGCCACATATGAGGTATCTGCGTGTTCAATAGAAATTGCCCAACACATTTTGGGGGTTCATTTAATCCTGCTACCCTTGTGAATATGCAATATTTGAGGCTAAATTTACATTTTTGTTGCAAAAAGTAAAATGTTCATTTTTTCCTTCCACATTGCTTTAGTCACTGTGAAGCACCTGAAGGGTTAATAAGCATCCTGAATGTGGTTTTGAGTAGCCTGAAGGGTGCCGTTTTTGGAATGGTGTCACTTTTGGGTGTTCTGTGTCATGTAGACCTTTCAAAATCGCTTCAAATGTGATGTGGTCCCTAAAAAAAGTGGCTTTGTAAATTTTGTTGTAAAAATGAGAAATTGCTCATAAACTTTGAACCCCTATAACTTCCTTAATTTTTTTTTTTTTTCCCAAAATTGTTCTGATGTAAAGTAGACATGTGGGAAATGTTATTTATTAATTATTTTTTGTCATATTTCTCGTTGGTTTTAGAGCTTAAAAATTCAAAGTTTGAAAATTACAAAATTTTCAAAATTTTCGCGAAATTTCCGTTTTTTTCACAAAGAAATGCAAAAAATATCGACCTAAATTTACCACTATCATGAAGCCCAATATGTCACGAAAAAACATTCTCAGAATCACCGGGATCCGCTGAAGCGTTCCAGAGTTATAACCTCATAAAGTGACACTGGTCAGAATTGTAAAAAATGGCCTGGTCTTTAGGGTCAAAATAGGCTTGGGGCTGAAGGGGTTAAAATAAAATATATATAGTCAAAATGTCATGATCCAGGACCAGTATTCTCTGCTCCAGAGTTTCCCAAACCCGGCCTTGTCATGTCAGGGGTTAACTCCCATCAGCCTCATTCTGGTTTCAGGAGACACTATATCTGGTCACTGCACTTGCATTCCTGTACTGGTTATAGTTTTGCTCTGCAGCCTGTGACTGGCTCTGGTGAGAATTCCTGTTTCATCTGACTCCTTGTTACTGTGTCCTGACCTGTACCTTTCCCTGTTCATCCATCTGTCCCAGTCCCCGACTTCCTGCTCCTGTCAATTGTTTACCCAACCTGGTTCATCCTCCCTCCCGTGTTTGTGTCTCCTCACCCTCCGGTCTTGTCTTCTGTTCCCTGTACCCTTTATGTTTCCCTCTGCATAACTGATCTCCCAGCATTCGACTACCTGTCTGTCTGTCTGTCTATCCATCCATCTATCTATTTATCTATCCATCCATCCATCCATCTACACAGAACAAGAATATAAATGCAACACTTGCTTTTGTTCCTATTTTTGATGAGCTGAACTCTAATATCTAAAACTTTTTCTATGTACACAAAATGCCTTTTTCTCTCAAATATTGTTTACAAATTTGTCTAAGGGGCACTTTGCACACTGCGACATCGCAGGCCGATGCTGCGATGCCGAGTGCGATAGTCCCCGCCCCCGTCGCAGCAGCGATATGTGGTGATAGCTGGCGTAGCGAAAATTATCGCTACGCCAGCTTCACACACACACTCACCTGCCGTGTGATGTCCCTGTGGCCGGTGACCCGCCTCCTTGTTAAGGGGGCGGGTCTTGCGGCGTCACTGCGACGTCACACGGCAGGCGGCCAATCGGAGCGGAGGGGCGGAGATGAGCAGGATGTAAACATCCCGCCCACCTCCTTCCTTCCGCATATCCTACGGAAGCCGCGGTGACGCCGGTAGGAGATGTTCCTCGCTCCTGCGGCTTCACACACAGCGATGTGTGCTGCCGCAGGAGCAAGGAACAACATCGGACCGTCACGTCAGCGTAATTATGAATTACGCCGACGCTGCACCGATGATACGATTACGACGCTTTTGCGCTCGTTAATCGTATCATCTAGGCTTTACACACTGCGATGTCGCATGCGATGCCGGATTGCATCACTTTCAATTTGACCCCACCGACATCGCACCTGCGATGTCGCAGTGTGCAAAGTGCCCCTTAATCTGTGTTAGAGAGCACTTCTTTTCCGAGATAATCCGTCCACCTCACAGGTGTGGCATATCAAAGTGCTGATTAGACAGCATGATTATTGCACAGGTGTGCCTTACGGTGGCCACAATAAAAGCACAGCTTAAGATGCGCAGTTTTCCAATCTTGGGGGAGTTGGCATCTTGTGCAACCACTATTTGCCTCAGTGCAATACATCTCCTTTGCATAGAGTTGATTTGGTTGTTGATTGTGGCCTGTGGATCATTGATCCACTCCTCTTCAATGGCTGCAAAGTTGATGGATATTGGCAGGAACTTGAACACACTGTTTCATATACCGATCCAGATCATCCCAAACATGCTCAATGGGTGACATGTCAGGTGAGTATGCTGGCCATGTCTGCAGCCTCCATGCCAGCAGCCGGGTTGCTACTCGGATCCGGATCTGTGGTGGCTTAAGGGGTCTCCGGACCCGGGGGTCGCGCAGCCACTTGATGAAAGGGGGAGTATGTACAGGGGGTTAGGAAGTTTGTGATGCCACCCACGGTGCGTGGTAATGTGAGGGACCACCGTGACGGTGGTAGGGCAGCCTGATGTTTAACCCCTCTGTGGGTAGGGGGTTTGTGTCCCGGGGCCCGTTGGTTGATTGGCGTTTGGGTGCTGTGGGAAATAGGAACAGGGGTTTTCAGTGTACTCACTAAGTCCAGGAATAACAACACCGACAGCTTGTAAACATGAATTATGAGCACCACAGTAGCTTGTACGGAGCACGCTGGGGTCCGTGCCCTTGGTGTCACTGTTAGCTTGTGGCCCTGTCCTTGGCACCTTTATCACTGTTGGACCCTTGGGTATAAAACTCCTTGGGTCCCACTCACCCGTATGGCTAACGGAGTGAGTTTACTCTCAGGGTTCATGCGTAAGATTTCTTTGGACTGTATTGGGAAAGTCCTATCCCATCGGTGCGCTAGTACCCCGATTTTGGAGGAGGTTGGGGATGAATCTTGAAGTCTTCACCCCCGTCGGGTAAATTACCGGAACGCGTGAAGCTACTTTCCGGCCTAGGGTCCACGTACCCCGTCGTGCCCTGGCCCCTGCCCGGTGATAGCTCAAGGCCGCCGGCTGCCCTCCTCGGCTAGGGTTCCAACTCCTACCAGGCCCAGACCATCGTCTGCCACCTAGTACTCAGGAGCCCTGCTTCTCCTGTGACCGCTCCACACGAGAGTCACTTCAGCTCCACTCTCCTCTCCACCTTAGCTCAACTCCAACTCTTGCTCAACTGTCACTTTGCTCATCTTTCCCTCACCAACCCTCCATGTGGGTGGCCCTATTCCCTTCAGGCCCCCCAATGGTGTGTCTGGTGGGTAAAGTGTAAAGTGTTCCTAGGATTTTGATTGGCTATGCTGTTAGCGACACCAAAGAACCAGGACCCGTAACCAAGGAGGGTGGACACCGTACAGAAGAGCAGATTGCACAATACCCTGCGACGACTTGATAGGCCAGGGCGTCACATTCCCCCTTGGTTAAACGTAGCTTGTCCGCGAGCTACAGAACGCCAGAAGTTTATTTTTGTTTTGCTTTTAACTGTAAGAAGGAAAAATATAAAGGTTAACACAGTTTTATTAACGGGTCCATCCCACACACGGGAGGCAATGCACTTAAACGTTACTAAAATTTTTGTTAAGAGTTCCTCACTCAACGGTGGGACGCTACCGGTTTTTATGGTAATAGAGCTCAACCTACTCCGTTGCAGCCCCTTCCTGCGACAGTCCAGTCCCAACGTCCCGGATCCCAATAACCCGCCACCCAAACAACCTGTTCCCCCTGGAAACCTAAGGTGGGTCCTTGGCCAGGTTAAGGTCTCGGATGTTGTATTTTAGACGACTCTGGTTGGCACAGGAGGTGCAACTATAATAAAAGACACAAGTTTGTGTTGGTCACGCCAGTCCTTTGACTGTGGTCCATTGTTACTTAATATATTTAAAACTTTCTAACGGAGTCCATGTACCAGTTGTACACTCTTAGCAATTTTACTTGTAAATCAGGTAATCTTCACTCTTTCATTATAACTGGTTGATTAGGCACTTATTCACTAACATTTTCTATATGAAAAATAATAAATTGCGGAAAATAACAAACAAAAACACCGATACCTAACAACTCTATGGCATCACAACTTATGGTACAGTAACATTTTTAACACTCTTCTCTGTATCTCTGTGGAGGTTGACCAAAGTTTGTACGGGTTGACCTCCTCAGTTCTGGACTCTCACTTCTTCCTAGGGAAGCATCTACACTGTCTATGGGTCCCTCCCCCCCTATGTTGGGTGTAACTGGCAGAACCCTACGTGTGCGTGGCAAGGGGACTGGCGGTACTCTAGGTGCTGGAGTGGGTGCAGTGTCAGTAAGCCTTTCATGCTCTGGTTCTTACACGGGTTGTGGGAATGTTAACACAGGGACTATTATTACTTCTCCATTCTGCATTGGCCAATTTTCTGGAAAATCACCTAGGATAGTGTGGATCACCCTCTTCCTTTCTTCCACCACAGGAGTTTGGGACTGAAGTTCTGCTCTTTTCAAAGGCTCTGGGCACTTTTTCAGGTGATCTCTGGACACCGTAGCCACAGTTTGCCCATCATCTTTGATAATCAAACAGGTCGGTCTTCTGATTGTCGAAATTAAATGGTTGTGTCACATATGGCTCTCTCTCCCACTGGTCGTTCAACTTGTGTTGCTTCCTTTTTCTTTTTAACACGATCTCACCAGGGGTGAAGGGGGCTGCCTTAGCCTGCTTATTAAAATTCCTCTCCTGCCGCTCCCGGGTCTGACCTAAGCTTTCTTCAACGCACTTCTGGATCTGTTTGTACTTGGCTTGATGACGCGAGTCCCAATCTTCCCCAGATGCGTAAGTTTCAGGCAACTCCATCTCTAGATCCACCGGGAGTCTCCCCGGATGAGCCTTCATCAGATAGGCTGGGGTGCACTTGGTTGATCCCACTGGAATGTTATTGTAAATGTCGACCAAGTCCAGCGACTTATCGAGCCACCGATTCCGTTCTTCAAGAGGGAGGGTTTTCAACAAATTGATCATCTTCTCGTACATCCCGTTTGTTTGTGCATGATAGGGAGTGGTGCGGATCTTCTTGCACCCATATAGGCTGCAGAACTCCCGGAAAATCTTGGCTTCAAACGCAGGACCCTGATCCGTCAACACTCAATCCGGATACCCATGCGGCCTACAAAAGTGGGCCTGAAACGCCTTTGCTGCAGTACTGGCAGTCAAATCCTTCACGGATACCACCACCAGAAAACGGGAGTAGTGATCAACCATCGTGAGTGCATACGTATATCCACTTCTGCTGGGAGTCAATTTAACATGATCTAGTGTCACTATCTCCAGAGGTTGTTTGGTGACAATTGGTTGGAGGGGTGCATGCTGAGTGGTGCCATCTTGTCTTCGCAAGGCACAGGGGCCACAATTTCTCCACCATGCCTCTATGGAGTCTCTCGTCCCTATCCAATAGAAGCGGCTTCTCAACAGCATCTCCAGCTTCTTCCACCCAAAATGTCCAGCTCCATCATGGTATGCTTCCAGTACCACTGGGACATAAGACTAAAGTCCCCGTTACATGCTACGATTTATCTGATGATCTCATTAGCGATGTGACACGACCAGATCGTAGTTACAATTTGCCGAGATCGCTCATAGGTCGTTTATTAGCGGTCACACGTACACATCTCACAAACGACGCTAAATCATTCAGCAATATATTGTTTGACCAAGGCGGTCGTGTGGATGTTGTTCGTCGTTGGCAGGGTGTCAAATGTACCAATATGTCTGCTGCATTCCAAACGCCGAACAATATTTTGAAACTGAATGACGTGTCAACGATCAACGTTTTTTACCCTATTTGCAATCGTTTGGAGTCGCTCGTAGGTGTCACACGCAACAACGTCGCTAACGATGCCGGATGTGTGTCACGGAATCCGTGACCCCGATGACATATTGTCAGATAAATCGTAGCGTGTAACACCGCCTTTAGGGACCACAGTCTGGCAGATTCTCTCATGAGTCTTGGGGTTGATCAGACTCCTGCACAGTTTACCTTGGTTCAGATAGAGTCAACTCCGATCTTGCCACAACTGCTTGGCTTCTTCCGGAGTGCCTGGTCCAAGATGGGCATCAGGTCTAGCTAACAACACCTTAACTAATATGACCACTTTGTCTCGATCTTGGGCCTCTTGCCAGCCATGGTGAGGCAACGGGTTACAGGTCATCTCCTGTTGTCGGGCACTGGATCTGAAAGGTTCTTCCAAGGAAGGCTGGTGGAATGCAGGTAGTTCAACTTCTTCCAGGTCCTTTTAATTCTCGCCATCATCAGACAAGTGAGGCATCCGGGATAGGGCACCTGCATTAGTATTCTTACAGCCAGCCCTGTACTTGATAACGAAGTGAAGTCATAGTTAGCCAGTCGTGCGACCCATCGCTTCTCCAAAGCTCCCAACTTCGCCGTATCCAAGTGAGTCAATGGGTTGTTATCGGTGTACACCGTGAACTTGGCGGCTGCAAGGTAATGTTTGAACCATTCAGTTACTGCCCAGATAAGTGCCAGGAATTCTAACTTGAAGGAGCCATCATTTTCTGGATTTCTTTCCGTAGGCCTTAACTTCCGGCTGGCATAGGCAATAACCTTTTCTTTGCCCTTCTGTACTTGGGACAAGACGGCTCCAAACCCCACATTGCTGGCATCAGTATACAACACAAAGAGGAGGTTATAATCAGGGTAAGCTAGAATTTCCTCTCTGGTTAGGACGGACTTCATCTTCTTAAAATAATCTTCGTGTTCCGCGCCCCATGTGAATGGAGGTCCCGAGGATTTGCCGTGTGTAGTTTGACCCACCAAGAGGTCCTGTAAGAAGGCTGCCATTTGTGTACACCCCTCAACGAATTTCCAGTAGTACCCCATCAGGCCCAGGAACTGCCGCACTTCTCTGACTGTAGTGGGCCGTGGCCAGTTCTGGATGGCAGTTATCTTCTCGGGATCTGGTGCCACACCCTCAGCACTCATCACATGCCCCAAGTACTGTACCTCCGTCTTCAACAAGTGGCACTTAGACAGCTTTAGCTTCATCCCATACTTGGACAGAGCGTCGAACACTTCAGCCAGATGTTCCAAGTGGGCCTCGTAGGTTTTGGAGTATACAATGACGTCGTCCAGGTACAGCAAGACGGTTTCAAAGTTGCAATGGCCCAAACAGCACTCCATCAACCTCTGGAACGTCCCGGGTGCATTACACAACCCAAATGGCATACTATCATACTCACATAGGCCCATTGGGGTAGCGAAGGTGGTCTTCTCACGGTCTTCTTCGGCAACTACTATCTGCCAGTATCCGCTGGTCAGGTCAAGGGTGGAGAAATAAGTTGTAGACTTTAGGGCGGCTAAGGACTCTTCAATACGAGGTAGAGAGTAAGCATCCTTATGAGTAATCTTGTTAATCTGGCGATAATCCACACACATCCTCATGGTCCCATCCTTCTTCTTTACCAGGACCAGTGGGGCGGCCCAAGGGCTGCAACTATCACGGATCACTCCTCCTTCTTTCATGCTCCTGAGCATGTCTTTGGCACACTGATAATGGGCAGGCGGTATGGGCCTATACCTTTCTTTAATAGGTGGGTGCGTGCCAGTGGGTATGTGGTGTTGTACCCCCTTAATCCGCCCAAAATCCAGTGGGTGCTTGCTAAAGACCTGCTAATATTCCCTGACCACTCTGTAGACCCCTTGTTTGCGATGTGCGGGTGTAGAGTCGGTGCCCACATGTAGCTCCTGACACCACTGTTCTACTGGACCTTGGGGATCGGCACCAGGAGGCTGACTTTGCTCCCCTGGAGACCCTATTGCATGATTATCGTCTGCATTTACTGTAAACAGTTTGGGTATGGTGGCATAGCAGGGCAATGTGACCTCCTCTTCCCCACTGTTTAGTACACGCACGGGCACCATCCCTGCCGGACATCATCTACCCCTCTGGCCATGAACACAGTGGGCCAATGTTCTGAGTGTAGGGGTTCTACCACTGCCTGGTAACCCTGTTCCCGGGAGCCTATGGCTGCCCTGCACCATATCAACATTTCACTTCGTGGGGGTACTACGAGGGGAGCTGCATCCATTACCCGTACACCACTTATCTCGCCTCCAGAGAGACTTACCTGTTGCCACTGTAGGAGAGCTTGGATCTCACGCTGCAGCTCCCTCTGTCGCCCTGCTCCTGCAGTCTCAGATAGCTGTTGAAGCAAAAACAACACTTCACCCATGCAATTCTCAATGACATTTGTTCCCAAAATTATCTTCGGGTTCCGATCATTAGGGTCATTTTGGACTACTATCAGGCCTTGTCTGAATAATTCTACTCGGCCCACTTTTATGGTCACCTCTTTGAACCCAATTTGAGTCACAGGTAACCCGTTGACAGCATAGATGGTCAGACTGTCATCTGGGGGCATCAAGTCATCATCAAGCCAGAACTTCTTATAGAGTACATATGGGATAGTTGTTACCTGGGAGCCGGTATCAAGAAGTACAGAGGTGTGGATCCCATCCAATGTAATGGAGATGATGAGACGTCCCCCGACATACCGCTCTTTCCAGTCTGCTGGGCCTTGACAATTTATTCCTGGGGATTGGCCCTTGGCCCCAGGGGCTGCCTGTTTAAAGGGCAGCTTTGTGCGTAGTGTCCGGTCTTGTTACATTTATAAAAAACAGGTGGATCATACGAGTCACCGCCTCGTCCTCTCTACGCCGAGGTCCGCTTCCTCATCCAGGGGACGTCCTCTGGGCAATCCGCCAGTTGGATCTCTCTTGACGGGGTGGTCTTTGACTTCAGTTGCATGGCTTCTAGAATCCGGGCAACGTCTTGAGTTAGTTATTGCACCTGGGTAGATAAATCGGGTGTTCCGCTTCTCGTTGATGTTAGGGGAGCTGTTGCAGGCAGGGCCAAGGCAGAGGGCCCTACTTACGCTGGGGAGGCATCAGCTTGCCAAGACAGGAGCAGGGAGTCAGGAGCATCTGGAGGCTGCAGGGCCTTGATTGCCCGTTCTTTCAGAGTAGCAAAGTCCAAGTCAGTATGCTCCAGCGACCACAGCCAGAGTTGCTTGCGGTCTTCCACTGACCCGAGGCCCTATAGGAACTGCTCTACCAGCATCTTGTTCCCCTCCGGCTCCCCAATGTCATTGGTCAGTTTCAGGGTCCGCAGCGCTGCTTGCAATTTCAAGGCGTAATCTCGGATGCTATCCTTGGGCCGTTGCTTACAACTGTAGAATCTCATTCTCAGCTCTGCTTCTGTGCGAATTTCAAATGCAGCTCTCAGTCTCCTGAAAATGGCAGTTACTGAGGTCCGGTCTGCATCAGTCCACATTTCTACTTCCAACTCGGCAGCACCGGTCAATGGTCAACTGCCCCAGTACCATCGATGCCCGCTGCCGCCTGCTCAAGGCATACATGTCCAGAACATTGCAGATTTTTCTCTTAAATCCCTGTAGGGCATCTGGTTTGCCATCATACTGTTGAAGCCAGGCCACGCCCGGCACATACGGCAAGGTTATGGGCATGATGGGGACAACCGCCTCAGCTCCCGGCGCCGCGGCTCCATCATTACCCTGGTTAAGCAAGGGAAGCGCCGCCACATTCCCATCATCCGGACCCGACATCTCTGCGCGCCCCCTCGGTCTTTTCGCAGCACTCTCTCGCTGACCGTGGCCCTCTGGGAACTTCCAGTTCCGGCCTCACTATGAAGACGAGGGGCGGGGCTTAGCTTTTGCGCAATTTCTCGGAAAAGATGGTATTTTGGCGCAAAAAAATGGCGGAAAATGGCGGACTTGGCGGGAAACAGAATCTTGACTCGTGGTCTTCAGTTTTCAAGGCGCACGTCACCCAGGTAAGTGAGTCCTGCTGGTATCCTGTTCGTGACGCCAAGAAATCGAGGTGTGCCGCCCCCGTGCCAGCAGCCGGGCTGCTACTCGGATCCGGATCTGCGGTGGCTTGAGGGGTCTCCGGACCCGGGGGTCGCGCGGCCACTCGATGAAAGGGGGAGTATATGTGACACCCTGGACCCCAGGGGTCACAGGTCACTATACAACACCAGACACCCCCTTCCCTGGACAGGGCACACCAGTCAAACATTAAATCCTTGTTGCCACCATCCAGGGTTGATGTCCACACCAGGTGGGGCGGAGCCAGGCGGTTGGCCCCGCCCACCGAGGAGTTCACAGCCTGGAGGCAGGAAAAACACAGTAGTCAGTCCAGTGGTGGTCTGTAGTGAGTGAGGAGTGAAAACTGTTAGTGTCTGGGTCGGAACCCAGGCACACTCAGCAAGGTCGACAGACGGTGGTGGCCGTCTGCAGGAGTTGGCAAAGGTCAGCGGAACCAAAGGACCGGGGTCGGGCGGTGGCCCGCCGGTACCGAACCGGGGAGCAGATTGGAGCCAAGCACTAAGCAGGGTACTCAGACCCCGACTAGGCTTAAAGCCAACCTCTAGTCAAATTCTCTGATTGCGGTCTGGACCTCAGGGGTTCATTCCCAACTAAGTCCCGATTGAAGGCAACAGCCCAACCAGTACGGATAAGTGCCACCGCCAAGGGCCAGAGATCCAAAGGGCCAGTGTCTGTAGGCAAAGGGGCTCCCCCGGGACATATACGTCGGGGAGCGGACTACCAGTGCCCAGGCATTGGAGACAACATACAAACACAGGTGCAGGGAAATGACAGCGACCATCAACCCATCCAGGGAAACACTGCAGCCGGCTGCGGGCCCCGTCCATTCAGCCGTTTGGTTTACCAGAGACTCTGTCTATCTGTGTCTGAGTGAGTACACCAGTGCCATCCGGCACCACGCCGCGCTGCACCGCTGCAGCTTGTAGAGGGCATGCTGGGGTCTGTGCCCTTGGTGTCGCTTTTAGCCTGCGGCCCTGTCCTTGGCACCTTCGGCACTGTTGGACCCTTGGGTATAAAACTCCTTGGGTCCCGCTCACCCGTATGGCTAATGGAGTGAGCTTACTCTCAGGGTTTACGCGTAGGATTTCTTTGGACTGTGTTGGGAAAGTCCTATCCCATCAGTGCGCTAGTACCCCAATTTTGGAGCGGGTTGGGGATGAGTCTTGAAGTATTAACCCCCGTCGGGTAAATTACCGGAACGCGTGAAGCTACTTTCCGGCCTAGGGTCCACGTACCCTGTCGTGCCCTGGCCCCTGCCTGGAGATAGCTCAAGGCCGCCGGCTGCCCTCCTTGGCTGTCCGTGCCCCCTGACACTATCCCCTGTGACCGGGGTTCCAGCTCCTACCAGGCCCAGACCAACGTCTGCCACCTAGTACTCAGGAGCCCTGCTCCTCCTGTGACCTCTCCACACGAGAGTCCCTTCAGCTCCACTATACTCTCCACCTTAGCTCCGCTCCAACTCTTGCTCAACTGTCACTTTGCTCACCTTTCCTTCATCAACCCCCCTGTGGGCGGCCCTATTCCCTTCAGGCCCCCCAATGGTGTGTCTGGTGGGTAAAGTGTAAAGTGTTCCTAGGATTTTGATTGGCTCAGCTGATAGCAACACCAAAAGACCAGGACCCGTAACCAAGGTCGGGTGTATACCCTGCAGAAGGGAAGATTGCATAATACCCTGTGACGACCTGATAGGCCAGGGCGTCACACATGCAAAAAATGAGATGATTTCAGCTTTCAGGATTTGTGATCAGATGCTCGCAACATGGGGTCATGTAATACAATATAAGGTGATGGTCGTCACGTCAAAGTATCTTCATTCAAAATGGCATAAATAAAATGCTCCTGTCTTGATGGTTCAAAACATACTCCTGCCCATACCACAACCCCACGGCCAACATGACTCACTAGACTCACAATGTTGATGTCAGCAAACACAACACAACGGCATACACGCAGTTAAAACTGGGATTCATCCATGAAAAGAACAAATCTCCAAGGTAAAAATGAAAATGTGGATTATCAATTACAATATTGGATGTTACATTGAAAATATTTGCTGGTATCAAATGATATTATCATTATTCTATAAAATGTGAGAAAAAGTAACAATAATTATGTTAGATTTTAGATGTTTTATTTAAAGGGTTCTATGTTCATGTTCTTAATATATACGTTTCTATCCAGTAAGCTGGGCTCAAGAATAGTATAATAAGTGCATAGTATAGATTTGTAATATCTGACAAAACACATTTTCCATTTATGATACAGTTTTATTCTAAAGTTCTGCATCCGATAGGTCACACGTTGGTGCTAAATCACTAGGATTCATGTTGTCTGAATGGCCTACCTGCAGTCTTAGTTTAAAAACAATGTATTTTATGGGCTTTGGCTCTTGTTTGTCATACAGTACATGGGAGTAACGTCTAGTGTCAGCAGCTTATGAGTAAAACAAGCCTGTACTAAGCAATCTAGGGGTGGATATAAAGGAATTAGATCACTACTTCAGAAAAATGTATGGCAGAAATGTAAAACCGATCTCATTTCATAGTTTATTGTCCCCGTGTGATAAGTAAAAAAACCCCACTTAAAAGCAATGCCTATATACTATTACAATAAATTAAAAACTTGTCAAGAAACCATACCTCCTTACTTTGAAAGACAAGGAAGAGGAACACTTGACTTCCATAGCCTATTTAAGACCAAGCCACAGACTTAATCTTGCCCATTATTTTATTTGTACTTACACACAAACAGTTTCTCATTGTGAGGGCCATAGTGTTCCCACATAGTATGGTACTAATTTCATACACCCTGCAGTGGCCCACATACACAGTATGTGATGCCTACACACATACCTCCCAACATTTAAAGATGAGAAAGAGGGACAAAGTATGCGGTGCGGCAATTTTAAGCCACACCCCCTAACCACACCCATTTTGCAATCTGTCACGCCCACATCCAATCCTTTTCAGCACTGCTGATCACATTGTTTAAGGCTGCGTGCTCACGATCAGTATTTGCAGCATTTTGGATGTAGCGTGTTTTTGCTGTGTCTAAAACCCTGCGTTCTACAGTACAAGCACAGTGGAGGGTTTCTAGAAATCCCGTGCCCACTGTGCTTGTTTTTTCTGCAGCAAACACTGACCTGCGGAGCGGCTTTCCAGACTGCAGCATATCAATTGTTTGCTGCAGTTGCATGCGTCCTCCGTAGGGAGAACACAGCAGGAGACCAATGCGCACTGAACCCTGATTGTGGGCACAAACAGCTGTGGTCTCCTGCGGAGGAGACGTGCAGCCCCACAGGTCAGGACCCGCTGCCTCCAGGACACAGCGAGTCCTGATCATGGGCACAGGCAGCTGCGGTCTCCTGCGTTCTCCTGCGGAGGAGACGTGCAGCCCCACAGGTCAGGACCCGCTGCCTCCAGGACACAGTGAGTCCTGATCGTGGGTACAGGCATACGCACATATACGGTACATATTTGAAGACAAATTCCCTAAAATACATATAAACAGACAAATCTATACACAGTCATCTGCACTGACATACATGGATATATACATCATACATATACACACATTGGAGGTAATAATATGGGGAAGCCGGCAGCAGCCGCACTCACCTACCCCGCTTGTCTCTGTCCAGCTCCTCCTCGGCATGTGATCACTTGGCAACACTTTAACAGACCTAGCTACGCACAGTGCACACTGACACCGCTGTGTATGTATCACAAGGGAGGATGGGGGTTTTATATACTAATATATAAAACCCCCATCCTCCCCTGTGATACATACACTACATTGATATATATATATATATATATATATATCTCAAAGTATAACAGTATATACAGCACAGGAGGGGCTGGGGGCTACAGTATATACACATCTAGCACTGAGAAAACTAGGAGGGAATAAATGACCAATGTATAGGTTTGAAGAGAAATCAATTCAAACGAGGAAGGTTCAAGTATAACAATGAAGGCTTTATTCAAATGTAAAAAACCACTTTAAAAAGAGACTTGAACAAATAATCCAAGGTAATAAATATAGGTAAGGACAGGAAGATAGAGGAAAGGTTTCAGAGCAAAAAGGCAGTTTAGGTCTGAGCCGTCACCATGGGAAACAAACATAGGAGCTCCATCCTGGCATGTACAAATTAATATTGCAATCCAAGTGGACAAAGACATGCCGACTATTACAGAGAGCAGAATTACTTACCCATGGTGAAGCTTAGTCAGACCAACAGCCACCGCACCCCAACGCGTTTCGTAGTCTTTTTCAAGGGACTATACACATCACAGGAGGGGCTGGGGGCTACAGTATATACAGCACAGGAGGGGCTGGGGGCTACAGTATATACAGCACAGGAGGGGCTGGGGCTACAGTATATACAGCACAGGAGGGGCTGGGGGCTACAGTATATACATCACAGGAGTGGTGGCTGGGGGCTACAGTATATACAGCACAGGAGGGGCTGGGGGCTACAGTATATACAGCACAGGAGGGGCTGGGGCTACAGTATATACAGCACAGGAGGGGCTGGGGGCTACAGTATACACAGCACAGGAGGGGCTGGGGGCATAGACAGTACTTGAGGGACATACATATTAGGCCTGTTTCAGATGTCAGTGATTCTGGTATGTATGTGCTAGTTTTTATACGTACCAGAATCACTGACCTATGCAGACCCATCATAATGAATGGGTCTGCACACACATCAGTAATTTTTCACTGACCGTGTCTTCGTGCGGCGTACATGCGTATCCGTGATTGCCGCACAGAAACATGTCTGTTTTTTTCTGGCATCACTGATGTCCCACAGACCACACTATGGTGTGATCCATGAAACAAGTACCAGAAAAACATGGACATTTAAAATAAAAAGCTTTTTCAACTCACCTTCTCCAGCGATGCTGAATTCAGCAGCTGCTCTCTGCTTCTTCCTGACCGGCACATTGTGGCATGCATATTCATTTATGCAGCCAGAGCCAGCCCGGAAGTAGCTGCAGAGGTGAGAGAGCGGTGGCTGGATGCTGAATTGCGGAACTCTTCAGCACCACGGAGAGCAGGAGCGGGGACAGGTGAGTATATGTCCATGTGCAATCATGGAGTATGGATCACGTATCATGGATTGCACATGGACAACCACTGTGTGCCGTGAATCACGGAGTATGAAGGGACATATGCGTGTTTAACACGTCAGTGAAGAATGTCTGTGTTTTTCACTGAGGGGCATACACGTTACTAAGGGGTATACACATTACTGGGGGAAATACACTTTACTGTGGGGCATACAAATTACTGGTAGCATAGATATTACTAAGGGGCATATAGCTCTGGTGTTGGGGCTTATACAGCTCTGGGGGCACATACAGCTCCGATGGGGGGGATGGGGGCATACAAATCTGGTGTGGGGGCTGGGGGGCACACAGATCTGGTGAGGGGGGGTGGCTGGAGGCATATAGCTCTGGTGAGGAGGGCTGCTGGGGCATACAGATCTGGTGAGGAGAGGACTGCTGGGGCATACATATCTGGTGGGAGAGGGGCTGGAGGCATACAGAGCTGGGGGGTGCTGGGGGGCATATAGATCTGGTGGGGGGGCATACAAATTTGGTGAGGGGGCCATACAGATGTGGTGAGGGGGGTGACTGGAGGCATATAGCTCTGGTGAGGAGGGGGTTGAGGCATACAGCTCTGGGTAGGTGGGGGGGGGTCACATACAGCGTTCCTTGGTGCTGCAGCTCCTCTTCCTCCAGTCTCTTCATCTGTGGACAGAGCTCAGCATGTTGCTCGGTAGCTCCGCCCACAGATGCACTTCAGTAGACAAGCAGCTCAGCTGAGAGCAGTGAGTGCACGCTGAGCTGCAGGTACCGATTTAAAGCGCCAGCAGCCAGGAAAATGCTGCTGCCGCCCACCCATAACAGCAGCACCAAAGAGCCAGAGCAGTGAAGCAGCGCTTGGCTCTGCTCATGTGCATTAGGAGGGGGAGAAAGTCAGACGGGGAGAGAGCGGGTGGGCAGAGCCACGGGACAAAAACCTCACGATCGTGACACCCGCTGAAATCCGGTACAGTCCCGCTGTATCCGGGACGGTTGGGAGGTATGTATACAGCATGTTAGAATGTGTATATAAGATCCCACTGGTGGTGGCCGCAGCTTATAGGCCCCAAATCTGGTGACAGGTTCCCTTTAAAGTGAACCTGTCAGATGCAATATGCACTCAGAGCCAGGAGCAATTCTGGGTGCATATTGCTATTCCCTTCCTAACTGTCCCTGTATACGCTAGCATAGATAAAGAGATCATTAGAAAAAGTATTCCTAAAGATCTTATATCTTATGCTAATGAGCGCGGGGACTAGTCACAAGGGCGTTATTCACTTGGCTAGTCGGCTCACATAGCATGTTAGCATGTTATTACGCCCCTGTGTGAGTACTAACACGCTATGTGAGCCGACTAGCCAAGTGAAGTAACGCCCTTGGGACTAGTCCCGTTGCTCATTAGCATAAGATATAAGATCTTTAAAAATACTTTTTCTATAGATGCCTTTATCTATGCTAGCGTATACAGGGTCAGTTAGGCAGGGAATAGCAATATGTACCCAGAACTGCTCCTGGCTCTGAGCGCATATTGCATCTGACAGGTTCCCTTTAAAGGGAACCTGTCAGCAGAAATTTCGCAATAAAAATAAAATATTCCCCTTCTGCAGCTCCTGGGCTGCTTCTAGAAAGGTTCCTGTTGTTATTGTGCCCCCTTTGAGACCTACAAAAATACTTTATGAAGTCTTACCTTTTTGTATGCAAAAGTGTTTTTATGGTCACGGGGGTGGGCTGTTTGGTGTCCGTTATTCCCCCTCCTGCCGCTGTACGCCGTCCCCCATTGCTCATTTACATACACAAGGACGCCCTCCTCATGTAACTGTCCTCCCGAAGTCTCGTGCATGCCCAGTGCCACTCTCGCGGGAGTGAGCACTGTGCAAAGTGTGAACGCTTTTGAGGTGATTACGCAGGCGCGAGATTATGGGCGGCGCAGTGATTGTCATCAGCAGCGTCATCCAAGTATCCGCCCATAATCTCGTGCCCGCGGTAATAGGTAACATGGTTCATATGGCCAGCGCTTGCGCATAGCGGTGCTGTCAGAGGGAGAAGCGCGGGCACGAGATTATGGGCGGGTACTTGGATGACACTGCTGATGACAATCACAGCGCCGCCCATAATCTCGCGCCTGCGCAATCACCTCAAAAGCGTTCACACTTTGCACAGTGCTCAGTCCCGCGAGAGTGGCACTGGGCATGCGCAAAACTTCGGGAGGACAGTTACATGAGGAAGGCGTTCTTGTGTATGTAAATGAGCAATGGGGGACTGCATAAAGCGGCAGGAGGGGGAATAACGGACGCCAGACAGCCCGCCCCCGTGACCATAAAAACGCATTTGCATACAAAAAGGTAAGACTTTATAAAGTATTTTTTTAGGTTTCAAAGGGGGCACAATAAGAACAGGAACCTTTCTAGAAGCAGCCCAGGAGCTGCAGAGGGGGACGCTTTTACTTTTATTGTGAAATTTCTGCTGACAGTTTCCCTTTAACTGGTAGGGGAGCCAGGATAAAGCAGAGCTGAAGCTGTTGGGCAGCTAGGACCCAGCAGCTCCACAGGCAGGAGACCACTGATTGGTAAGCTAATAGAAGTCTGCAGATGTCACTCTGCATAGGTTATTGCTATTGTCAGTGCTATCTGCAGGAGAGAGAAGTGTTGGTTGCACTTTCTCCTCAGCTTCCTGATTCCCCGTGTGTCTGCAGCAGTGAGAAGCCACACATGGGGGAATCAGAGAGAACAGCTGCAGAGAAGCGCAGGCTCCAGAGCTGGGCATGTCCGCTCTGCTGCAGGGGGGGTTGGGGGGGTCGCTCTGCTGCAGGGGGGGTTGGGGGGGGTCGCTCTGCTGCAAGGGGGGTTTGGGGGGGTCGCTCTGCTGCAGGGGGGGTTGGGGGATTCGGCTCTGCTGCAGGGGGTGATTCATACCTCAGCAGCAGTCACAGGAGTTTCAAGGTGCGCGCTCGACACTGTAATGAATACAAGGGAGAAACAGCGAGGCGGGGCTACAGTGGGTGGGCGGAGCCACGGGACACACAGCCTCACGGGCGGGACTCGGGATCAAAGGCTCAAAAGCGTGAGAGTCCCGCTGTATCCGGGACGGTTGGGAGGTATGTACACATCCCCCTCCACACAGAATAAAACGCGCCACAATATATTTCACACAGACAGCATGATTTCCCCCAGTAACCTACAAGGTATGATGTCCCCTACAGTACCATCCACACAGTAGGTTCTCCCACAGAAGTGTGCCGCCCCCGTGCCAGCAGCCGGGCTGCTGCCCGGATCCATATGCGCAGTGGCTCGAGGGGTCTCCGGACCCGGGGGTCGCACGGGCACTCGATGAAGGGAGACTATGTACAGGGGGTTTGGAAAGTTTGTGACGCCACCCACGGTGCGTGGTAATGTGAGGGACCACCGCTACGGTTGGGAAGCTCGGTGACGATGGTGTGGCAGCCTGATGTTTAACCCCTCCATGGGTAGGGGGTTTGTGTCCCGGGGCCCGTCGGATGGTTGCCGCTGGGGTAGGAACAGGGGTATTTCAGTGTACTCAGTCCAGGCATAACAACACCGACAGCTTGTAAACCAGAATTCTGAGCACCACTGCAGCTTGTAGGGAGCACACTTGGGTCCGTGTCCTTGGTGTTGCTGTTAGCCTGTGGCCCTGTCCTTGTCACCTCTGTCTCTGTTAGACCCGTGGGTATAAAACTCTTCGGGTCCCGCTCACCCGTATGGCTAATGGAGTGAGCTTGCTCTCAGGGTTCACGTGTAGGATTTCTTTGGACTGTATTGGGAAAGTCCTATTCCATCGGTGTGCTAGTACTCCGATTTTGGAGCGGGTTGGGGATGACACTTGAAGTCTTCACCCCCGTCGGGTAAATTACCGGAACGCGTGAAGTTACTTTCCGGCCAAGGGTCCACGAACCTCGTCGTGCCTTGGCCCCTGCTCAAGGCCGCCGGCCGCCCTCCTCGGCAGTCCGTGCTCCTTGACACTACCCCCTGCGACCGGGGTTCCAGCTCCTACCAGGCCCAGACCAACGTCTGCAAGCTAGTACACAGGAGCTCTCCTCCTGTGGCCTCTCCTCATGAGAGTCACCACTCCACCTCCTCTCCTTTCAACTTCCCAAGCTCAACTCTCCAGCTCCACTCTTCAAGCTCAACTGTCACTTTCCTCACTTTCCTTCACCAACCCCTCATGTGGGCAGCCCTATTCCCTTCGGGCCCCCCAATGGTGTGTCTGGTAGGTTAAAGTGGGAAGTGTTCCTAGGATTTTGATTGGCTAAGCTGTTAGCAACAACAAAGGACCAGGATCCGTAACCAAGGAGGGTTGGATACTGTGCAGAAGGGCAGATTGCACAATACCCTGTGACGACCTGATAGGCCAGGGCGTCACAGAAGCATCACACTTGCCTGTCACATTCCTCCTCTCTGCTCCTGTGTTACTGGGATTTGCTGGCAGTCTAGGTAGTGCATTAAAGGACACATGTCCTGTACAAACGCTGCTGCAAATATCTATGTCGGCTGCTGCTACTATATCCATCCATGCCGCCGAATCCACAACACTGGCTGCAGCTCAGCTGCCTCTACAACCAGAGACTGTATCCATGGCGCCAGCTACCGAGGTACTGTCAATCCTCTGGGGCTGCAATCTATCGGCTATCTACCAGCATATGTGTCTATCGCCACCTCCGGTGGCATTAGTGAAGACTCAGTAGTCGATCCAGCTTGCTCCTCCAGGCCTGTGAGCGCTACCTTCAGTCCAGTGGATCCACTAACCCCATGTTTGCCTGGTGAGCTTAAGAGCTTAACAGACATGGATTACTGAAACCATGTCCTGTGGTCTGATGATACCAAAATGAACTTATTTGGTTCAGTTAGTGCAGTGCCGTGCAGTGACACGCTGACGCTGCAGAGATCACAGAGAGAGGCCGCTGGTGTTTGGAGCAGGTAAGCTCAAAGTGAGCCGAAGATGAAGGGAGACAAGAATATGCAGGGGAGAGGAGCCACATAAGATGGAAACTATATGTGAAAAGGAGCCACATGGGACGAGATCTGCAGGGGAGAGGAGGCTGCAAAAGATGGGAATATATGGGAAAAGGAGCCACATGGGATGAGATCTGCAGGGGAAAGGAGGCCGCATAAGATGGGAACTATATGGGAAAAGGAGTCATATGGGACAGGATCTGCAGGGGAAAAGGAGCACATGAGATGAGATCTGCTGGGGAAAGAGGCCATGATGGGATCTGCAGGGGAAAGAAGCCATGATGGCATCTACAGGAGAAAAAGGCCATAATGGGATGGGATCTGCAGGGGAAAGAGGCCATAATGGGTTGGGATCTGTAGGGGAAAGAGGCTATAATGGGATGGTATTTGCAAGGAAAAGAAGCCATGATGGGATCTGCAGGGGAAAGAGGCCATAATAGGATGGGATCTGCACCGGAAAAGCTGCTGTGGCGCCCTTGTGGCTTCAGGCGCCACAGGGTACTGCACCTCCATTAGGGTGTAGTACTCATCCTGGGTCCTGGGAAGGTTGATTCTGGTTTCCACTCACACATACATGCAGTAACACTGGGTTGACCTCCCCAATGGGGACCATGCCAGGGTCAGATCACAGTAGGGGGTCACTACAGCGGTGGGTTTACAGGACGCCACCGCACGAAGGGCTACCCGATCCACTGAAACCGGGGACTCAGGGTCAGGAGAAGCAATCACCAGGGGGAGTCAGGAGCCCACAGTGGGAAGAGCAGGTTGACATATTGAGAGCAGTGAACCAGCTAGTGGCAGTGACTGGGGGCAACAGCTCAGAACACACAACACAACTACAACAGAGAGAACAGCTTCAAACACAGAGCAGAGTGGATGTGCCGTGAACAGCTCTGTGGGCCAGGGCGTTCAACATGGTCGTTGAGGAGAAGCAGACGGCTGCTTCCACAGGATCGGCGCTGTCGCGATACAGAATCCTAGGGCAGATATACTTCACGCTATCTACCAACTCTGCAAGGGTCGCAGGGAACGGCTAGAACAGTCACCGGATCCGTCTCAACGATCTGCAGCAAATAGCATATAGGATCCGGGGTTGAGGACCAGCCCCACAATGGAACCACGCTATCAGCATACAGAACGGGACACTTTACTGACACCGGGATTCCCAAGTGCTTCACACCACAGGGATACATTACTTAGCGCATCAAAGGAGGAAAGGGCTCAGAGGCTGATATACACACACCAGACTTGACCTTTCACAGATCTGGGATCGGCTGAAGCCCATTGTGGCGGAGACCGGTACTCTGGGGCGCCTGAACAACTTGTGGGTAAAAGACCTGGAACTGCAGCCCCTGTCTCTGCCTCTCCCTTACTGGCGCCGTCGCCTAGCGCCGCGGAGCCAACGTGGACTACCACCACCCTCGTCATCCTCCCCGGGGTAATCCCAATCCGCCTGTGGAGAGCGACACCCTCCCGGCTGCACCCAACATCTGCTCGGGTGAGAGACCCTGCAACGGCAGCCCCCCATCCCTGGCTGCGTACCACAGGTGGCGTCAAGATCATCTATTAGACTTTCCTAAATGTCACTACCACCCCATCCTCCATCCTGCCTCCCGAGCACCCACCAACCCTCCTTTCTGTATGCCTCGGGACAATGGAACCTGACATTGCAGAGGATCTGCACCCCCGGCGTGGCAAGAAGTAGGTTAAAACACCTGCCCCGTGGGGCTCTACACAGCTACATGGAATGACATCTGTATGGGGAAAGTCGTCCATTCCAATTTTAGCAGGGCTCCTTTAGTAATAATTTTTAAAAATTGTGGAAAAACCGTTTAATACAATATGACTGACAGTGACTGGAACAACTGGTGTTGGACAGGAGAATGAAGGTATAGGAGGGTAAGAAGGGGAAAGAGATTTTCCTTTAAATTACTTGCATTTTTTGGTTTAGGAAAATGCGTGAAAATGGGTGTGGCTAACAAAATGGGTGTGGTTACAGAATGGGTGTAGTTCCAGAATGGGTGTGGTTTTCAAATGGGTGGGGTTTACAGAGAAGCTGTTGTTAAAAAATTTGAATCCTACCCCTGGCTCATTGAGCGATTCATGAATTCCAACATGTACTGTGACATACTGAAGCAGAACATGATCCCCTCCCTTCATATTTCAACATCATAATGACCCCAAACACACCTTCAAGATGACCAATGCCTTGCTAAAGAAACTGAGGATAAAGAATGTTTCCAGTCCTAATCCCTATTTAGCATCTGTGGGCTCTCATCAAATGGAAGGTGGAGTGGCAAGATCTCTAGCATCCACCAGCTCCTTGATATTATCATGGAGGAGTGGAAGATGAGTCCAGTGGCTCCTGCAAAACTATAGTGAACTCCATGCCCAAGAGAGTTAAGGCAGTGCTTAAAAATAATGATGGCCACACAAAGTATTGAAACTTTGGACACAATTTGGCCATTTTCACTTAGGGGTGTACTCACTTTTGTTGCCAGTGATTGTGACATTAATGGCTGTGTGTTGAGATATTTAGAAGGCACCAAATTTACCCTGTTATACAAGCTGCACACTGACTATTGTATCAGTGTCATATCTTCAGTGTTGTTCATGAAAAGATAGAATAAAATATATACCAAAATGTGAGGGGTGTACTCACTTTTCTGATATATTGTATGTGCATGTCTATAATATGTATTAAATTAACCTCTGTAGTGATGAAATTACATAATAATAGAGTCCCAAAAGCTTATAATTATGATGCTAACATATATTTTAAAGTACTTTCACTTAGAAAAAGTCACACTAGCCTGTGTATGCCAAGCAGACATTCCTGTAGCATCTAAATAAGTCCTGACAACACACATATCGATGTAGGATAAAAATCCTACATAATCGCAGCCTAATAATGAGGGCCTATCTTGCCACATCAACATTCACACTTAGGGGTACTTTGCACACTACGACATCGCAAGCCGATGCTGCGATGCCAAGTGCAATAGTCCCTGCCCCAGTCGCAGCTGCGATATGTGGTGATAGCTGGCGTAGCAAAAATTATCGCTACGCCAGCTTCACATGCACTCACCTTGCCCTGCGACGTCGCTCTGGCCGGCGACCCGCCTCCTTATTAAGGGGACGGGCCTTGCGGCGTCAAAGCGACGTCACACAGCAGGCAGCCAATAGAAGCGGAGGAGCGGAGATAAGCAGAACGTAAACATCCCGCTCACCTCCTTCCTTCCGCATAGCCGACAGGAGCCGCGGTGAAGGAGGAAGGAGATGTTCCTCGCTCCTGAGACTTCACACACAGCGATGTGTGCTGCCGCAGGAACGAGGAACAACATTGGACCGTCGCAGCAAAGTAATTATGGTTTTCGCCGACGCTACACCAATGATACGATTACGACGCTTTTGCACTCGTTAATTGTATCATCTAGGCATTACACACTGCGATGTTGAGAGCGACGCCGGACGTGCGTCACTTTCGACATGACCCCACGGACATCGCACCTGCGACGTCGTAGTGTGCAAAGTACCCCTTACTGTACCTCCTTTTGAAGAATATAGAAAAATACTTTTCATTTTAATCTATTTATATATATATATATATATATATGTATATATATACATATATATATATATACAGTGCCTACAAGTAGTATTTAACCCCCTGCAGATTTAGCAGGTTTACACATTCGGAATTAACTTGGCATTGTGACATTTGGACTGTAGATCAGCCAGGAAGTGTGAAATGCACTGCAGCAAAAAAGAATGTTATTTATTTTTTTATTTTTTTTTTTAAATTGTGAAAAGTTTATTCAGAGGGTCATTTATTATTCAACCCCTCAAACCACAAGAATTCTGTTTGGTTCCCCTAAAGTATTAGGAAGTATTTCAGGCACAAAGAACAATGAGCTTCACATGTTTGGATTAATTATCTCTTTTTCCTGCCTTTTCTGACTAATTAAGACCCTCCCCAAACTTGTGAACAGCACTCATACTTGGTCAACATGGGAAAGACAAAGGAGCATTCCAAGGCCATCAGAGTCAAGATTGTGGAGGGTCACAAGGCTGGCAAGGGGTACAAAACCCTTTCCAAGGAGTTGGGCCTACCTGTCTCCACTGTTGGGAGCATCATCCGGAAGTGGAAGGCTTATGGAACTACTGTTAGCCTTCCACGGCCTGGATAGCCTTTGAAAGTTTCCACCCGTGCCGAGGCCAGGCTTGTCCAAAGAGTCAAGGCTAACCCAAGGACAACAAGGAAGGAGCTCCGGGAAGATCTCATGGCAGTGGGGACATTGGTTTCAGTCAATACCATAAGTAACGTACTCCACCGCAATGGTCTCCGTTCCAGACGAGCCCGTAAGGTACCTTTACTTTCAAAGTGTCATGTCAAGGCTCGTCTACAGTTTGCTCATGATCACTTGGAGGACTCTGAGACAGACTGGTTCAAGGTTCTCTGGTCTGATGAGACCAAGATCGAGATCTTTGGTGCCAACCACACACGTGACGTTTGGAGACTGGATGGCACTGCATACGACCCCAAGAATACCATCCCTACAGTCAAGCATGGTGGTGGCAGCATCATGCTGTGGGGCTGTTTCTCAGCCAAGGGGCCTGGCCATCTGGTCCGCATCCATGGGAAGATGGATAGCACGGCCTACCTGGAGATTTTGGCCAAGAACCTCCGCTCCTCCATCAAGGATCTTAAGATGGGTCGTCATTTCATCTTCCAACAAGACAACGACCCAAAGCACACAGCCAAGAAAACCAAGGCCTGGTTCAAGAGGGAAAAAAATCAAGGTGTTGCAGTGGCCTAGTCAGTCTCCTGACCTTAACCCAATTGAAAACTTGTGGAAGGAGCTCAAGATTAAAGTCCACATGAGACACCCAAAGAACCTAGATAACTTGGAGAAGATCTGCATGGAGGAGTGGGCCAAGATAACTCCAGAGACCTGTGCCGGCCTGATCAAGTCTTATAAAAGACGATTATTAGCTGTAATTGCAAACAAGGGTTATTCCACAAAATATTAAACCTAGGGGTTGAATAATAATTGACCCACACTTTTATGTTGAAAATTTATTAAAATTTAACTGAGCAACATAACTTGTTGGTTTGTAAGATTTATGCATCTGTTAATAAATCCTGCTCTTGTTTGAAGTTTGCAGGCTCTAACTTATTTGCATCTTATCAAACCTGCTAAATCTGCAGGGGGTTGAATACTACTTGTAGGCACTGTATATATATATATATATATATATATATACACCGTATTTTTCATTTTATAAGACACACCGAATTATAAGATGCACCCCAAATTTAGAGATGAAAAAAGGTAAAAAAATGGGGTCCATCTTATACTCTGGTGTTGTCTTACCATAGGGGGATGGCAGCGGTGGTCAAGCGGGGTTACAGGAGGCATTGGCAGCAGGTCAGTGGTGGCAGCGGCGGGTCAGTGGTGTCAGTAGTGGCAGCGGCGGCAGGTCAGTGGTGGCATTGGCAGGTCAGTGGTGGTAGTGGTGGCGGCGGGTTAGTTGTGAAGCAGGCCGGTGTGGCGAGTATCCCAGTCTGTCTGCGGTTCCGGCTTCAAATAATGGTGCTCAGAGCGGCACATGCGCAGATGGAGCTTTCATCCAAGAGCTCCATCTGCACACGCACTGATTCCCTGTGCCATGATTTGAAGTCAGGACTGCAGACAGACTGGGACACCTGCAGCACAGCCACCACAGTCTGCACAGCCACCTGCCCGTCCGCCCACTTGCACAGAGAGGCACCAGGCACCCAGCCACCCGCACACACTGACAGGCACCCGGCTGCCCGCACGCACCTAGCTGCTCTTACACCCGGCCGCACAGACAGCCCCCTCGGTAAGCTATATTCACAATTTAAGACGTACCTCTCACTTTCCTCACAAATTTTTGGGAGGAAATGTGTATCTTATAATCCAAAAAATACGGTGTATATATATTTTATCTTTATAACAATTTGGGTTTTTGCAACAGCTATTTCAGTTTCATATATCTAATAACTGATGGACTGAGTAATATTTCTGGATTGAAATGAGGTTTATTGTACTAACAGAAAATGTGCAATCCGCATTTAAACAAAATTTGACCGGTGCAAAGGTATGGGTACCCTTATCAATTTCTTGATTTGAACACTCCTAACTGCTTTTTACTGACTCACTAAAGCACTAAATTGGTTTTGTAACCTCATTGAGCTTTGAACTTCATAGGCAGGTGTATCCAATCATGAGAAAAGGTTTTTAAGGTGGCCACTTGCTAGTTGTTCTCCAATTTAATCTCCTATGAAGAGTGGCATCATGGGCTCCTCAAAACAACTCTCAAATTATCTGAAAACAAAGATTATTCAACATAGTTGTTCAGGGGAAGAATACAAAAAGTTGTCTCAGAGATTTGAACTGTCAGTTTCCACAGTGAGGAACATAGTAAGGAAATGGAAGAACACAGGTACAGCTCTTGTTAAGCCCATAAGTGGCAGGCCAAGAAAAATATCAGAAAGGCAGAGAAGAAGAATGGTGAGAACAGTCAAGGACAATCCACAGACCACCTTCAAAGACCTGCAGCTTCATCTTGCTGCAGATGGTGTCAATGTGCTTCGGTCAACAATACAGCGCACGTTGCACAAGGAGAATCTGTATAGGAGAGTGATGCGAAAGAAGCCGTTTCTGCAAGCACACCACAAACACAGTCGCCTGAGGTATCCAAAAGCACATTTGGACAAGCCAATTACATTTTGGAAGAAGGTCCTGTGGACTGATGAAACAAAGATTGAGTTGTTTGGTCATACAAAAAGGCGTTATGCATGGAGGCAAAAAAACACGGCATTTCAAGAAAAGCACTTGCTACCCACAGTAAAATTTGGTGGAGGTTCCATCATGCTTTGGGGCTGTGTGGCCAATGCCGGCCCCGGAATCTTGTTAAAGTTGAGGGTTGCATGGATTCAACTCAGTATCAGCAGATTCTTGACAATAATGTGCAAGAATCAGCCACGAAGTTGAAGTTACGCAGAGGATGGATATTTCAGCAAGACAATGATCCAAAACACCGCTCCAAATCTATTCAGGCATTCATGCAGAGGAACAATTACAGTGTTCTGGAATGGCCATCCCAGTCCCCAGACCTGAATATCATTGAAAATCTGTGGGATGATTTGAAGCGTGCTGTCCATGCTTGGCGACCATCAAACTTAACTGAACTGGAAGTGTTTTGTAAACAGGAATGGTCAAATATAACTTCATCCAGGATCCAGGAACTCATTAAAAGCTACAGGAAGCGACTAGAGGCTGTTATTTTTGCAAAAGGAGGATCTACAAAATATTAATGTCACTTTTATGTTGAGGTGCCCATACTTTTGCACCGGTCAAAATTTGTTTAAATGCGGATTGCACATTTTCTGTTAGTACAATAAACCTCATTTCAATCCAGAAATATTACTCAGTCCATCAGTTATTAGATATATGAAACTGAAATAGCTGTTGCAAAAACCCAAATTGTTATAAAGAAAAAAGGTTAACATTAATAGGGGTGCCCAAACTTTTTCATATGACTGTATATATATATATATATATATATATATATATATTGGTTAATACATTAGGTGCAGCATTTGTGACACAATCAGAATTATTAGATGTAGCATGTAGAAGTTAATCTTACCCAAACCACAGCTTTCTGTGTACACTGTCTATTGACAGTAAGTTGCTTATCAGGGGAGCAGACATGGTCAGACTAGCAGGCATGTGAGGAGTGATAATTTCTTAGTGATAAAACAATCATTGTAAGTAAGCAACAGCACACAGCATAATAACGGACACATCTCAGAAATTGGAGGCTTAATTCATAACTCATGCTGTCCTCAGATTGCATAGAAAAACCTGCGGACAGATTCCTTTTTACAGCATCTCTGGCAAGATGGCGACCTATAATGCATAGAAAATAGAACACAAAAATTTACCATTAGAAAATAAAACCAGAAAATAAATAAAATATCATGTGTTATTTACCTGGATTTAATATGTAAAGGTGAAAACATATATAAACATCATTCGGCTTACGGCTATAATATAGTAATTATTCTCAGCCTATGTTCAGGGCATTAGTATGGGTAAAAATGAGTTAGCCAAACAATCTCAAACAATATGAGTAACACAAGCCATACCTTTTTTTAATTACGTAAGTGTCAGATGTGCTCTGCTCTTTGTCAGTTCTCTCAGTAATAACGTGCTTTCTGATTTCAATTGCATTTTCCTTTATACACATGATCATATATTTCAGCATGCCGGAGATGAAGGTGAAATAAAAGAAGCAATCACACACAAAGCTGTAGATGTCAAAACTGAAATTTGCAATTCAAAATAAAAGTACTAAAAATATATTTTGTACCCGCTCCTGAGGCATTAGTGTGGGGCAATGATCTGACGCCAAGCAATTTCTACAATGAGAGGCTTGGTGCTGAAGATATTAATTTACAAGATAGAATAAAGAATCATGATCTAATGGAGCTTTGTTCAACAATAAAGAAGTTGTTTAGTGAAAAGAAGGTATCACCTTTTCCACAGGATAGATTATAACTTAGGTTGAGCACCCACGATGCCTTTTTATTGAGGTTTTGAAGCTTTGTATTTTTGCCGCATCAAAAACGCAGCGTCTTACAGTTCCAGCACAGTGGATGGGATTTATAGAAATCTCCTGCTCACTGAGCTTCTTTTATGCTGTGCACACTGACCTATAGTGCATGTTTCATTTTCACATGTCAATTTCTCTTGTAAACATGCAAAGTTTTCTGAGCAAATTTTCACTATATACACACGTGGTCAAAATTGTTGTTACCCCTGGTTTAATGAAAGAGAAACTCACAATGGTCAAAGAAATAACTTGAATTCGACAAAAGTAATAATAAATAAATAATCTATGAAAAAGAACAAATGAAAGTCAGACATTGCTGCTTTTCTGCTTCCACAGAATTTTTGAAAAAAATAAAACTCATGAAATAGGCCTGGACAGAAATGATGGGTCCCTCCTTAACTTAATATTTTGTTGCACAACTTTTTGAGGCAATCACTGCAATAAAACAATTCCTGTAACTGTCAATGAGACTTCTACACCCCTCGACAGGTATTTTGGGCACTCCTCAACAGCAAACTGCTGCAGTTGTCTCATGTTTGAAGGTTGCCTTTTGCAGACGGCATGTTTCAGCTCTTTCCGAAGATGCTCAATAGGATTTAAGTCAGAGCTCATAGGCCATTTCTGAATAGTCCAATGTTTTCTTCTTAGCCATTCTTAGGTGTTTTTAGCTGTATGTTTTGGGTCATTATCCTTTTGCAAGACTCATGACCTGTGACCGAGACCAAGCTTTCTGACACTTGGCAGCACATTTGTCTCTAGAATCTCTTTATAGTCTTGAGATTTCATTGTACTTTGCACAGATTCAAGACACTCTGTGCCAGATGGAGCAAAGCAGCCCCAGAAAATAACAGAGCCTCCTCCATGTTTCACAGTAGGGACAGTGTTCTTTTCTTGATATGCTTCATTTTTCCATTTGTGAACATAGAGCTGATGTGCTTTGCCCAAAAGTTCCATTTGTGTCTCATCTGTCCATAGGACATTCTACCAGAAGCTTTTATGGCTTGTCAACATGTAGTTTAGCAAATTCCAGTCTTGGTCTTTTCCCATGAAGTCCACTATGGCTCAAATAATGACTGATGGTGCGATCTGACACTGATGTGCCTTGAGCTTGAAATTCACCTTTAAATCTCTTTAGAAGTTTTTGTGAGCTCTTTTGTTACCATTCGTATATTCCGTCTCTTTGGTTTGTCATCACTTTTCCTCCTGCGGCCACGTCCAAGGGGGGTTGGCTGCAGTCCCATGGATTTTAAATTTCTGAATAATATGTGCAACTGTAGTCACAGGAATATCAAGCTGCATGGAGATGGTCTTATAACATTTACCTTTAACATGCTTGTCTATAATTTTCTCATTTGTCATCAAACAGCCCAGTTAGTATCTGTAGCTCTGTATACAGGTCCACTGACTGATTACAAGATTGTAGACACCTGTGATGCTAATTAATGGACACACCTTGATTTAATATGTCCCTTTTGTCACATTATTTTCAGGGGTACCATCACTTCTGTCCAGGCCTGTTTGATGAGTGTTATGTTTTTAAAAATTCCATGGAAGCATGGTTGAAAAGCAATATCTGACTTTCATTTGTTCATTTTCATAGATTTTTTATTTCTTATTACTTTTGTCACTTTCAAGTTATTTCTATGACCATTGTGGGTTTTTCTTTCATTAAACGAGGGGTACCAACAATTTTGACCTCGTGTGTATACTTGCATCAGATGCAGGAAAAAACGTTCAAAAAAACAGATGCATTTTTAGGGTGTTTCCGCTGCAGAAATGCATACAAAATGCATGTCATCGGCACATAAGTGTAGGAGGTGGTGGAATCACCCCACTCCCACTATGCACATATAATGTATAGTAAAGCTAATGTTTAATTGCTGCTGCTAATATGTACAGCTGGAGATGGAGCAGAGACCGAGCAGTGCAGCAATCGGTGCCCTCTAGCGACTGACAGTTTAAAGTGTTTTACTGCATATTGTATTTTACTGTATTTTAGTGTATAATATCCATTTCATAGTGTCATGTGTGACTAATGCATAACCGTATAACGTAAAGCATAGGAATGTTAGCAGATAGGTATTAGAGCAAGAGAAAGATTTAATATGTACAGTATATAGATACTTCCTGGTTGCCAAAGATCCAAGAGCCAGGATGGGAGGAGTGTCAGAGAGTAGAGGGTTGGATAGTCGACAGGAAGAGAGCAGTTCTGCAGAGAGGATCCTGACGTGCGGACAAGCCCTGGATTAGGGTCTGTCAGGAAACCAGAAGGTTTTCTCTATTGTATTTTGAGCCTCTCTCCCCTTTTGTTGGGCATCCCAGATACCATCTGAGGTGGTAATAGGACATGGAAGCTGTAAAGCCAAGACATGGGGTATAGTAGCAGTTTTGCCCTGTCTGCTGGAAGGCTAATACCCAGGGCGAGGGCTAGACAGGAAAATACCCAACAGAACAGCGGCAGAAGAACAGGATTTTATGGCCATACCTGTCAAGAAGATTGCAAGTCCGATAAAGTGTTTGTTGTTGTGTTGCAAAGAATCTCTCAGTGTGATGAGTTATCCTGCTACGTCTCTGACGGTGTCCGGCAGTGGGGTAACAGCGTACCTGAGAAGACTCCAGTAAGTGTCACACCCCCAAGCGGGTCAGAATACATGCACAAGTTCAGAGTAGTAAAAGGGAGTGGCTCCCAGTCGGCCATCATCAATAAAGTTTTGTCAAAGACAAATACCAAGAAGTATAAAAATAATTAGCTTTATTTAAAACAGGACACACCAAAAAGAGACAAAAACAGCAGAGTCATAAACATGATGAAGACTCATGGAAAAAATCCCATCAAGTAACATTACCTAATTTACATATTAAGTACAGAAATTCTGCAACATAAAAAACTCACCAAAGCTCACAATGGGAAAGTGGCATAAATGATTGGCGGTGGTCCGACGGAAGGGGCTTGGACTGATCAGCAGAATGGAGACCTCTGAATGGATGTAAACGCAAAACTTCCCAATGACAGCTGAGATACAACAATACAACAATCAGTAAATGAGTAAAAACACAAATATGGGAATTCATCATGGCTTTCTCCCAACAGATTTCTGGTATCGTACATCATTTTTAGGGTGCACTCACAAGAGCCATATGACTCGCGCGAGTCTCGTATCGCATCACCAGGCATGGCCGCACACTCTCCTGACAGGAGCGCTTTGGCTGAATGTATCTTTATGCAGCTGAGACGCTCCTGTCTGGAGAGTGTGCGGCCATGTTGGGTGATACGATCCGATACTCGTGCGAGTCGTACGTCTTTTGTGAGCACACCCTTAAGTAAAACCTAGCATTTTTGTTTTTAGATTATATTTACTTGTTATTTTTAAAAGGAGCTTGGAAAATAAGTGTGGTTAGCTATGTCAATGAGCTAAATGTCTGATTTATGAATTGAGACTTAAAAAGTTGCAAAAGCTCTCAATTTTGGGGTGGAGGATAGTTGCAAAAAATGTGGAAAAACAATTTTAGATATCTGTGTTATATCTAAAGATGGACAAAATTAATAATAATAAAATAATAATAATAATAATATATAAAAAAAAATAAAAAAAATCATGCTTAAATTTGCTGCAAATAACAACAACAGAGCCACCATCAAAACTGACATAAAAAGTCATGATGATGAATTTCCCCAAAAGTATATTGGAAAATTGTTGAACCTTTGATTTACAATACTTTTACTTTTATGACTGCCTTTATTATGTCATTTCACACAAAAGCTTGTTCCCTGCCTTGTGTGGCATTGAAGAATACTTTACACTAATGGTTTACCGACAGACCACTGGCGTAATTACAAAGAATAATCCGATAGATGGTAGGGGCCACCTTTTAGCTGTGGAGTTCTTAATTGCCTGTACTTCTACATGGCTGCATTGTGTGAATGGTTTTTACATTACTGACCCTCTAAGTATATTGGTTGAGAATTGAATTTCTAGAAGTTTATACAGTGACAAATTGCTTTATCTCTCAGACATATTTGGAGCTTGCATTAAATTACCGGCTTACTGTTTTTCTCCTCTTTCCATATTATACTAATAGAAACGAGCATGACTGCCGAAGGTCATTTATTCAGGATCAGATTAATTGAATTTAGCTTTTTTTCCTTGCTGCTACGAGAGAGAAACTTTATCTGCCAGTCATTGTGCTTCTATAGAGGAGACTACATCCATTAGTGATCAGAATATGGCTGTCTGCTAATCACATTACAACAGCACTTTGTATGAAGAATGTGTCGGGTGATAAAGAGAATTCAGGGCTGTAAATTGTCTCTTTCTTCTGGGAAGACATTAATCATCCTGTCCTGGTATTATTTCCAAGCCCGACCGGTGCATGTTCTGTGCACATCAGAAAGTTAATATTAGTTTGGCAAAAAATAACAGCGGTATATAATTTTCTGTCTGGAGATTTGCGCTGTGGTTGATGTTCGGTACCAGTGCAGCCAGCAGTATGGAGGTGGGAATCCCTGCTGTTACATTGTTACCCCTGCCAACCTGGGAGAACTGTGGTTGAGGTTCTATATTAAGAACATTTAGTCCAAAACCTAAAATTGCATTAGGACATGTCTGCCAATGCACTAAGGGGTAGCAAGAAATGCTATATTTTGGCTCAGCAGATTGTTCATCGATGCTATAATCTGACCTACTAATATGGGACGATAAAGCATATTTAAATAAAAGTTGCTATTAGACGAAAGTGGATGTAAAGGGGTTTATTAAAATCAAAATGATAGCAAAATAATTGAAAATGAATATATAATGCTCATCATCAGTGGCATAATTTGAATATCGTTGGTGCCAATGCAAAGTCTTCAACAGGGACTCAAACTATCGTAGATTTTTTAAAAGTAATAGCCTTTAAATATGGGCAAAAAGGACTCTTTGGGTTCCCCAAACTCCAGGGCCCAGGTGTGATCAGAAACCCTGTATCTATTACATTTACATCCCTGCTCATTATACTGAAGTCTAAAGAGAATTGTCAAGGAACATTTACTTAGGTACCTGGATGGGAAGGCATTAATCAACCAGAGCCAGTACGACTTTATGACCATAAAAACTTGTCAGACCAATCTTCTTTCCTATCCATAGGCAGCGGTTCCAGACTACACTCTCTTCCCCCCTTATGAAGCCCTAGTGAGATGCGTAGGGGAGTGTGTTTTACTTATATCTAGTACCTTATGGGTGAGTATCACTTTGTGTGTTAGGGGTACTTCTCACATAGCGAGATCGCTAGCGAGATCACTGCTGAGTCACGTTTTTTGTGACGCACCAGTGACCTCATTAGCAATCTCGCTGTGTGACACTCAGCAGCAATCTAGCCCCTGCTGTGAGATCGCTGCTCATTACACACAGTGCTGGTTCATTTTTTGGACGTTGCTCTCCCGCTGTGAAGCACACATCGCTGTGTTTGACAGCGAGAGAGGAACGATCTGAATGTGCAGGGAGCAGGGAGGAGGCGTCTGGCAGCCTGCGGTAAGCTGTAACCAAGGTAAATATCAGGTAACCAAGTGAAGCCCTTTCCTTGGTTACCTGTTATTTACCTTGGTTACTAGCATCCGCCGCTCTCAGGCTGTCAGTGCCGGCTCCCTGCTCCCTGCACAAGTAGCCGGAGTACACATCAGGTAAATAAGCAAAGCGGTTTGCTTATTAACCCGATGTGTACTCTGGCTGTGAGTGGAGGGAGCCAGCGCTAAGCGGTGTGCGCTGGTAACCAAGGTAAATATCGGGTAACCAAGCGCTTGGTTACCCGATATTTACCTTAGTTACCAAGCGCAGCATCGCTTCCACACGTTGCTGCTGGCTGGGGGCTAGTCACTGGTCGCTGGTGAGATTTGCCTGTTTGACAGCTCACCAGCGACCATGTAGTGACGCACCAGCGATCCTGACCAGGTCATATCGCTGGTGGGATCGCTGGAGCGTCGCTAAAGTGTGACAGTACCCTTAGTGCATTCCATTATCTGTGGATCTTTTGATATCCTTTGATATGTAAGCACTTTGCACTTTAAATAATGTTGTTAACCCATTTCCATGGATTTTTAGGTATGGGCTGCACTTTCATACTACCAAGGTTATCTATTTTACATATCCCTGTTTTGGTACTCCTTTTGCACTTGATTTAAAGGGAATTTCTGTGCCTCTTTCCTCTCCTCACTTTTCACTCTGATCTTATGTCTACAGATATTTTACATGTTGTTTAATGACCCTTGTATATTTCCTTGTTTGCAATAAAAAATTGTTTTAAAAGCATGAAATATGAGTTGAGCTTTAATTATTAAGTTTTCTTTATTGAATGGCACTTTAAGTCCTTTCTTTCTCAAATTTCTCTCTCTAATTGGTAGGACGTGCCGATACAGCCTATAGAGAGCTGCGTTAGTGTCCTATTCCATACGGTTTTGTTTATTAATGTCATGGTACCATGCAGTCATCTGATGCCTACAGGACATGGTGGCCTGTTATATCCTGGTCTCTGGTATTGAAGTACAATAGAACTGCAATACATAAGACCAGCAGTGATCAAAGTAATGCCTAACAGTGGTACCAAGTGAAAAAGTAAAATAAAAGTGAAATAAAATGTGTAAAAAGATAAAGACACAAATAAAAAGTGCACATAAATCATGAAAACCTATTTCACCACTTAAAAAAGCAGCATTTGCATTAAAACAAAAATAAACCAAAAAAATAAACACAATTGTTGTGAGTGTGAAAGTGCTGGCGAGTGTGATTTGTTTCTAAGTATGATTTGGATTAAGTATGTAACTTGTGATTCAGCGACTTTGGATTCAGGGAGTTTAGAAGTAACTTGTACTGAATTACTGCTTTATTTATTTGCTTAATATTTCTGTCTTGTGCAATCCCTATTAGGAATGTGCTCCAATATGGACAATGCTATCAAACATACAGCATACTGCTGTGCGAGGTGTGTGTATGCTGTGTATTTGGAAGCCCAGATACTGGATCTAAATGAGCAGCTGGCAACACAAAGATCCATTGACAATATAGAAAGGAGTTTGAGGCTCACTGGGGTATATGTGAGGGAGGATTGTGGCATGGAAGTGAAGGAAAGTGAGGCAGCTAACTGGGTGAGAGAAGGCAGGGTAGAGGGAAGAGTGCCAGGGAGGCTAGTCCTAATCTAGCACACCCTAACAAGTTTGCTAAGTTGTCAGATGAGGAATGTGTTAGAACAGAAGTAGCTCTGCTAAAGCAAGACAGGTCCTCTGAAAGCTGGAGAAGTGTCCTATCCAATAAGGGGGAAATAGGAGTGCAGGGCAAGCCATACAGGTGCTGGTAGTGGGGGACTCCATTATTTGGGGAACAGATAGGGCAAACTGTCACAAAGACACGGGTTGTCGAATAATGTGTTGTCTTACTGGCACTCGTTTTGGCACATCCCTGATCAGGTGGAGATATTATTCTGAATGTCTGCTGAGGACCCAGTGGTGATGTGCATATCAGCACATATGACAAAGTTAGAGGTAGGTGGAAGGTCCTTAAAGATGATTTCAGGGAATTAGGCTGTAAGCTGAAGGCAAAGACCTCGAAGGTGGTGTTTTCTGCAATACTGCCTGTACCATGTGTCATGCCAGATAGGCAGCTGGATATTAGGGAGCTAAATAAGTGGCTAAGAAATTGGTGTAGGAAGGAGGGTTTGGGGTTTCTGGAGAACTGGGTCAAGTTCTATGTTGGCTATGGGCTCCACACTAGGGATGTGCAGCATATGTTTCCAAATATATTGGAAGTGGCAGAAAATATACTCATAAAGCAAATAGATAAGGCAGTGAATCAGAGAGAAGCCATGGTTATGGGGGACTTCAATTACCCTGAAATAAATTGGGGAGCAGAAATACGCAGATACAGCAAAGGAAACAGGTTTTTGACAACAATGAAAGACAATTACCTTTCACAACTGGTTCAGCAACCAAGAGGAAGGGGGGCACTGGCAGACCTAATATTAACCAATAGGCCAGATCACATATCAAATATACAACTCGGGGGTCTCTTGGGTAATAGTAATAACAAAATAAGTTTTCATGTATCCTTTAATAAGATGTATAGTAGTGGTGCAACAAGGACACTAACTTTCAGGAAAGCAAATTTTCAAGGTATGAGAAATTAACTCAGTGCCATAAATTGGGACAATGTCCTGAGAAATAAAAATACACAAAGCAAATGGGACACTTTTATAAGTATCCTGAATAGGACCAGTATGGCTAAATAAAGCTGTAAGGGTTGCAGGTGCAATAAATTACAAAAGAAATTCAATTCTTATAGAAAATTAAATAAACTCTGTAAAAAGCAAATCAAGGCAGCAAAGATTGAGACAGAGAGACTCATTGCCAAATAAAGGAAAAATAATCCAAAATTAATCTTCAACTACATAAACAGTAAGAAATTCAAAAATGATAGTAATGGCCCCATAATAAATAGTCTGGGGAAATGGTGGAAGAGGATGAAGGAAAGACCAATCTGCTAAATGCCTTTTTCGTTACAGTATTTATAGAAGAAAATCCCATGATAGATGACATGTTCAGGATACCATAAATTTCCCATTAAATGTCACCTACTTAACCCAACAGGAAGCGCCGCCTCAAAATTACTAAAGTAGATACATCCCCAGGCCTGGACGCCATATACCACCCAGGAATGCAGGAATTAAGTACTGTCAAACTAATCTGATCAGCTTCCATCAGGAGGTAAGTTTCAGACTGAACCAGGGAAATGCATGATGTGTTGTCTACATGGATTATTCAAAGGCATTTGATACAGTGCCACATATGGTTGATACATAAAATGTGAATAATGGGAATAGGGGAAAATATGTGTAACTGGGTTGATAACTGGCTAAGTGATAGGAAACAAAGGGTGGTTATTAATGGAACTGTCGCGGGCGGGGAGGAGGGTGTCAGCACACCACGCTCACCCCTTCTGCTCGGGTCCGGCAGCTGCTCCTGGTGGCTCGAGCTGTGGGCCGGATCCCGGGGTTTCTCGAGCGACACTCCTCGCCCGTGAGTGAAAGGGGGTGTTTGTTGGGTGTGGGGATTGTTATAGTTCGTGACGCCACCCACGGTTGTGGTGATTGCACCACCGCTGCTCAGTATGGGGGTCCCGGGGATGGTGATGCGGAGCAGCCAGGTGTTGTGTTGCCCCTCCGTGGGTAGGGGTTGGTGATCCCGGGGCCCGGTGATGAGATGTAAATTGTAGGGCCTGGAGGGCGCAGGGACGCGGGGGCAGCGCTGTGCCTTGCGGCACTGTGGTACTCACTCAGCCTGACACACGGACACAGTTTGTACGGTAAACCAACGGCTGGTAGGACGGTCCCACAGGCGGCTGCACCTGCACTCCCGGTAGGTGACGGTGATGTCTCTCTTCCTTGCACCTGTGTTGACTGATGGTAGCGGTGGATTCCCTCCGGTTACCCGCTCCCCGGCTGCAATCTGGGCCGGAGGAGCTCTACACTTTGCCCGCAGGCGCTGGCCCTGGGGAAACTGGTGCCCTGGCGGTGGCGGTGTCTCCCCCGGTTCAGGTTGGGCTGTTGCCTTCACTCGGGACTTGGTTGTTGGGGGAGCTGCGTCCCCGTCACTGACGGATTTGGCAAATCTGGCGACTCCTAGCCTTGCCGGGGTCCGAGAGGCCCCTGCCCTGGTGCTGACTGTCCTTCGGAACACTGCTCCAGACCACCGGGCACACAGCCAACGGGGTCCTTCCAGGAACTTCCAAACGGTCCCCCTCCAGACAGTCACCGCCGTTGCTGACCTTGCTGTTCTGGCCCTCACAAAGCTGGACCCTTCAGGCTTTCTTTCTCTTCTGTCACCTTACTTGCTTTTCTCCTTTACTACTCTCTACTTTCACTTTCACTTTCTAAGCTCCTCTCGTCCCTGAGCTGAACTCTGTTGTTTACTCAAGCTCGTCCCTGAGCTATCTGCCTGGTTTCTTCCTGCCTCCAGAGTTGTGAGCTCCTCGGTGGGCGGAGCCAACCGCCTGGCCCACTCCCTGGTGTGCATCATCAAACTCCTGGAGGAAGGCAACAAGGATTTGTAGGTTAGCTGTGATGTGCCTACCTGGAGTGTGGGGTGTGGTGGTATGTGACCTGTGTCCCCTGGCTTGCCCAGGGCGACACATTCCAGGGCGACACATTCCCCCTTAGCAAAATGCAGACCGTCCGCGGGCTGCCGTCCTACACCGGTTTTATTTTTCTGTAAAAAGGGGATAACAGGGTTAAGCAAACATAAATAACATTTTTAATCAAAACTCTTCCCAAGACGGGAGGCACATTTACTTAAACGTTGCAACGGTATACGGTCACGGTTTCCGCTCTCTCCCACCCAAGCAACCTGGCCCTGATGCTGCCCCTAAAACCCAGGCAGCACCCCTTGACCCACAGTCCAGCACAAGTTACCCGAGCGGGATCTGTCCTTCCCCTCCAGAGGGTGGCCACCGGTTCCTTTGGTGGCTGGGCCCTGGCCTGCTCTGCTCAGGGCCCTCCCTCCAACCTGCCTCTCCGGAGGCGGCATTGCGGAAACGGTAACGGTACCCAACATATTTACAAGCCACTTAACGTTTGTGGTGCCCTGCAAGTTCACGGGCTTGTCCATGGATAGTTCCCATGCATTTTAAACGGTCCCCACGGGGACAACGGTGCCGGCTCCAGCCGGTTGCAAATCAACAAACAAATCAGGTGAAGTACTCGGTATCATTTTCATTTTCCTTATCATTTCAGAACTTTTTAAACTTTTTCAAACAAACAGCAACACTCTTTTACATTTGCGGACCCCTTTCACTCATAGAACGGTCTCCCTGTACCTAAGTGGGGGTCTACCTAGGTTGGAACAGGTGGATCTTCGGGGCCCGGTGTCAGTGGTGCTAGACAGTGGGGTAGAGGGAACAATCGGTTCCTCCTCCCTGCTACAGTGTGGGGCAGGCGGAGGTGCAGGGGGGCTGGGTACAGGTTCATCCCTGGGCACTGGCACTGGTTCTGGCTCACGGTTAACCGCTTCCACTACTTCTTCATCCACGGGTTGTGGGAACAGTATCACTGGAAGTATCACCGCGCCGTTCTGTGTAGGCCAGTCTGCTGGGAAGTCACCCATTACAGTGTGGATTACCTCTGCTGCCTTCTCCACTGGTGGAGGAACCGGTACTTCAGCCTCTGCCTTCAGCGCTGGGGGGCATTTTTTTAGATGGTCCCGGGAAACTGTGGCTAGGGTGTCCCCCTGGTCACGACTGATCTGGTAGGTCTTCCCATCTCCCCATTCTGTGGGTTGTATGACATAAGGGACTTGCTCCCACTGATCATCCAGCTTGTGGGTTTTCCTCTTCCGTTTCAGCACCACATCTCCTGGCTGGAAAGGACCTGCGGGCGCCTTCTGGTTGAACCGGTGCTCCTGCTGCTCTCGACTTCGACTGAGGTTTTTCTCCACATACTCCTGGATTTGCCGGTACTGTGCCCTCCTCCGACTTTCCCACTCTGCCGTTGAGGGGAGCGCTTCCGGGGCTTCCAACCCCATCTCCAGATCCACCGGCAGGCGGCCAGGCCGAGCCCTCATCAGATACGCTGGGGTGCACTTCGTCGAGCTGGACGGGATATTATTATACATGTCGACCAAGTCAGGTAGCTTTTCCGGCCACATGTTCCGTTCTTCCAGCGGTAGCGTCTTGAGGAGCCCCAGGACCAAGTGATTCATTTTCTCGCACATGCCGTTGGTTTGGGCGTGGTACGGAGTGGTCCGGATCTTCTTGCAGCCGTACAACTGGCAGAATTCGTGAAACACCTCTGCCTCAAAAGCCGGGCCTTGGTCAGTCAGCACCTTCTCGGGGTACCCATGGGGTCGGCAGAAATAAGCCTGGAACGCTCGAGCAGCGGTTCGACCAGTTAGGTCCTTAACGGGGACTACCACCATAAATCTTGAGTAGTGGTCTACCATGGTCAATGCGTAGGTGTACCCACTTCGGCTAGGGGTGAGCTTGACATGGTCCAGGGCGACCAGCTCCAGCGGCTGATGGGTGACTATGGGATGTAACGGTGCCCTCTGGCTAGTCTCGTCCTTTCTCCTCAGTGTACAAGGACCACACTCTCGACACCAGGCTTCCACCGATTCACGCATCCCACTCCAATAGAACCGCTCCCTCAACAGCATCTCCAGCTTCTTCCACCCGAAGTGGCCAGCACCATCATGGTATGCCCGCAGGACAGTAGCGACCTCAGCTTGAGGAACGATCAACTGGCATATCTTCTCATGGGTCTTCGGGTTGATCAGCTCATGGTACAGCCTCCCTTGGTGTAGGTAAAGCCGTTTTCGTTCTTTCCACAAGCGTTGAGCTTCGGCTGGAGCGGCAGGGTCTATTCCCATAGCACCTTGTTCCACCAGAGTCTTGACAAGGCGGACAGCCGGCGCTTGGTCCTGGGCGTCCTGCCACTCTTGACTGGGCCGCGGGTCCAGATCCACCCTTTGCTGACAGACTTGTACCCTCTCAGTAGGCAGCTGGTGAAACGCAGGCAACTCGATCTCCTCGAGGTCGTCATCCTCGCACCCCTCTTCTGACAAATGGGGCATCCGGGAGAGTGCATCAGCATTTATTTTGACACGACCAGCTCGGTACTTTATGGTGAAATCATAGTTGGCTAGCCGGGCTACCCACCGCTGCTCCAGTGCGCCCAACTTGGCCGTGTTCAGGTGAGTCAGCGAGTTGTTGTCCGTAAACGCGGTGAATTTGGCTGCCGCCAAGTAGTGGCGGAACCGCTCCGTGATAGCCCACACCAACGCCAATAGCTCAAGCTTGAAGGAGCTATAGTTCTCAGGGTTCCTTTTGGTCGGCCGGAGTTTTCGGCTAGCGTAGGCAATCACCTTCTCCTTTCCATCCTGGACCTGGGATAGGACCGCTCCTAGCCCCACATTACTGGCGTCCGTGTGGAGGATGAACGGGCTCCCATAGTCAGGGTACGCCAGGACCTCTTCTCCGGTCAAGGCCGCCTTCAACTGGCAAAAGGACTCCTCATGCTTGTCCTCCCACGACAGTGGGGCCCCAATGGGTCTACCACCTTTGGTCTGTCCCACGAGGAGATCTTGCATGGGGGCAGCCATCTTCGTGTATCCCTTTATAAAGCGCCGATAGTACCCCACCAGACCCAGGAACTGCCTTACTTCCCTCACTGTAGTTGGCCTCGGCCAGCTCTGGATGGCAGTAATCTTCTCAGGGTCGGGGGCGACACCATCCGCACTCACCACATGCCCTAGATACTGCACTCTGGGTTTCAGCAGGTGGCATTTTGAGGGCTTCAACTTCATCCCGTACTGGGCAAGGGACGCAAACACCTCAGCCAGGTGCTCCAGATGGGCTTCATACGTCTGGGAATAAACAATCACATCATCCAAATACAGCAGGACGGTCTCGAAGTTTAAATGTCCCAGACAGCACTCCATCAACCGTTGGAAGGTCCCAGGGGCATTGCACAGCCCAAATGGCATGCTATTGAATTCGCAGAGTCCCATCGGGGTGGTGAAGGCGGTCTTCTCCCGGTCCTCTGGGGCCACGGCCACTTGCTAGTATCCGCTGGTGAGGTCAAGGGTCGAGAAGTAGTTTGCGGTTCTCAGTGCAGCCAAAGACTCTTCAATACGAGGTAAGGGATAGGCATCTTTATGGGTTATCTGGTTGATCTTCCGGTAGTCCACACACATCCGCATGGTACCATCCTTCTTCTTGACCAGTACCAATGGAGCGGCCCAGGGACTACAGCTGTCCCGAATAACCCCTGCCTCCTTCATATTCCTCAACATATCTTTGGCACACTGGTAATGTGCAGGGGGAATAGGTCTATACCTCTCTTTGATAGGGGGATGTTCACCTGTGGGAATGTGGTGTTGGACCCCCTTAATCCGCCCAAAGTCTAGGGGGTGCTTACTGAAAACCTGTTCGTACTCCTGTACCACCCTGTGTACCCCGGCCCTGTGATGTGTAGGGGTATCATCAGTGCCTACATGTAGCTGTTGGTGCCACTCCTTTGTGTCCCCCTGGGGTGGGGAAGTGCTGGGGGTAGGTGGGAGTGTGGATGGACTGGCTTCATGGATAGTGTGGGGGTCCAGGGTGAGCAGCTTGGCAATGGTGGCATACCGGGGGAGCCTGACTTCTTCCTCCCCACAGTTCAACACTCTCACGGGCACTCTCCCTTTCTTCACATCTACCACCCCTCGGGCGGCCACTACAGTGGGCCAGTGTTCGGAGGGCATGGGCTCCATCATCGCAGGGTAGTCACGCCCCTGAGGCCCTACTGCTGCCCTACACCAGATCATCATCTCACTCCTAGGGGGCACAGTCAATGGAGCAACATCCATCACTCTCACTCCACCAATCTCCCCTCCTGTTGAGCTTACATGCTGGCGGTACATCAGGGGGCGGATCTCACGCTGCACAGCCCTCTGCCGGCTCCCCGCCGCTGTGGCGGCTAGCTGTTGCAATAGGTTCAACACATCAGCCATGCAGTGTTCCATCACATTGGTTCCCAGCACTATTTTCGGGTTATGATCACTGGGTTCATTCATGATCACAATCATACCCTGGTGTTGCAGTTCAGCTTGCCCCACTGTCATAGCCACTTGTTTATACCCCACCTGGGTCAATGGAAGTCCATTAGCGGCAATCAAATTTATACTATTGTCTGGAGGCGCCAGCTCGTCTGTGGCCCAATACTGCCGATACAACGTGTACGGTATGGTAGTTACCTGTGATCCAGTGTCCAAGAGAGCCATCACTGGTATGCCGTCCACAGCCACGGGGATGATAGGGCGGGCCCCGACATATCGGTCTCGCCAGTCCGGGGGGCCACGGTGTTCTACTCCTGAGGATTGGCCCGGGGCCCCAGGGGTTGCTCGTTTAACGGGCACTGTCGGTAATAATGGCCCGGCTTACGGCACTTGTAGCAGATTGGGGGTCTGCTCCGCGGGTTGTTAGCGCTTCTCCGCTGCATCCAGGGAACATCTTCGGGACTGTCAGCAAGCTGTATCTGCGCTGGAGGCTGAGATCTGGTCAGAGGTTGTAACGCAGCAAGGATCTTGGCAAGGTCTCCGTCCAGGCGACGGACCTGGGCTGCCAGTTCTTCCACGGTGCTGCTCGGGGCTGCAGGTATTAAGGAGGTTGGTTTGGCTGGGGCCGCCACAACGGGAGCTGTCTCGACGGGCCACGGGACGGGTTCCAGGACTTCAGCAGCTGGGGGCTGTAGTGCCTTGATAGTCCTCTCCTTTAACACAGCAAAGTCCACATCAGGGTGTTCCAGGGCCCACAGCCGGAGTTGTTTACGATCCTCAGGGGACCTCATCCCCTGCGCAAATTGCTCCACTAACATCTTGTTGCTATCCGCCTCATTAATAGAGTTCACCCGCTTCAGCGTGTGGAGGGCGGTCTGCAGACGTAGAGCATAGTCCCGAATGCTATCTCCAGCTCATTGCCGGCACTGGTAAAACTGCATCCTCAGCTCAGCTTCAGTCCGGGTCTCGAAGGCAGTCTGTAGCTTCTCGAAGATGGTGGCTACAGAGAGCCGGTCCCCCTCGGCCCAGGTCTCCGCCTCCTGCTCCGCCGCACCGGTTAACTGGCCTAGCACGATCGCTGCACGTTGCTTATCAGTCAGGGGATACAGCTCTAGCAACGGGTTAAGCTTTTTCCGGAAGGCCTGTAGGGCATCCGGTTTCCCGTCATACCGCGGTAGCCAGGCAGCTCCGGGCGCATAGGGCAAGGAAAACGGCATGACCTGAGCAAACGCGGGGGCCGCGGCACCTCCCGCCGGTACGACCGGGACCTGGGCAGGCCCATTCCCATCCGCGGGTGCCGCTGCGGCTGCGACCACCGCTCCTCCAGCGGCTCCGTCGGGCGCAGACATCTTGTTTCCGTCCCCCTTAGCTCTTTCCGGCCCCTCCTCTCTCGGGGCGGGGTTTTGGCCTTCGCGCCTCTACTGCTCGAGAAGACGCTCGAGCGGGAACTTTTCGCGCCAAAGATGGCGGCTTCTGAAATTTTTCTGCCGGATGCCTCCGGCGGTAACAAGGCGCACCTCTACCTGACGGCAGAGCGGTAAGATCCTGTTCGTGACGCCAAGTTGTCGCGGGCGGGGAGGAGGGTGTCAGCACACCGCGCTCACCCCTTCTGCTCGGGTCCGGCAGCTGCTCCTGGTGGCTCGAGCTGTGGGCCGGATCCCGGGGTTTCTCGAGCGACACTCCTCGCCCGTGAGTGAAAGGGGGTGTTTGTTGGGTGTGGGGATTGTTATAGTTCGTGACGCCACCCACGGTTGTGGTGATTGCACCACCGCTGCTCAGTATGGGGGTCCCGGGGATGGTGATGCGGAGCAGCCAGGTGTTGTGTTGCCCCTCCGTGGGTAGGGGTTGGTGATCCCGGGGCCCGGTGATGAGATGTAAAATGTAGGGCCTGGAGGGCGCAGGGACGCGGGGGCAGCGCTGTGCCTTGCGGCACTGTGGTACTCACTCAGCCTGACACACGGACACAGTTTGTACGGTAAACCAACGGCTGGTAGGACGGTCCCACAGACGGCTGCACCTGCACTCCCGGTAGGTGACGGTGATGTCTCTCTTCCTTGCACCTGTGTTGACTGATGGTAGCGGTGGATTCCCTCCGGTTACCCGCTCCCCGGCTGCAATCTGGGCCGGAGGAGCTCTACACTTTGCCCGCAGGCGCTGGCTCTGGGGAAACTGGTGCCCTGGCGGTGGCGGTGTCTCCCCCGGTTCAGGTTGGGCTGTTGCCTTCACTCGGGACTTGGTTGTTGGGGGAGCTGCGTCCCCGTCACTGACGGATTTGGCAAATCTGGCGACTCCTAGCCTTGCCGGGGTCCGAGAGGCCCCTGCCCTGGTGCTGACTGTCCTTCGGAACACTGCTCCAGACCACCGGGCACACAGCCAACGGGGTCCTTCCAGGAACTTCCAAACGGTCCCCCTCCAGACAGTCACCGCCGTTGCTGACCTTGCTGTTCTGGCCCTCACAAAGCTGGACCCTTCAGGCTTTCTTTCTCTTCTGTCACCTTACTTGCTTTTCTCCTTTACTACTCTCTACTTTCACTTTCACTTTCTAAGCTCCTCTCGTCCCTGAGCTGAACTCTGTTGTTTACTCAAGCTCGTCCCTGAGCTATCTGCCTGGTTTCTTCCTGCCTCCAGAGTTGTGAGCTCCTCGGTGGGCGGAGCCAACCGCCTGGCCCACCCCCTGGTGTGCATCATCAAACTCCTGGAGGAAGGCAACAAGGATTTGTAGGTTAGCTGTGATGTGCCTACCTGGAGTGTGGGGTGTGGTGGTATGTGACCTGTGTCCCCTGGCTTGCCCAGGGCGACACAGAACACCTTAAAAAAAATAAAAAAAATAAAACATAGGCAGTATTGTCCAATAAAATATAACGTCTTTTATTCTTATCAATCCATAAAATCAGATGTCACATAGAGTGACCATTGACGCACCAACAGTCACACTGTGTGACAACCAATTTTATGGATTACAATTAATAAAAGTTATATTTTAATGGAGAATTCAGGCTTTTTTCTTTTTTCTATGGACCTCTATTACCCATGAGCCGGTGGGATTAGTTACAAGCCTCCAACTGAATTACAGCAGACCACCACGTTAAAGGGGCGACTGCAATTCTTTTCACTTGAATACATTAATGGAAAACCCTTGGACTGGGTCCCAGTTAACAGTGGAATACCACAGGAGTTAGTATTGGGTCATTTTCTTTTTAACATATTTATTAATGACCTTGTAGGGGCACAGAAAGTCGAATTTCAAAATTTGCAGATGATACTAAACTCTGCAAAGTAATAGTAGGATAGTTTAATTTTACAGACAAATTTATGTAAGCTGCAGGCTGAGAAACGGCAATTGAAATTTAATGTGGATAAATGTAAGGTCACGTACTTGGGAAGAGGAAATGAAATGTATAATTATATACTTAATTGGAAAACACTGGGTTAAACTGTTACTGAAAAAGACTTGGGTGTATGGGTGTATGGCAAACTCAACTTTACTGACCAGTGTATTAAACATGTTAAAAGTAAATGTTATAAAACCATCTCCAAACAGCTTGATGTCCTTTTTGTTACAGTTGCACATATTATTCAGAAGTTTAAGGACTGTAGCCAACCTCTCTGGACTTTTGTGCAAGAGGAAAATTGATGACAAAATGAAGATATAAATAATACGAATGGTAACCAAAGAGCCCAGAACAATTTCTAAAGAGATTAGAGATGAATTACATGGTCAAGGTACATCTGTAACTGACTGCACCATCTTTCCTGTCCTGGCCAAAGTGGACTTAATAAAAGATGGCGAAGAAACCACAATTAAAAGCAAACATAAAAAAGCAAGACTGGACTTTTCCAAAATGCAAATTGACCAGTCACAAAGCATCTGGGAGCCTGTCCTTGGGATAAATATAAAAGAAACCTGAGCTTTTTGGCAAGTCATGGAAACTGTATGTTGAGTGATGAAAAAATTAAGCAGAGAGAAAAAAATAATTTTGCCTACTTTGAAACATAGAAGCAGCATGGTTATGTTTTTAGTCTGCTTTTCTGCATCTGGTACAGGGTGTCCAAAACTATCAAAGAATTCTGGAGCAAAATATGCTACTCCATTTCACAAAGCCTGGTCAAAGCTGCAGACCATGGGTCTTCCAACAAGATCATGACCCAAACACAACTAAAAACATCCAAGTATGGCTAAGAGCAAAGCACTAGAGATTGTCCTCAAGTGGCTCTTATGAGCCCTGATTTAAAGCCTAGTGAACATCTGTGGAAGGTGCTGAGACATGTAGTTTGGAAAAGGCAACCTTCAAACACTAGACAACGGGAGCAGAATGCTCACAAGACATGGCCACAATACCTATGGACAGGTGTAGAAGTCTCAGTGAGCGTTGCATACATTTTTTGTTTGCAGTGATTGAAAAAAAAAGGTTGGGCAACAAAATATTACATTAAGGGTACCATACATTTTTTCCATGACAGTTTCATTCCTTTTTTAATTATTTTTCCCGTTAAGCACAATTCAAAAGCAATGTCTGAATTTCCATAGATGATATTCAGTAACTTTAAAATTAGTTTTGTCATTTTTTTAAGATATTTTAAGTGACAATTGTGGGCTTTTCTTACTTATCAGTAGAGTACAAACAATTTTGTCCACTTCTGCACATTTAAAATGATATTTACAGGCTAATTTACCCCTATAGCTGCAGGTACCGGTAAATTGCGTTGTTTTTGCTAATGTGCCGCCCCGCGTCAGCAGCTGGGCTGCTCGGATCCGGATCCGCTTTGGCTCGAGGGGTCTCCGGACCCAGACCCTCAAACGAAGGGGGTTACTTACATGGGATGTGTTAGAATTCGTGACGCCACCCGTGGTTTGTGGTAATTTGGCAGTACCACCGCTGCAGTTGGGAGTACCCAGGGGCGATGCAATGGGACAGCCAGGTGTTAGGACCCTCCACGGGTAGGGGGGATGCCCCGGGACTCGGTGATGGTGTTGGGGAGTGCCAGAAGGAGCGCTGGGGCCACTTTTGTACTCACTCAGTCCACAAAGCTGACACCGACAACTGGGTAAACCAAAGTTCTGGACGCAGCTGTCGCTGAGAGGAGCTAGTTCGGGTCCCATCCCCGATGGTGTTGCCTGGTGATCCGTGACATGCCTCCAGGCACTAAGTTACTTCTCTGTTGGTCCCAGTAGTGTGGAACTAGCCGGGTCCCGCTCCCCAGTATGGCTAACTGTGGAGCTTGCTCTCAGGGTTCATGCTTGAGATTATCTGGACCGTATTGGTGGAAAGTCCTATTCCCCTCATTTCGCTAGTACCCCGATTTTGAAGCGGGTGGAGAACAGATCTTGAAGGCTCCATTCTCGTTGTGCCAATTGTCAGGTTGCCTGAAGCTAATCCCTGACCTAGGATCCACGTACCCCGTCGTGCCTTGGTCCCAGCCCGGTGATGGTGCAATGCCGCCGGCTGTCCTCCTCGACAGTATCGTGCCCCTTACCACGATCCCCTGCAACCGGGGGTCCAGCTCCTACTAGGCCCAGACCACCGTCTATCACTTAGTTACTTCCATTAGCCCGGCTCCTGACCTCCTCTCTCCTACTCCTAACTTCAACTCCCTGACACTTCTGACCATCCCTTAACCAACCCCCCAAGTGGGCCACCCTATTCCACTCAGGCCGTCCACTGGTGTGTCTGGTGGGTGTGGTGCAGAGTGTACCTAGGACTTTGATTGACTGCTGTTGGCAACACCATTAGTTGGGGACCCCTAACCAAGGAGGAGGTGGATATTGCACAGAAGGCCAGATTGCACAATACCCTGTGATGACCTGATAGTCCAGGGCATCACATTAACAGCTTCCCTTTATAGCTCTTCTAATCTGTTGCATGGTTTCTCACAGAAAACCACCCATGACAAAGACATTATCAGCATCTACCTGATGCATTTGAATTACAATTGGGTCCACTGTGGTTCAGCAAGTTATTGTAGAGTATACAGAAATATACAGCTGCAAGCATTGCTATTTTTCCTTTAAAAGTTGTCACAAGTGTCTCTTGCGGTTGAGAGATGTGGGACGGTCCTGTGATCTGAGCTTCACTGATTACTGGGTGGCTCATCATATTAAATGTATTTGCTTTCTGTTGGCACTTCAGGAGTTAAATCTTAGTTTTTCCTGCTAGTAGCTCCGTGGTAATCACCTTATCTGCAGCCGGTGTGTTACCCCTCTCATCTACTTTAAGTTGCCTCTCCATCTTTCAGCTTCCGCCAGAAATAGAATCTTCTGTTCCTGACCCCCTAGGTGACTGAACATCTCTAGGAGATGCTGGACTTCTGCTGCCTTTCCTGTTGTTGGAGATGTGCTGTTGCCGTCAAGTTTGTGGTGTGTCCCCCTATCTGACTACCTTTCCCTGCGTGTTTATTATTACAATGGTGGGGCTAGTGTCTCCTGCCAGCCATTACACCAGCCAGGGTGTTTGTAGGGCTAGTGAGGGAATAGGCATCCAGATCGCTGATGGGTTGAAACACCCTGGATAGGAAGCTCAGGTAACAGGTTGAGATAAGTCCAGGAGGTGTCCCCTCACCCCTCTCCCTAGCTGTAGGTCCCACCGTTGTAAAAGTGTCCTCTTATTCCCCTTGTTTGTTGTGTGTCGTGTAGTGCGCCAGACTTCCGTGGGTCTGAGCGCAGCGGCCATGCAAAGTTTTCAGGCCCTGTCTACTCCAAGCGTGACAACCTTTTTTGTCAATATTTTTTTTATGTATGCGAATTAACTACTCGTACATTTTTGTTACATCCAATATGGTCTTCTTACTTGCTACATTTGTCAAAGGCCACAGTTTCAACTAGGCTACCTCGTACAGACTGGGCAAAAGTCATTCTATCTGGCAGATTGCAATGGCACCCTGGCCTTCACCCTTTTACCCACGTAAAACGTTCTGGGCTCACAATGGGGTCCACTGAATTGCTTCCACAGAAACGCTGCTGGCTGGAAGAGTGACCTAGAGGCAGGAGGTGTCGTCAGCTGAGTCAGTACCAAGAAGTCACGTCAGTGACAAAATCAAGACGCAAGCGGAAAGTCAAAATACAAGCCAAGGTCAGACAACATGATATACAAAATCACACAGGTGCAAGGTGTCAGAGACCACGTCTAGCTGAAAACTAATTAATAACTGACAGCTAGAAGCTGCTGGGGTTTATATAAAAGTGAGCCTTGCCCATGGTGGCTCCCAGCAGAGAGCTAATTACCTACTCACTGCAGCAAAGCACAAATGTGTATGAAAGAAGTCTCAACTTTAGCAATCTAAAAGCTAAATACCCACATGCTGCTGAGATCCAGCAGTAATCGTAGTGTTAATGTGGCACCGCCTAGTGAGCAGGGCATGGGTTGCAGCAGTATGTTTAGACTAAGGGTGGCTTTACACGCTACGAGATCGGTAGCCGATGCTAGCGATGGCGAGCGTGATAGCACCCGCCCCTATGTTATTCCGATATGTGAAGATCGCTGCTGTAGTGAACATTATCGCTACGGCAGCGTCACACGTACTTACCTGCTCGGCAACGTCGCTGTGACCGGCGAACTGCCTCCTTTCTAAGGGGGCGGTTCGCTAGGCATCACAGCGACATCACTAAGTGGCCGTACAATCAAAGCGGAGGGGCGAGATGAGTGGGACGAACATCCCGCCCACCTTCTTCCTTCCTCATTGCTGGCGTGTGGCAGGTAAGGAGAGGTTCCTCGTTCCTGCGCCGTCACATGTAGCGATGTGTGCTGCTGCAGGGACGATGATCAACTTCACTCAAGCAACAGCAGCGATAATTGGGAGAGGATCCCCATGTCACCGAGGAGCGATTTTGGACGTTTTTGCAACTATCCAAAATTGCTCCTAGGAGTCACACACAACGAGATTGCTACAGCGGCCGGAAGTGTGTCACAAAATCCGTGACCCCAACGAGATCGCTGTAGCGATCTCATAGCGTGTAAAGCCCGCTTAAGTAAGACTAAGTAATGTAACAGTACTGTTTTATGTTTCCTAAATCTGATGTATATGTTAATATGTAAAAAAGATGTCATGCCAGTGTTTTCTTTTTATACATAGCTTCATTTTTTATTTCACTGATGTTTACTGATTATCATTAACACTTTGATTTTCTTCATATCTTGATGTCCTTATCTGCCAAATATGTTTTTCTTGATTTATCCAGTCACAGATGTGACCCAAAGTATGACTTCATTCTTGTCAATGCCGCAGAAGGGATCCTCTACAGGACAGGAAAAAAAAAAGTGTGAATGACTCTGATAGTGTAAAAGGATTGTCCACTACTTTGACAACATCTTCTCAAGTGTTATGTTCACCCAACCAAAAGAAAAACAGCCGGTACTCACCTCTAGTGATGGCAATGGTGGCACCGGATTTAAAAGGGTTTTCCCATGTACAAAGTTCATTTTAATCAATAGATCTTGGAATAATAATACCTCCCATAATTTGGATGTGTTTATAAAAATGTTTCCTGTGCTGAGATAATCTTATATATGTGTCCCTGCTATGTACTGTGCAATGGCCGTGTCTGACCGTACAGGAACATAGTCTAATCATACCACAGCTCCGGGGCAGGGGAGGACGTAATAAAGTATACAAACATTATAGCACAGGATTGCAAACAATTCTTTCTTTGAGGTAAAACATTTGTTAAAAACAGGCAGGGAAATGTTTTACCTCACAAAAAGAACCAGCTATGATCCTGTGCTTTAATGTCTGTATTTTTGCATCCTCCACAGTCCAGTAGACGTGGTATGATCAGACCATGTCCCTGTACGGACAGACACGGCCATTACACAGTACACAGCAGGGACACATATATAAGATTATCTCAGCATGAGAACATTTTTTTATAAACCCATCCAAGCATGGAACTTATCATTATTCCAATATGTATAGATTAAAATAACTTTTATATTAACTTTGTTCTTGAAAAACCCTTTTAACAGGGCTCATGTGATATTGTTATGTCATGTCACACCTACAACCCATCGGAAGCTTCTTCACTCTCATTTCATTGGGATGAAACTGACATTCGGAGAAAGTGAGGGAGCAGCAGCTTTTACTTCTTTAGATGTCAGTTTCATCGTACAGAAATGAGAGTGAAGCAGCCACTTATGGGTTGCAGGTTTCATGTGACAAAGCAATAATGCGCAAGCGCTTGGAGATGCGGTGTAGACACTGCTGGTACGAGTGACTTTTTTTATTTTACAGGGGGGAATATAGTAATTGAGAAGGAGTTGTCCAAGTAGTAATATGTCATGTACAGCAATATGTATGAAAAATCAGGACACACAAGTGAAGTTTTAATTATGTATTTGTGATGCCCTGGCCTATCAGGTCATCCCAGGGTATTGTGCAATCTGCCCTTCTGCACAGTATCCACTCCTCCTTGGTTACGGGTCCTAGTCTTTTGGTGTAGCTAACAGCTGAGCCAATCAAAACCCTAGGAACACTTTACACTGTACCCACCAGACACACCATTGGGGGGCCTGAAGGGAATAGGGCCACCCATATGGGAAGTTGGTAGGGGAAGGTGAAGAGAGTGAGAGTTGAGCCAGGGGAAGGGAGAAGTGAAGTGACTTTCGTGAGGAGAGGTCCCAGGTGGAGCAGGGCTCCTGAGTACTAGGTGGCAGACGTTGGTCTGGGCCTGGTAAGAGCTGGAAATCCGGTCGTAGGGGATAGTGTCAGGGGGAACGGACGGCTGAGGAGGGCGGCCGGCGGCCTTAAGCTATCACCGGGCAGGGGCCAGGGCACTACGGGGTACGTGGACCCTAGGCCAGGAAGTAGCTTTACGTATCGTGGTAATTTACCCGACGGGGGTGAAGACTTCAAGTGTCATCCCCAACCTGCTCCAAAATTGGGGTACTAGCGCACCGATGGGATAGGACTTTCCCAATACAGTCTGAAGAAATCCTATGCGTGAACCCTGAGAGCAAGCTCATTCCGTTAGCCACACGGGTGAGCGGGACCCGAAAAGTTTCAGACTTGAAGGTCCAAAGAAGAAAACACAGGTGCCAAGGAAAGGGTCACAGACTAACCGCAACACCAAGGACACGGACCCAAGCGTACTCCCTCCCAGCTTCAGTGGTACTCAGAACTCTGGTTTACAATCTGTCGGTGTGGTTATTTCTGGACAGAGTGAGTACACTGCAAACCCTTCTCCTAATCCCCAACGGCACCCCTTCTTCAACATGACCAGGCCCCCGGGGCACAACCCCCTACCCACGGAGGGGTTAAACACCTTGCTGCTACAACATCACCACCGGACTCCCCCACCAACAGCAGCGGTTGTACACCATCTTACCACGCACCTTGGGTGGCGTCACGAACTTTTCTAATCCCGTGTATATACTCCCCCACTCCTTTTTAATTTGAGTATCCATGCGGACCCCCCGGGTACGGAGACCCCTCGAGCCACCGCGGCTCCGGATCCGAGCAGCTCGGCTGCTGCTATGGGAGCGGTACATATTACTATGATCACTGTTTATATCTACAGGATAGTTGTAGTCACACCTTACACTCTGCAGATATAACATTTCTTTAATTCACAAGAAAGATATCACAGTGCTGAAATATAACGTTTGAGACTTCATGAGGCATTGAATTTCCATAGTTAAATTAAACTTTTCTGCATTGAAACATCTTTCTGCAATGTCATTGTGATTTGTCATTTTAAGAAAGGCTCCATCTCTGCCTATGATTTATCTATTTCTATTGTTATTACCGGTGTCTGGGAATAATACTTCCATGGCCTCATCTCTTCTACGTGCTTTTACTTTTTCCCTTTAAATACAAGAACAATTAAAGATTTTAATTCACAGTGTCATAAAGGAATTACTGAAGAAAGAAGCTTGTGGAGAGTAATATGTATATAGTTGTAAGATTTTATGAACCCTTAAAGAAGCAAAATACTTACAGTTCATAGACGTTTTTCAGTCTATTTATCAAGACAACAATTTATTTTGAATTTCCTATTTATAACTTAGGTTTTGATTCTCTCTGATTACCGTATTTTTCATTTTATAAGACGCACTGGATTATAAGAAGCACCCCAAATTTGAAGGTGGAAAATAGGGAAAAAAAAATTTACTGTTAAAAAGAGGGTCCGTTTTATAATTCTAGTTCCTCTAATATTAGCGCACAAGGAGGAGTGGTGGTAGAAGGTCACAGGAGGCAGGGTAGGTGATGCTGCAGACTCGGAGAATGGGGTGTCACCACTCAGGACGGTTGGAGATGCTGTGGGCTTAGAGGAGGGGGTGTCACGGCTTAAGAGGGTCAGTGTGCAGAGGGTCGGCGATACTGCGGGCTCGTGGGGTGTCACAGCCGTGGGTGCCATTGATCTGTTGCCGGGTTCAGAGGAGGGGGTTTCGCGGCTCAAGAGGGTCAGTGTCCGGCAGGGAAGGGTAGGCGATTCTGCGGGCTTGTGGGATGTTGTGACGGCGAGTGCCATTAATCTGCTGGTGGACTGCAGGCTACATTGAATCCCAGCGGTTGATGCGGTGGAATTCAAGAAAATGGCCGTGGAGGCGGCATGTGCGCAGATTGGCCTCTCCGGTAGAGATGAGCGAACCGGTCCCGGTTCGGCTCGAGGTCGGCTCGCCGAACGGAGGTCCCGTTCGAGTTCGGTTCGTCGAACGTTCGATGAACCGAACTCGAACCAATAGGCTATAATGGGAGGCAATCACAAACACATAAAAATGCATTATAAATGTACACAAACAGTTAATAAACATTGCCATAACACTTACCGGTCCTCGCGATCCCTTCTGCACTCTGTCTCCTGCCGCTATTCCATCCGATGATCGCTGAATCCTCCCGGTGATGGCACTGCCAGCAGAGATGCAGGACCTATCGTGACGTCAAAATAGCCATGTGACCAGTCACGTGGCTATTATCTCATTGGCTACAGACTGGTCACATGACTATGACGCGTCATGTAGGACCTGCGAGTGCATCTCTCCGGTACACGGTGCACATATGTGTATCGCGTGTACCGGCGACATGCTCTAGCACACGGTCGACTCCCCATTCCGTTAGGGACCGGCTGACACAGCCGGTCATTAACGGAGATCACCGTTGCCATAGCAACGCAGTTAGCGGTGACGTCACCGCTAACCGCGGCTCCGAGAGCACCGTTGCTATGGTAACGCGTCTGTCAGCGTTACCGCTGTTACCGCTGACAGCCAGCACTGATCACTCACGGAGTGAAGGCTGCACGCTGCTTCCCGATTGTAGTGAGGATTGTAGTGAGGATGAGGTTCCCCAGCCCATGATGGGCTGGTGCACCTCATCCTCCTCACTACAATCGTCACTACTACTACACTAGTGAGGATTGTAGTGAGGATGAGATGCCTCAGCCCATGATGGGCTGGGGAACCTCATCCTCACTACAATCGTCACTACTACTACTCTAGAAAGAAAGAAGACAGAAGAGCAGGATCGTGGAGGGCTGACAGGGGGTAATAAAGATGGAGTCTCTAATGTGTCTGTGTATTTATTTCTATTAAAGTATTTTTTCTCTGTGTGGTGTTTTTTTTAACCCTTTATTGGAGATTCTTAATGGCCGGGTCAAACGTGCCTGACATTAAGAATCTCTGGCTTAATACTGGCTAGTAAAACAAAGCCAGTATTAACTCATGATTACCCAACAAGCCACCCGGCTCCAGGGCTGTTGGAAGAGTTGGATACAGCGCCAGATGATTGCGCTTCTTTGAGAGCACCATTTTCTGGGACGGCTGCGGACTGAAATCCGCAGCAGAGGCGCCCAGAAACCTCGGGCTAACCTGTGCTGCGGATTCCAATCCCCAGCTGCCTAGTTGTACCCGGCTGGACACAAAAATGGGGCGAAGCCCACGTCATTTGTTTTTTAATTATTTCATGAAATAAGTGAAATAATTAAAAAAAACGGGCTTCCCTATATTTTTGGTTCCCAGCCGGGTACAAATAGGCAACTGGGGGTTGGAGGCAGCCCGTGGCTGCCTGCTGTACCTGGCTAGCATACAAAAATATGGCGAAGCCCACGTCATTTTTTTGGTGGGCAAAAAAATTCTGCATACAGTCCTGGATGGAGTATGCTGAGCCTTGTAGTTCTGCAGCTGCTGTCTGCTCTTCTCCATACAGACAGACAGCAGCTGCAGAACTACAAGGCTCAGCATACTCCATCCAGGACTGTATGCAGAAGTTTTTTGCCCCCTGAAAAAATTATGTGGGCTTCGCCATATTTTTGTATGCTAGGCAGGTACGGCTGCCCCCAACCCCCAGTTGCCTATTTGTACCCGGCTGGGAACCAAAAATAAAGGGAAGCCCTTTTTTTATTATTTCATGAATTTCATGAAATAATTAGAAAACAAATGACGTAGGCTTCGCCCCATTTTTGTGTCCAGCCAGGTACAACTAGGCAGCTGGGGATTGGAATCCGCAGCACAGGTTGGCCTGAGCTTTCTGGGCCCCACTGCTGCGAATTGCAGTCTGCAGCCGCCTCAGAAAATGGCATTTTCATAGAAGCGCCATCTTCTGGTGCTGTATCCAACTCTTCCAGCACCTGCCTGCTATACCTGGCTAGCATACAAAAATATGGCGAAGCTCACGTCCTTTTTTTGTAGTTTTTTGGCAAAAAAAAATAAAAAATGCTTCCCTGGATTTTTCATTGCCAGTGAAGGTAACACCAAGCAGTGGGGGTTAGCAGCCAGTAGCTGCTTGGATTACCCTTAGCTAGCAATACAAAAAATGCAGCGGGAGCCCATATATATTTTTTTTAATTACTTATTTAAATAACTAAAATTAAAATGGGCTTCCCTGTATTTTGATTGCTGGACATCACAGTGCTGTAAAAATAAATCTTTAAAAAAATTACGTAGCGCTCCGCGGTATTTTTGATTCTCAGCGCAGATAAAGCAGACAGCTATGGGTTGCCACCCCCATCTGCCTGCCGTTACCTTGGTTGGCAATCAAAATACAGGGAAGCCCATTAATTTTTTCTATTTAAAAAATAGTTAAAAAAAAAAGACGTTGGGTCCCCCCATTTTTGATAGCCAGCTAGGGTAAAGCAGACGGCTGTAGCCTGAAAACCACAGCTGGCAGCTTTACCGTGGTTGGGGATCCAATGTGGAGGTCCCCTCAGGCTCTTTTTTATAATTATTTTATAAATATTAATAATTACACAATAAAAGTAGGGTCCCCCCCAAATTGGATCACCAGCCAAGGTAAAGCGGACAGCTGTGGTCTGGTATTCTTAGGGTGGGAAGGTCCATAGTTATTGGGCCTTCACAGCCTAAAAATAGCAGGCCGCAGGCACCCCAGACGTGGCGCATCCACTAGATGCGCCAATCCTGGCGCTTCACCCGAGCTCATCCCGTGCCCTGGTGCAGTGGCAAACGGGGTAATAAATCGGGTTGATACTAGCTGTAAAGTAACCTGAGAACAAGCCCAGCAGTTTGTGATGTCATGGCGTCTATTAGATACTCAACATCATAAACTGTCAGTACTAACAAAAAAAAAAAATCGACAAAAGAAATTTATTTGAAAAAACAGTCCCCAAAACATTTCCTCTTTCACCAATTTATTGTAAGAAAAAAAATAAAGGGGTCCCACGACGACTCTGGACCGTCTAGAATATGGGGGGGAGACACTCAGGGAACGTATCCCCCATTTTCTAGGAGTGCGGACCCTTCATGTGAAGAGTGTGGGTGCAATGAATCTGCACTCACTCTTCTCGGGTCCACAGCAGCAGAGTCCATGTCGTAATGGTTGCTACCAAAGCTGCAATGCCCTGCTCATGAGGTAAGGGCATGCCTAATCAGGAGAACTACTGTAGAGGAAGCTCTGCTCACTGGTATATAGGTGCTCAGAGGTAATAATAGAAAAAATTAGAGAGTAACCTTGGCACTCTAAATCTCCCAGACTAAGTCAGTAAGTCACAATGGATAGTAATGCAAAATCACTCTTTATTGGTCCGTATTAAGAAAAAAAAATTTTTCATAAGCATATATGTTTTTGTCCAAAACAAGTTACAAATGACGTTTCGGCCTAAGCCTTCGTCAGATTGGACTTATCTGCATGTAATCCTGAAAAATGACAATAATCAGTATCACATAAGAGTGAGAGAACAATAACATAAACTCGAACAATGTAGAGGTACAATTGGGATGCAGCAAAAAAATTGCAACACAGCAGGAAATGAAACACATGATACAAATGTCATAATACAGTACAAGGACAATATAGTAATGACAAATATGGGGTCAGAGTAGACTTAGACAGCTCTGGTACGAAAGAGATGTCAATCATAAAGTAACATGTGCAGTAGGTGTAGAGCTACAGTATGCATGGCAGAGCTAATGGGTAGACCGACCATAGAAAAAGAACGGAGAAAAAGTGGAGAAAAAGTGGAGAAAAAGTGGAGAAAAAGTGGAGAAAAAATGGAGAAAAAAATGGAGAAAAAGTGGAGAAAAAGTGGAGAAAAAGTGGAGAAAAAAATGGAGAAAAAGTGGAGAAAAAGTGGAGAAAAAGTGGAGAAAAAAGTAGAGAAAAAGTGGAGAAAAAAGTAGAGAAAAAAGGGAAAAAAAGTGGAGAAAAAGTGGAGAAAAAGTGGAGAAAAAGTGGAGAATAAGTGGAGAATAAGTGGAGAATAAGTGGAGAAAAAGTGGAGAAAAAGTGGAGAAAAAAATGGAGAAAAAGTGGAGAAAAAGTGGAGAAAAAGTGGAGAAAAAGTGGAGAAAAAGTGGAGAAAAAAGTGGAGAAAAAAGTAGAGAAAAAGTGGAGAAAAAAGTAGAGAAAAAAGGGAAAAAAAGTGGAGAAAAAGTGGAGAAAAAGTGGAGAAAAAGTGGAGAATAAGTGGAGAATAAGTGGAGAAAAAGTGGAGAAAAAGTGGAGAAAAAGTGGAGAAAAAAATGGAGAAAAAGTGGAGAAAAAGTGGAGAAAAAGTGGAGAAAAAGTGGAGAAAAAAGTGGAGAAAAAATGGAGAAAAAGTGGAGAAAAAGTGGAGAATAAGTGGAGAATAAGTGGAGAAAAAGTGGAGAAAAAGTGGAGAAAAAATGGAGAAAAAAATGTAGAAAAAGTGGAGAAAAAATGTAGAAAAAGTGGAGAAAAAATGGAGAAAAAAAATGTAGAAAAAGTGGAGAAAAAGTGGAGAAAAAAATGGAGAGAAAGTGGAGAAAAAGTGGAGAATAAGTGGAGAAAAAATGGAGAAAAAGTGGAGAAAAAAGTGGAGAAAAAAGTGGAGAAAAAGTGGAGAAAAAAGTGGAGAAAAAATGGAGAAAAAGTGGAGAAAAAAGTGGAGAAAAAGTGGAGAAAAAGTGGAGAAAAAATGGAGAAAAAATGGAGAAAAAAATGTAGAAAAAGTGTAGAAAAAGTGGAGAAAAAATGGAGAAAAAGTGGAGAATAATTGGAGAATAAGTGGAGAATAAGTGGAGAATAAGTGGAGAAAAAGTGGAGAATAAGTGGAGAAAAAGTGGAGAAAAAGTGGAGAAAAAGTGGAGGAAAAAGTGGAGAAAAAAGTGGAGAAAAAGTGGAGAAAAAGTGGAGAAAAAGTGGAGAAAAAGTGGAGAATAAGTGGAGAAAAAATGGAGAAAAAGTGGAGAAAAAAGTGGAGAAAAAGTGGAGAAAAAATGGAGAAAAAATGGAGAAAAAAATGTAGAAAAAGTGGAGAAAAAATGGAGAATAAGTGGAGAATAAGTGGAGAATAAGTGGAGAAAAAGTGGAGAAAAAGTGGAGAAAAAAGTGGAGAAAAAGTGGAGAAAAAGTGGAGAAAAAGTGGAGAAAAAGTGGAGAAAAAGTGGAGAAAAAATGGAGAAAAAAATGTAGAAAAAGTGGAGAAAAAATGGAGAAAAAGTGGAGAAAAAATGGAGAAAAAGTGGAGCACCCTTTGGTGCCTTTCATGTGGCACTAAGGGGTGCTTAGCTTTGTATTTAGCCAAAAAAATGAAAAAAAAAAATGACGTAGGGTTCCCCCTAGTTTTGTAGCCAGCTAGGGTAAAGCAGACGGCTGCAGACCACAGCTGGCAACCTCACTTTGGCTGGTAATCCAAAACTGAGGGCACCCCACGCTGTTTTTTTAAATTAAATAAATAATTAAAAAAAAAAACACGTAGGGGTCCCCCAAAATTGGATCACCAGCCAAGGTAAAGCAGACAGCTGGGGCCTGATATTCTCAGACTAGGGAGGTCCATGGTTATTGGACTCTCCCCAGCCTAAAAATAGCAGGCCGCAGCCGCCCCAGAAGTTGCGCATTAATTAGATGTGCCAATCCTGGTGCTTCGCCCCAGCTCATCCCGCGCCCTGGTGCGGTGGCAAACGGGGTAATATATGGGGTTAATACCAGATGTGTAATGTCACCTGGCATCAAGCTCTGGGGTTGGTGAGGTCAGGCATCTATCAGATACCCGACATCACCAACCCAGTCAGTAATAAAAAAAAATAGACGACAAACACATTTTTATTTGAAAAAACACTCCCCAATACATTCCCTCTTTAACCAATTTATTAGAATGAAAAACAAATCCAGGTCTGGTGTAATCCAAGGGGTTGCCATGACGATCCACACTGTCCCAGTCAATGAAGAGCAGAATGTTCCCCATTGGCTGGGAGAGCAATGCAGTGACCTGAGCTAACATCAATGGGTCAGCCCAGGTCACTGCAGGGGATGACAAGTGCTGCTGTCAGCGAGGTACATTACCTGCGCTGATCTCCAGCACACTGACAGCCCCTGTCACTGAGTTCAATGACCGGCGCCTTCACACCAAGTATTGCGAGAGGTCCGTGACGTCACCGCTAGTCAGTCTCGGGTCGGAAGCGAGAGGTGATGTGACAAGCGGCGGCCATGGAGGACAGTGACAGCGCTGAGGTCAGGATGGCGGGACTTCATCACCGCAGATAAGCCGAGCGGGACCATGTGTGTGTGTGTGTGTGTGTGTGTGTGTGTGTATGTGTACATGCCGCGGGCAGGAGGGGGTGGAGCGAACTGAGCGGGGAAGTGTGGGCTTCCTGCACGTAACTAAGATAAACATCGGGTTACTAACCAAAGCGCTTTGCTTGGATACCCGATGTTTATCTTGGTTACCAGCTTGTGGCAGGCTGCCAGCGATGGCCCCTGCACACTGTAGCTGTAAAAAGCCCTGCTTTTTGCTGCTAGAACCGTTCTCGAACGTATCTAGAACTATCGAGCTTTTGCAAAAAGCTCGAGTTCTAGTTCGATCTCGAACAGCCCCCAAAATCACTCGAGCCTAGAACTGGAGAACCACGAACCGCGAACCGCGCTCAACTCTACTCTCCGGCCATTTTCTTAAAGTCCATATCATCAAGTGGCGGCGATTCAAAGCAATCCGCAAGCAGATCAATGGTGCCCGCCGCCGTGACACCCCACAAAAATGCAATGTTGCCGACCCTCCTCTGCAGCACACTGATCCTCTTGAGCTGCGACACCCCCTCCTCCAAGCCCTCCGGAAGATAAATGGCACCCGCTGCTGCAACACCCCACGAGCCCGTAGAATCGCCGACCCTCCGCTGCTGCATACTGACCTTCCTGAGCTGCTCCACTGTAGTGACACCCCCTTCGTATTGCCGGCCCTGTGCCATCACTGCTGCCCTGGTAAGCCATATGCAGTTTTTAAGACGCACCCCCATTTTTGCCCCAGTTTTGGGGGAAAAAAGTGCATTTTACAAACCGGAAAATACAGTATATCTTGCTTTCCTTATTTTCTAGCAAATTTTCCTCTAAGAATGGCAGACTTTACAGTCATTCTAGGGCCATTGAACTCGAGAAGCCAAAGTGGTTCATAGCAGAAGATATATACCATAAATGACGTTCCATATTTAGAAACCGAATCAGAGACTTTGCATTTTGGTCCAGAAGCTTCAAGTTACCCCTTCGCATAATTTATAGAATTGTGTTGAATAACACACTGATCATTCACAAAATCATAGGTCTTCCCCTTCCTCCTATATATTTATTACAGGCTAAAGATTACACATATTGAATAAACAGACTAAGCTGTAACCTTATAGTAAAGGCTGTTATAAGCAGATGGAGTTAGTTACTTACCAGATAAAATGCAAAATCCATACGATAATAGCTACGGCTATTAATGATATAAAAATGCCCCCAACTATTATCTCTATTTTATCGATATCTGTGTGAAAAAAATATTAGAAATACATTAGTTATTAATTTTTTACATTGTAAAGAATCTTATTGCCAATTTAAATTTAATACAAAGCCACAAACCTAATAGATGACCTCCCAAATTTAATCAATGCATTTGGGGTTCATCCATACCATGTGAATTGATAAAACTGTAGTATGTCCTAAAATGTAAATCTAAGGTAGAACTTAGCACTCAAGAATGATGTGAAGATAAACTGAATTTTATTTTCAAGAATCCAAAACAAAACCAGCACAAACGTTTCGGTCTAATTTGACCTTCATCAGTGAGCAGCTTGTGATGTCTTATAAGGTTTCAGGAAGAACGAGCGCGGAGGAGGTGATCGCGGTGTCATATCTAAACCAGCAGTGGACACCGCGGTCAGCTCCTCAGCACTCACTTATCCTTAAATCGGCTTAGAGATCACAAGCTGCTCACTGATGAAGGTCAAATTAGACCGAAATGTTTGTGCCTGTTTTGTTTTGGATTCTTGAAAATAACTTTCACTTTATCTTCACATCATTCTTGAGTGTTGAGTTCTACTTCTTACGTTATATGGGATTGGATCTTACATGTACACCATTTTGCCAGAAGTGCTGTGAGAATTCTATTAAAATAAAAATCTCAATTTTTTTCACTTTTAAACAGTTAACTCAGAGGATCAATTTTTCCCCATACATACCATAGAGTCCAAACTGAAAATGGCAGACAGAGACGTCACTCTGAAAGAGTAACACTGTACAATTGAGACAAAATGTGAGTCCTTGAAAGTTCAAGGTATATGTAATGCTATGGCTAGGCTTCCCCGGGTATGAGCAAGAACGAGAAGCAAAGGGTTGTTCGGGAGGTAGAGTATAACCGATGGATGTTGCTTGCTCAACTTATCATGTTGTGGCTAGGACACATCACATCATCAGCTGCTTATTTGATTATTTGGAGGCTTTTGCTGTTGAACCTTCCAGGGCATCAATGATCTGGTGTCAAAGAATGTATGAAAAACCCTTCTTTGTAGCTGCGCTGCTTTCTCCAAAGAACGCCCAGGGAGTCTTGAACCTTTGGTATTGCGGTTTCTGTTGTTACCCAGACAGCATAGTACAAGACTTTACTGGACCCTTTGTCATATACATTTACTGCATCTAACTGCTCTGCACTGTTACATCTTCACTGTGTTATACCTATGTATTACAAAATACAGTTAGGTCCAGAAATATTTGGACAGTGACACATCAACAGTCGGGTACATTCTGAGAAAAAAGGAATTGACTGGTGAGCTTGGGAACTCAAAAAGGCCTGGGCGTCCACGGATGACAACAGTGGTGGATGATCACCGCATACTTTCTTTGGTGAAGATGAACCCGTTCACAACATCAACTGAAGTCCAGAACACTCTCAGTGAAGTAGGTGTATCTGTCTCTAAGTCAACAGTAAAGAGAAGACTCCATGAAAGTAAATACAAAGGGTTCACATCTAGATGCAAACCATTCATCAATTCCAAAAATAGACAGGCCAGAGTTAAATTTGCTGAAAAACACCTCATGAAGCCAGCTCAGTTCTGGAAAAGTATTCTATGGACAGATGAGACAAAGATCAACCTGTACCAGAATGATGGGAAGAAAAAAGTTTGGAGAAGAAAGGGAACGGCACATGATCCAAGGCACACCACATCCTCTGTAAAACATGGTGGAGGCAACGTGATGGCATGGGCATGCATGGCTTTCAATGGCACTGGGTCACTTGTGTTTATTGATGACATAACAGCAGACAAGAGTAGCCGGATGAATTCTGAAGTGTACAGGGATATACTTTCAGCCCAGATTCAGCCAAATGCCGCAAAGTTGATCGGACGGCGCTTCATAGTACAGATGGACAATGACCCCAAGCATACAGCCAAAGCTACCCAGGAGTTCATGAGTGCAAAAAAGTGGAACATTCTGCAATGGCCAAGTCAATCACCAGATCTTAACCCAATTGAGCATGCATTTCACTTGCTCAAATCCAGACTTAAGACGGAAAGACCCACAAACAAGCAAGACCTGAAGGCTGCGGCTGTAAAGGCCTGGCAAAGCATTAAGAAGGAGGAAACCCAGTGTTTGGTGATGTCCATGGGTTCCAGACTTAAGGCAGTGATTGCCTCCAAAGGATTCGCAACAAAATATTGAAAATAAAAATATTTTGTTTGGGTTTGGTTTATTTGTCCAATTACTTTTGACCTCCTAAAATGTGGAGTGTTTGTAAAGAAATGTGTACAATTCCTACAATTTCTATCAGATATTTATGTTCAAACCTTCAAATTAAACGTTACAATCTGCACTTGAATTCTGTTGTAGAGGTTTCATTTCAAATCCAATGTGGTGGCATGCAGAGCCCAACTCGTGTCAAGTGTGTCACTGTCCAAATATTTCTGGACCTAACTGTATATACCTATTATGATGACACACGGAAAGCCAATGGTGCTATTAAATAAAATTCTTTTCACGACCATATATTACATTGTGACTATTAGGTGTAGTGGATATAAAATTTATACTGTACAGACCAAAGGTTTGGACACACCTTCTCATTCAAAGAGTTTTCTTTATTTTCAAGACTCTGAAAATTGTAGATTCACATTGAAGGCATCAAGACTATGAATTAAAACATGTGGAATGAATTACTTAAAAAAGTGTGAAACAACTGAAAGTATGTCTTATATTCTAGGTTAGCCACCTTTTGCTTTCATTACTACTCTGCACACGCTTGGCATTCTCTTGATGAGCTTCAAGAGGTATTCACCGGAAATGGTTTTCCAACAGTCTTGAAGCAGTTCCCAGAGATGCTGAGCACTTGTTGGCCCTTTTGCCTTCACTCTGCGGTCCAGCTCACCCCAAACCATCTTGATTGGGTTCAGGTCTGGTGACTGTGGAGGCCAGGTCATCTGGCGTAGCACCCCATCACTCTCCTTCTTAGTCAAATATCCCTTACACAGCCTGGAGGTGTGTTTGGGGTCATTGTCCTGTTAAAAAATAAATGATGGTCCAACTAAACGCAAACCGGATGGAATAGCATGCCGCTGCAAGATGCTGTGGTAGCCATGCTGGTTCAGTATGCCTTCAATATTAAATAAATCCCCAACAGTGTCACCAGCAAAGCACCCCCACACCATCACGCCTCCTCCACCATGCTTCACGGGGGGAACCAGGCATGTAGAGTCCATCCGTTCAACTTTTCTAAAAAGACACGGTGGTTGGATCCAAAGCTCTCAAATTTGGACTCATCAGACCAAAGCACAGATTTCCACTGGTCTAATGTCCATTCCTTGTGTTCTTTAGCCCAAACAAGTCTCTTCTGCTTGTTTCCTGTCCTTAGCAGTGGTTTTCTAGCAGGTATTTTACCATGACCATAACAGTTGTTCTAGAGATGAGAAGGTGTGTCCAAACTTTTGGTCTGTACTGTATATACCAACTAGAGAGGAGCAGACCTGAAGTTGAACTTTAAAGTTAGGTGTTTGTACTGAACACAGTCTTTACAAAAAAAGTCAGTGTTCGAGTTTGGAGTTCAGGCATTTTATGTATACAACCACTCGATCATGCATCGCTGTGCTCGGGACGCTCGGTGCTCAGCCCAGTGCGAGCTGCTTGTAGTGTTTGAATGGCACACGCTGGGGGTAACAACAGCGTGATCGGATGTAGTGTGCCCAAAAATTAAAAAAAAAAGAAAAAAATCTACTCCCTCCCCCGGAAGTGATCTATTTATGGCTGGGTGTATGTGGGTGGGAACTCAAACTACCAATCAGTGACTTCCATCGGGGTTTAGGTAAAGTTCGGGTCCAGAATAAGACAATTTAAAGTCCGGCTGAACCCGCCGAATCAAACTTCCACAGGTTCACTCATCTCTACTTCCAACCTATAGACTCAGTAATCTATGCAATATACCTGACATTTTTACTCTCCTTCACTCTGTCCCTGAAAGAGCTCAGTCGGCTGGTAACTTAGTCTGCTGTATTCTCCACTCCACAGCATTGTGACATCATGTGTAATGCCCATTCTATGTAATCAAGACACGCTGTGGCTACCACTGAATTAATACATAGAGGAAAAATGTCATGTTGAAATAAAATATAACATTTATTTATACTGTCGTCTTCATAGACTCTGATTTACATGATCCATATAGGATTTAACATTAATTTATCAATTTAATATCTTAAAGGAATTGTCCATTTTGTAATATCTTTCAATAGCATGTCATCACGTGTTATGGTGTGTCTCAATCAGTGCTATTTCACCTATTTATTACCCATGTGCAGCATTGAGAGGCCCCTTGTTGCCCTGATTTATCCACATGACCAATTCCCTTTATCCTGTCTTTACCTTTTCTGTTCAATATGGGCTCTAAATGGGTCCAGCACATGCATAGAGGTTCTACATCCTGTGTTCACAGCTTATGTTTCACATCTATGAGCTGTAGGGACCTAGTCATGAACTACTATAACACATTTTGACACAATAGTAAGATTTTCCATATAATAGTAACACTTTTTAAAGGAAATCTGTCAACAGTTTTTTCCACCTAATCTGAGAGCAGCATAATGTAGAGACAGAGACCCTGATTACAATGATGTGCCACTTACTGGGCAGCTTGCTGTAGTTTTGATAAAATCACAGTTTTATCAGCAGGAGATTACCATTAGAGGACTAGTAAAACTAGTCCATGTAATCCTCTATGTTCATGAGCTCTATATAGCCCTGTACTCATCACTGATTAGCAGCTTTCTGCCCATGCACAGTGTACAAAGAAAGCTGCTAATCAGTGATGTGGACGGGGTTATATAGAACTCAGCATTCAGAGAACTGCAGCAGAAGGGATTTTATCAAAATGACAGCTAGTAGCCCAATAAGTGCTGGAATCAGCATCTCTGCTCCTACATTATGCTGCTCTGATGGGGCAGCAAAAACTTGGTGACAGATTAACTTTCAGGAAGTGACCTTATTTGCTACGTAATGACCTTGCAATTTTTTTTATATATTTTTTTAAGAAATGTGGGCATAGGGATTTTCATCTTTTTACAGTATTCACTGTTCAGGAAAAATAATGTAATCACTTAAGGGACTGATCCTTATTTATGCAGCAACAGCAAATCTATATACTTTATTTTTTGGTTTATAAAACGCCCCGGATTATAAGACGCACCCCAAATTTAGAGGAGGAAAATAGGATAAAATATTTTTTAATGTTAAAATGAGAGTCCATCTTATAATCCTAGTGTGTCTTAACCCTAATGCTCACCAGGGGGGAGCGGCGGTGGTGTAGCGGCTCAGAAAGGTTACAGGAAGCAGAGTAGGTGATGCTGTGAGCTCAAAAGAGGTGGCGTTGTGTTTCAGGAGGGTCAGTGGATGGAGGGTTGGCGAAACTGTGGTCTCTGGGGTGTCACAGCGGTGGGCGTTATTGATCTACCGGCGTGCTGTGGGGGTGTCACTGCAGTTGAGCGACTCCGGAGGGTCACATGATGGGGTGTCACTGTGGTGGTGGGCGCCTGATCTGACTGCGGTCTCCAATGAATCAACCGTGGTTGACGTGATGGACTTCAAGAAAATGGCGGCGGAGGCAGCGCATGCGCAGAAAGGCCTCTGTGGCCATTTTCGTGAAGTCCATCACGTCAATATGCGCATGCACCACCTCTGAAGCCATTTTTTTGAACTTCATCGTGATTCAATAGATGTTGCAGTCAGGTCAGGCACCCGCTGCTGCCATGACAATACAGTGACACTCTCAGCATTGCCGACCCTGCCTCCTATGACCCCGCTCCACCACCGCCGCCCCGGTAAGTTATGTCCGGGTTGTTAAATGCACTCCTATGTTACCACCAGTTTTGGGGTAAAACAAAAAGTTCATGTACAATCTGGAATATACGGTAGTTTATTTTTTAATAGAAAAGGGCATATACTTTACTAAACAATATGTATATTGACTCAAAAGTAATGTATCAACTTTCTGTAATCGTGCAGCAGGAGGCTGGCGGCAATGGATTACAGAATGGAGCCCTTTTAGTCTGATTTTGTCTAATAAGGTGAGGTGACAGATGTTGGGGGCCCACGTAATAGTAGATCCAAATCGTGCTCACTGGGCACTGCTGATCCAAGTGCCTTGTGAATAAAGTAGGAGTTAAAAAAACATGAAGTCAAACTATGAGCTCAAGACCTGTAACTACTTAACTTTCCCCTATATTTTATTATTTTTTATTTATTTATGATAGAAGGATTGAAGGTTTCCTTCAGTGTACAGTCTGCCATATGTGAACATAATGAGAAACCATAAATCCGACAGATACATATTGAATTATCATGAATTGGTTTTACAAAAAAAATACCAGCATATTTCAAAATCCACATAAGCCACTGCAAAATATATCAATGAAAAGCAGGAGAAATAGAAGGTTTTGTGGCTACAATACAAAAAAACTGTTAAGAAATATACAAAGACAGACACCAGTAATTTTGGTAACCAAGAAAAGGCATAGTTAAGGTACATACAGTTTAGTACAAAAAAATTCTAGTGTGAATACGATTTACTTGCTTGCACATACGACAAATTCAATTGTGAATATGTGCCTATTGGGTATATCCAAACAATCTACTGTAGTTGGAATAGGCATAGATTGCTTAATGTATATAAATGAGTAGGGATGAGCGGACCTGTGGATGTTCGAGTTCGCTGGGTTCAGCTGGACTTTAGTTAAAAGTTGAGTTCGGGATCCGGACTTGACCCAAACTTCACCCCGAAGCCCATATAAGTCAATGGGGACCCAAACTTTGGTGCTGTAAAATGGCTGCAAAATGGATGTAGTAAGGGCTAGGGGGCTTCCAAAAGAAGCAAAAATAGGGGTAGGAGAAAGACAATTTTCTGCAAACAAATGTGAATAGGAAATGAAAAAAAAAAAAAAAGACTTGTGGTCTCGCCTATTCCCCTATTTTTGATAACTAGTGCAGGTTAAGAAGACAGCTGGGGACTGAGGCCATCAGCTTTCTGCATTAACTTGGCTTGTAATCAAAAATAAAAGGGACTCCACACCGTTTTTTTAAATTATTTATTTAAATAATTTTTAAAACAGCATGGAGTCCTCCCTATTGGATCTGCAGCCAAGGTAAATCAGACAGCTGCGGGCTGATATTATCAGGCTGGGAAGGGCCATAATTATTTGGCCCTTCCAAGCCTAAAAATAGCAGCCCTCCCAAGCCTAAAAATAGCAGCCCTCAGCCACCCCAGACTGGGGTAATAATGTGGATGCTAGGTGAGAAAAAAATTGCACACTCACTTAGCCCTCGCATAACATACAAAATACCAAATGGATTTCACTTCTGGATGAGAATGGAACTGAGTTTCTTATACACCAGTGTGAGAGTACCCTATGAAGGATGTATGGGTAAGACAGAATATTCTAGACAAAGGGCCCAATAAATCATTTATGGGTTTTTTAATTCACTTTTCTTTTAATTCTTGTGGCATTTGTTGGCATTTTTGTGCCAAAGTGATTAACTGCATGTGCCATTTTGAAAAATTGGCACAAAAAAGGTCAGCAAGTATCGCAATCCAAAGCTTCTCTTTTATGTTTGTAACCATCTTTTTTTACTTTTTAGCATCAAAAGTTGTAAATCTTTTAAAAAGAACCAACCAGCAGGATTTTGATATATATAAAGTGAAGCCAGTGTTATACTGGCGCTAGCATGTTGAATGTAAGCATAGCTTTTTTTCTGAGATTGGGTGTTTTATTTCAGAAATATGTGCAAGTACAGTTCCAGCAATGCACTGCTGTTGATTGAGAGGTGAAACAGGGGCGGAAAAATGTGGGTCAGGTCTTTCTATGTATTCCCACCCCTGTCTGCCTGCTTGGCCTTCCTTCCTCTTTTGCCATCATAGACATAAATCCGGCGCAGGCAGACAGACGGGGGTGGGAATTGATAGCAAGACCCACATATTCCAACCCACATATTCCCACCCCTGTTGTACCTGTCAATCAAATAGCAGTGCATTGCTGGAAGTGTATTTGCACATATTTCTGAAATAAAACATCCAATCTCAGAACACAAGCTATGCTTACAGTCAGCATCCTAGCACCAGTATAGCACTGGCTTTACTTTATATATGAAGATTCTGTTGGTTGGCTCCCTGTAAAAAGTCAGAAAAGTACACCAAATTTAAAATTTCTCCAGAAATCCTACTTCACAGAGTTGGCAAAAGAGATGGGGATTTGGGGGGCAAGGTGAAATGTGCTAAACAATGTAACATTTGGTAAAAGTTGAATTTCACGAATCTGTCTAAATCCTCTGGATAAGCAAAGCTGTCGAGGAAAATTAAAAAAAACTTGAAAAAAGAGAAAGCCTAAGTAGTGGTGCAAAGAGTATAGTGAATAACGTGCAAATCTTAGATCCACTAAAAATAGAGTAAATTAGTCTGGAAAATGGAGAAAAAGCAATGATGAGTCTAGGCCAAAGTACTTGTACTATGTATACCGTATCATCGGCTTGGAATGGAGCAATGTACATCACATGATTGCCAATTTGCCACAAACAACATAGTTAATAGTAATTTTGCTCATGAAATATAATATGTCGTTAATCTTTGAGAACGTCTTAATTCTTGATTCTCTCCCATGGCATGCAACCTAGTTTGACATCTCATTTGTGATTCTAAACTGGGGTATCACGACCATGTTACTATGTCCACGGTGGAAATAAAGCCCACAGAGACCCTGTCGTACATACCAAAATATGACTAATAACGGTCACAAAGCCAGCAAAATTCAGCTGCCTAATGGGAAAACGAATGGAACAGAAATATATCACTTTTAATATTTCTAGTGTTTCAGTTATGCATTGCAGCATTGGAAAAAATAGCATTAGGAAGAAGAAACATTTTAGTGTTTAATACTGTATATGGCAATAAGTTAAAGATTTTTTTATCTAAATGTTATCAAATCTTTGCTTTGAAAAAATGAATACTGGAGCTTGATGAAAGCTGCAGATAGAGATCATTAAACCGATTTCAAATTCGCCGAAGTGACAAATTTTCCCACATGATTTGTTATTCACTGCAAATCTCAATATTCATTACTTACCATGAGAATACATGTAGAACGCTCGGAGGTCTCCTACCATTGTAGGAGAGTGACTTCAACCTATCTGGCTATATGGAGACAGTATTCACCCATGTGAAAGGGAACCTGTCAGGTGCAATATGCACCCAGAACCACGAGCAGTTCTGGTACATATTACTAATCTCTGCCTAACTGTCCCTGTATCTAGTAGCATAGATAAAGAGCTCTTTAGGAAAAGTATTTCTAAAGATCCTTTATGGTATGCTAATGAGCGCAGGGACTAGTCGCAAAGGCGCAATTTTTCCTGGCTAGTAGGCCCCTTTAGCATGTTAGTACGCCCCTGTGGGCATGCTAACATGCTAATGAATGCACAGCATCAGAGGATGGTCGCGCTCATCTCTCCGCTGCCTTCGCATCTAACTCCTGGATTTTGGCTCAGTGCGCATGACCCCGGACTTTCGGTCATGCTCACTGCTTGAGTTTGAAGCCAGGACGCGTACACCCAGCTGCATAGTGCGCATGACCGAAAGTCCGGGATCATGCGCACTGAGCCGAAATCCAGGAGAAGGACGCAATGACAGCTGTAGGGTGAGTGCAGCCATCCTTTGATGCTGCGCATTTATTAACATGTTAGCACGCTTACAGGGGTGTACTAATATGCTAAGGGGGGCGGCTAGCCAATGGAAATAACGCCCTTGCAACTAGTTGCTGGCCTCATTAGCATATTATAAAGGATAATATTTGTTTATCTATGCTACTATAGGCTGGGACTGCTAGGCAGGGATTAGCAATATACACACAGAACAGCTCGTTGTTCTGGGTGGATATTGCACCTAACAGGTTTATTTTAAATAAAATGATATTTAAAATTATACTGCAGTAACAGGTTTAAAGAGAACATGTCATGTAAAAAAATAGCTATTAGCCTGCCAATGCGGGGTTAATTATTAAGCATTCTGACACTGTGCAGCCGCCACACTAAAGCTTGCTTTACACACTACAATATATCTTACGATGTGTCGGCGGGGTCACGTCGTAAGTGACGCACATCCGGCATTGTAAGGTATATTGCAGTGTGTAACTGCTACGTGCGATTGTGATTGAACGGTAAAACGTTCATCACACGCACGTCGTACATTCCTCATGAATTTTACGTCAGATTGTTCATCGTACCCGGGGTAGCGCACATTGCAGTGTGTGACACCCCGGGAACGATGAACAGATCTTACCTACATTCTGCAGCTCCCGGCCGGTAATGTGGAAGGAAGGAGGTGGGCGGGATATTTACATCCCGCTCAGCTCCGCCCCTCCGCTTCTATTGGCCGGCTGCCGCGTGACGTCGATGTGACGCCGAACGTCCCTCCCACTCCAGGAAGTGGACGTTTGCCGCCCACATCGAGGTCGTATGGCAGGTAAGTACGTGTCACGGGGGTTAATCATTTGTGCGGCACGTTCAACAAAATTGAACGTGCCGCACATACGATGGGGGCATTGCAAATCGCATACGATATTGTATGCGAAATTGCAATGTGTAAAACAGGCTTTAAAGCCACACTGCTGGAAGGAAATTGTAAAAACCCCCTGACACTGACTGACAGCCAGCTTTGTACTGTGCAATATTTAGTTAGCTGTCAGTCAGTGCAGGGGATATGGTTACAGCCGTTGCTTACTATGCACAGAGCGGTGACTGAAAGTGCGCTGGCCACGCCCCTATGACTTAAAGCCCGAGATTGCCAGGACTCAAGGAAAAAAGTTAACTTCTAGGAACAGTAGAGAGCAGAGGCACTCAGTTATACAGGTTCTTATTTACATCTAGTTTCAGATTTAATTTCTTGTAAAATTAATTATATTGTTTACATCATTTTTTTGGCCTTGTAGATTTTTCAATAAGACCATCCAACCTTTTTGTCAGATTTAGAAAACAATTAACATCTATTCACACTAGAAAATGTACTATTAAACTAATATACCCCGTGACCAACCAGCCATATTTCGCTTTTGTTTTTTTCCGCCCCTTCTTCCAAGAGCCATGACTTTTTTATTTTTCCTTTAAGATATCCATATGAGGGTTTGTTTTTTTGCAGGACGAGTTGTACTTTTGAATGGCACCATTAATTCTGCCACATTGTATTGGAAAAAGTAAAAAAAAATCCAAGTGCAGTGAAATTGCAAAAAAGTGCAGTTCCACTATTGTTTCTTGGGTTTTCTATTTACCATGTTCATTCCATGGTGAAACTAACTTGGCAAAATTATTCCTCAGGTCAGTATGCGTTCGTAGATAGCAAACATGTATAGTTTTACTTTTAGAAAAATGGTGAAAATTAAAAAAATGTGTTGCTATTTTTTAAGACAAACATTCTCATTTTTGGGGATCTAGGGCTCAGTGATGGCTTATTTTTTTGCATCTTCAGCTGACTTTTTTAATTATACCATTTTAGTGTACATGTGATGTTTTCATTGCCTAATATTGCATTTTATTATAATGTTGCTGCAACCAAAAAAATGTAATTCTAATGTTTTGATTTTTTTCTTGCTATGCTCTTTACTAGTGATGAGCGAGTATGCTTGTTACTACTCGGTACTCGCACGAGTATCACTGTACTCGGGCTACTCGACGGGGACCGAGTAATTTCGCGATACTCGTGCTGTACTCGTGGTCTTCATGTTGGCGCTCTTTTTACAGCCATCCCTTATGCAGGGATTGGCTGGCAGACCACTGCAATGCCACAGCCCTGTTGTGGAATTGCAGTGATTGGCCAGCCCGCACAGCGTGACCGTGCCTTTAGCCCGACACTTCCCCGCTCGGCTACGGCCCCTCCCGCACTCCACTCCGCGTGTATATATATATATGCACGCTTACACACACACGCACGTTTTTTTTTTTAATTTACAGTTTTCTGGTTTCTACATGCTGCCGGGGGTCATTTCACAAAAATACTCGGGTCTCCCATAGGATAACATTGGGCTCGGCGCTCGGGCCGAGTACACGAGTATCTTGGGATGCTCGGCCCGAGCCTCGAGCACCCGAGCTTTTTAGTACTCGCTCATCACTACTCTTTACCCATCAGATTAGTTGATTTCATATTTTGATAGAATGGGTATTTCTGAATGCGGCGATAGCAAATATGTGCATTTTTTTTATTTTATTTCAATGGAGCAAAAAGGGATGATTTAAATTGTTAGGTTGTTTCTTTTCTCATATTTATAAAACTTTTTTTTTACATTTTTTATTGATTTTATTATTCCCCTTAGGGGACTTTATGACTGCACAGTCCAATCACTTCTGCTGATCAGAGCGATGCTGAAGCTGCAGAAATGCTGTTCTCCTGCGAATGCCAGCGCTTTGCCAGCAATTATAGTAAGTGAATCATGGAAGCGACAGGAGTCATCAGCTGACCCCGCCCTGTCATACCAACCCATTGGTGCCCGTGATCACGTCATCCAGAGTTGTTAACAGACAGACTGAGTCACACCCCTAAAATTCACCATTGATGGCTCAACCCTAGCATACACTATCAATATTATTAATGTTATCAATGTGATCTGAAACTCATGTGCTAATTTAAACGTCTTCCACTCATACCATATGCTATTTATAAAACTGGTTTCTTCTTATGTTGGTTTCTCTAGGTCTCTAGGGCTGGATACAACTACATCCTCTGGTCCCCCGATAGCCAAGCATCTGAAACAACAGTTTTAATCAATCTACATATAGCAGTTTGGTATTCTATTACTGTAGTTGATATTTGTGATAAATATATTTAGATACATTTTGACATATGTTACTATTTAGCTTACAGAAAACCCCAACAAAGACTTAATTCAAACATTTTTCTTCACTTTGATCCTGAAATATCTTTTCAAACATGTAATTGCAAACTGTTGGCTTTGACACTAGGAATGCGTTTCACATCAAACAGAACCAAAGTGATTTACAGTTTCTCCAAGATGGTTAATGGGAAAGTTCGGAATATTCTCATAAATTGTGTGAGAATTAGCGAGTAGACGCCAATATTTCTAGAAGGTTTGCAAAGAGTGACCTCTAGTGGTATTAACAGATCTGTGCAAGGACTCGTTCTTTTGGGTTATCTGCTGTCCTAAAATAAATGAGCATCATAAAGGAACCACTTTCACAATCTGTATGGAGGTAAACAATTCATAGTGTTATGAAGGTATCTTTGTGTCTCCATGGTGCATCAGTCTACCCCTTTGAAAGATTTTTACATACTCTGACCCAGCATATTATGCTTGTGACCACCACAAATATTATTATTTATTGTATAGCGCTGCTGTATGGTTACTACAGGGCTTTTTTAGGCAATGTATAGTCTTATTAAACACTTTCTGGTAATGGGGAGGGGCTGTAAAAAAAAGCAATCTACGCAAGGCACTACCTAACACATGACATTAATGATCAGTGAACCAATTCTAATCAAATTCATGTGTAATTTTTAGGAATTCAACAAAGCTGCCAAATTTGAACATTTGCTTTGTGCAAATTGCCAAAAATGGTCACATCTTTTTACATATTGCAGATGGTAACATCAGCTAGAGAAGGGTTACATGACCTGGGACACAGCCTAACAAGCTTTCCCATAGTACCTTCCAATCATTATATCACATAATATAGTACAGCCAAAAATATACATAATTTGATTAACAAAAATATCTGCACAAAACCAAAGGTTGAACATTAAAAACAGAAAAATGGCTGAAGAATAAAATCACAGCCCCATAATAAACCGGTGCTCTGAAATCCAGGAATGCATGTAGTAGTTATAGGCCAGTCAACCTACACATTACTGGGGGTGGCATACACGTTACTGGTGTCGGTCTACACGTTACTGGGGATAATACATGTTACTGGGGTAATATACATTACTGGAGGTAATACACGTTACTGTGGATAATACATATTACTGGGGGTAATACACATTACTGGTGTCGGCATACACGTTACTGGTGTCGGTATACACGTTACTGAGGGCGGCTTACACATTACTGGGAGCGGCATACACATTACTGGGTGCGACATACATGTTATTTGTGGCGGCATACACGTTACTGGGGGCGACATACAAGTTACTGGGTGGACATACAAGTTACTGGGGGCAGCTTACATGTTACTGTGGGGGACATACAATTACCAGGCCCAGCTCCATATGCAGAGGACCAGTCTAGGCAGTGCTGTGTGTCTGTGCTCCTGTTTTGTGACTGTGTGCGATACACTTGCCTGAGTCTCTGTTGGGTGTCGATGCCATGCTGAGCTGCCCACAAGCAGTACAACTGGGATGCCCTGGACTAGCCAGGTAGTCACAAATAGACCCCCGCACTACACCTGTCCCTCCAATAAGGTGTCATCAGCCAACCATTAAACCCTGGTCACCTCTCTCAGTGCTTGATGGACACACCAGGGGGCGGTGCCAGGCAGCTGGCCATGCCCACTGAGGAGTTCAGAGAGCCTGAGGCAGGAAAGAGTCAGTTCAGTTGTAGTCAGTCAGTGAGTAGTTGTCAGTAGTGAGAGGAGTCTGACAGGTACTGGGGTTGGAGCCCGGGCACCTTTGGCTAGGAGGCAAACATTGGCCTTCGCTTGCAGGAACTGGGAATATGGCTCGGTGAAACCATGGTGGACTGGGACAGGGTAGTGGCCCGCCGGTACCGAACCAGGGAACCGACTCGGAAACCGGAGCACACAGGGGGGTACTCAGACCCTGAAACGAGGTCCAGAAGCCACTGGACTGAGTTAATTAACTGATTGCGGTCTGGACTATAGGTCCTTTCCCACCCAAGTCCCGACTGAAGACAACAGCCCAACGAGGGGGATAGAAAGCCACCGCACAGGCAGAGAGATCCCATGGGCCAGCGTCTGCGGGCAAAAGGGCTCTCCCGACATTCACAAAGCCGGGGAGCGGACTCCCGTCGCTGAAGCGCAGGCAGCCCAAGTACACAAGACGGTGCAGGAGAAAGGCCAAGACCATCGAACCGGGTGGGGGACCAGACGCAGCCGGCTGCGGGCACCGACCACCATCAACTTGGTTTACCAGAGACTTGTGTGTGTCAATAACAGTGCGTACAACAGTGCCATCTGGCCGCGCACCGCCCTGCACCGCCCAGCTATCCCCAATGGGCCCCGGGGCCACAATCCCTGCCCACGCAGGGAATAACAACTTGCTGCATAACATCTCCCCCGGGTGCCCCGTAACTGCAGCGGTGGTGTCTACCTTCACCACATCCCATGAGTGGTGTCACGAACTCAAGCGCGGCTCCGGCCGTGCACCTACTTAACCCCCACCGAAAGCGCCAGCATCCCCTTTCAGAGCGAAGTGACCCTGGGTCCGGAGGCGCTCGAGCCACCCACCAATGAGCCCGGATCCGAGCAGCTCGGCTGCAGCCGAGCGCGGGGCAGTACACAACCACCAAAGGCTGCCACTCAACTGCCTCCAAAGCTCCTCTCTCTGGCTGTAAAGCTACGTAAGCCAGGGGGTGTGTTACGCACACAAAAGTTCAGCAAGAGAAAGGAGCAACAGAGCAGTAGGAGCTTCTAGACCAGGGGTCTCAAACTCAGCTGGGTGTATGGGCCGCATATAAAAAAGCAAAAATGGAGAGGGGCCACATTCTTTGCAGGACAATGTGATATTTTTATCGAATCCATGTTTTTTTTCTATACATCTTTGTATCACTTTTTTGAACAGTTTTTGCTTGTTTATTAGAACAAACCTGCACTTTTTTGTTTAGTTAAGTTTATATATAAAAAAGTATTTTTAATGGCAGAAAAAAAATAATTCATGCTTTATTATGAATTTTATCACCTTCTTGCAATATTGTTTTAAAATTAGCAGCATCATATAGTAATCTTAGCCAACCTATTGTAGTAATGTACCCATCTGTGTGCCCTGTAATATTGTCCCCCATCCTTGTGGTATTGTGTCCAGTAGTATTATGCCCATCCTTGTGGTATTGTGCCCTGTAGTATTGTGCCCATCCTTGTGTCCTGTAGTATTGTGCCCAGTAGTATTGTGTTTATCCTTGTAATATTGTGCCCAGTAGAATTTTGCCCATCTTTGTAGTATTGTGCCCAGTAGTATTTTGCCCATCCTTGTAGTATTGTGCCCAGTAGTATTGTGCCCATCCTTGTAATATTGTGCCCAGTAGTATTGTGCCCATCCTTGTGGTATTGTACCCATCCTTGTGTTATTGTGTCCACCTTTGTGGTATTGTGCCCTGTAGTATTGTGCCCATCCTTGTGCCCTGTAGTGTTGTGAATTTCAGTTATGCTTTGGCTGCTGGGAGGCTCCCTCTTGTGGCCAGGAATGGTTTGGACATAGACCAGGTGTGTTGAGCTATGGGCATTTCCATTGCTAACTCTCTGCTTATTTAAATCCTAGTCTGATAGCAGGCTATGCCGGAAGTCAGTTGTTCTTTGTTCACCAGCCTGCTTGATTCTGCTCCACACCACATCTATCCCAGATAAGTGCTTTGTTGTTTGGTTATTTTACTCTTATCTGAGTTTGTCTTTTACTGTGGTTGTTTTCAGTTTATTTGCATGCAGGGATCTTCCCTCGCAGTTGCTCAGCTGGAAAACTCCCTGCAGTTATGTTTGGAGTATTGCTCCTATAAGTCCATGTGTTTGTGGCTTTTTGAATTTGTAATGATTCTTGTTTGCTGTTCATTGGTATGACAAGAGCGCCTGGTATAGGATGGAGTGCATATCGTGCGATCTGAGGGCCTTTTTGTACTATCAGGAATTTGGAATTTTCCAGGGTTTTCTCTGGCCACCATCAGCCCCTTTCCTGTCCTTTCCTATTTTAGTCAGTGGGGGCCTCACCTTTTGCTAATCCTATCATCTATCTGTGTATTGTGTTTTCCTATATCACCGCAGTCTTTGAATGTGGGGGGCTTGCTATTCTTTGTCTATTTTCTGAGGCAGAGAGTTATTCATCTTTCCTTCCTTCAGGATAGCTAGTTCTCCAGCTGGGTTCACGGTGCATAGGATGTTAGTTCACCCCTCGGCTACTTCTAGTGTTGATGGTTAGTAAAGGGATGGCAGCCAGATTAGTTGCCAATGCTCTTGTCACCTTTTACCAAAGAATTATGGTGGTCTTCTATGGTTCCGGATCATAACACTGTAGTATTGTGCTCATCCTTGTAATATTGGGCCCAGTAGTATTGTGCTCATACTTGTGGTATTGTGCCCATCCTTTTAATATTGTGTCCATCCTTGTATTATTGTGCCCATCCTTGTAGTATTGCGCCCATCCTTGTAATATTGTGCCCAGTAGTATTGTGCTCATCCTTGTAGTATTGTGCTCAGTAGTATTGTGCTCATCCTTGTAGTATTGTGCCCAGTAGTATTGTACCCATCCTTATAATATTGTGCCCTGTAGTATTGTGCTCATCTTTGTAGTGTTTTGCCCACTAGTATTGTACCCATCCTTGTAGTATTGTGCCCATCCTTGAAGTATTGTGCCCAGTAGTATTATATCCATCCTTCTAGTATTGTGTCTCACAGTATTGTGCCCATCCTTATGGTATTGTACCCATCCTTGTAGTATTGTGCTCATTCTTGTGTCCTGCGGTATTGTGTACTTCAGTACTGTGTTCATCCTTGTGGTATTGTGCCCATCCTTTAGTAATACGCAAAAAAGAAAAATTCTCACCTTTCCTCTGTTCCCTGTGTGCCCACGATCACTGTTTTTTTAGCATTTTAAATGCAGCATGTTTCAGCTACATCCAAAATGCTGTGATGTACAGTACAAGCAGAGTAAGTGGGATTTCTAAAAATCCCATGCCCACTGTGCTTGTGCGGCCAGCAGTGAAAACTGATCTGCGCTATGGCATGCAGAGGCCACAGCATGTGAATTTATGCTGCGGAGTCACATGCCCTCCCTAGGGAGAACACAGCGAGGAGACCGCAGTACTCTGAGCCCTGATTGCGGGCACGGGCATCTTCGGTCTCCTAAGGAGGAGACTTGCGGCCCCACAGGTCAGGACCCACCGTGTCCAGGACTCAGCGGTATCTGATCGTGAGCACGTACCTGCTTGTTGCGGCCCGTGACGAAAGCAGCTCTATGCCTGGGGACCGGCGCCAACAGGACATTACTACAATTGAATCATTTGCGGTGCCACACAGAGGAGCTGTCTGCGTTATACCTTACTTCAGACTCTGTCAAAGAGTCTGGCAATTTTATCTTAGACTCGGAGACAACCTTTGGAGCGGTGGCAAGTGCATGTTGTTGTTTCTTAATTTCTACTACTTCCAGACACAGGGATTTCACTCGCATGGCCCAGGTGTCCACCGAGTCCATAGTGAAGTCTCAACTAGAGATGAGCAAACCGGTCGTGGTTCGGCTCGAGTTCGGTTCGCCGAATGGAGGTCTCGTTCGAGTTCGGTTCGGCGAACCGGTTCGGCGAACCACTCGAACCGCATAGGAAACAATGGGAGGCAATCACAAACACATAAAAACACTGAGAAAACACCCTCAAAGGTGTCCAAAAGGTGACAAACAACTCACAACACAAACACATGGGAAAGTGACAAGAACAAATTCTCATGAGAAAACAAAACAGCATTATGAGGAAAAAGAGGACGAGACTCAGATATAGGCATGGCATGCCCTTCTAAAATCATGTATAACACCGCAAGGGGACTCCAAGCAGAGTCTCCCTTTTATCCAAAAATTGGGTCACACAGACACCCATCCCTTCAGTGGCAGCACTTGTGCCCCAGTTGTACACTTCACAGGTAGATTTGCATCAAGCACATTGAAAAATACGCCATCCTTAACCATCCCTGGGATTGCACCGGGGTAGGTAGCAAAGTCTTTGCTGAACCATGACTTGTTCATCTTGGCTCCCTTTTAAAAACACTGCAAGCAAGGGTTACTCCAAGCGCAGTCTCCCTTTTTTCCAAAAATTGGGCCACACACACACCCACCCCTTCAATGGCAGCACTTGTGCCCCAGTTGTACACTTCACAGGTAGATTTGCATCAAGCACATTCAAAAATACGCCATCCTTAACCATTCCCAGGATGACACCGGGGTAGGTAGCAAAGTTTTTCCTGATCCCAGATCTATCTGTTTATCTTATATCCTGTTTAGAAACACTGTAAGCAAGGGTTACTCCAAGCAGAGTCTCCCTTTTTTCCAAAAATTGGGCCACACAGACACCCACACCTTCAGTGGCAGCACTTGTGCCCCAGTTGTACACTTCACAGGTAGATTTGCATCAAGCACATTCAAAATCCACAAGCATTTACTCTCCCCAGGATGACACAGGGGTAGTAAATTCCTTGTGGATCCATGACTTGTTCATTTTAATGAACGTTAGTCTGTCTACATTGTCACTGGACAGACGTGTGCGCTTATCTGTCAGCACACACCCAGCAGCACTGAAGACACGTTCAGAGACAACGCTGGCAGCTGGACACGACAAGATCTCCAAGGCGTAAGTGGAGAGCTCTGGCCATTTTTCAAGATTTGAAGCCGAAAATGAGCAAGGCTCCATTTGCAAAGTCATGGCATCGATGTTCATTTGGAGATACTCCTCTATCATCCTCTCCAGCCGTTGACTATGTGTCAGACTTGTTTTCTCTGATGGCCTTGCAAAGGATGGTCTAAAATAATTATGAAAAGATTCAATAAAATTGCTGTTACCAGCACCAGATACGGTGCTGCTGGTACGGTTAGACTGTTGAAGATGACGAGACCATCCCATTTTTGTCGAGTTACAATGGGGAGATTCACTCCGTGCACCACGGGTGTTTTGTGGAAAAGCCGAGTTAAGATCGAGTAACAGCTTTTGCTGATACTCCTGCATACGTGCGTCCCTTTCTATGGGTGGAATTATGTCACAAAATTTGGACTTGTACCGGGGATCTAATAGTGTGGCAAGCCAGTACTCATCATCACTTCTAATTTTGACAATACGAGGGTCATGCTGGAGGTAGTGCAGCAAGAAGGCGCTCATGTGTCTGGCGCAGCCATGTGGACCAAGCCCACGCTGTGTTTGTGGCATAGAGGTGCTAACCGTTCTTTCTTCCTCTGACATCTCCCCCTAACCTTTTTCAACTGAAATTTGACCAAGGTCTCCCTCATCCGCTGAGTCTTCCATGTCCATGGACAGTTCGTCCTCCATTTCTTCATGTTCTCCTGCACCTTCCTCAACATTTTGCCTGCTACCATGCGCCCTTGTTGATCCCTGTCCCCTATGGTCCCATGCCTGCCGCCTTGGTGATGATGAACGTCTGGACCTTGGTGATTTTGTCTCTTGCGCATATGAATCCTCCTGTAGTTCCTCCCCTTCCTATTGTCCCACCCCCTGACTCCGAATAGTGTTTAGCTTGTGCTCCAGCATGTAAATGACTGGAATTGTCATGCTGATAATGGCATTGTCAGTGCTAAACATATTCGTCGCCATGTTGAAACTGTGCAGAAGGGTGCATAGGTCCTTGATCTGAGACCACTCCATCAGGGTGATCTGCCCACCCTCTGCATCTTGTTGGCCCAGGCTATACGTCATGACGTATTGCACCAGAGCTCGGCGGTGCTGCCACAGTCGCTGTAACATGTGGAGAGTCGAATTCCAGTGTGTCGGCACATTGCATTTGAGGCGATGAACCGGCAGGCCGAAAGACTTCTGGAGTGATGCAAGTCGCTCAGCTGTGGCGGTTGAACGGCGGAAGTGAGCAGACAGTTTTCGTGCCCTGTTCAGAAGGCCATCTAGGCCGGGATAGTGTGTTAAAAATTGCTGGACAACAAGGTTCAACATGTGAGCCATACAAGGCACGTGTGTCACCTTGCCCAGGCGAAGGGCCGCACCCAGGTTTGCAGCATTGTCGCACACGGCCTTACCAGGCTGCTGGTTGAGTGAAGACAACCATTTACCAAACTCAGTCTCCAGAGCTGCCCACAACTCAGCCGCTGTGTGACTCTTAGTTCCAAGACATTTCAAGACAAAGGCCGCCTGATGCCGTTGCGCTCTGCTGCCAGCATAGTAATGAGGGGTGCGTGATTCCTTCTGCGCAGTTACAACGCTGGTGGCCTGACCAGACAGGTTTGGGGCGGACGTGGAGAACCCAGATGAGGTTGAGGAAGCAGAAGCAGTGGAGGAATTTGGACAGACAGAGGATTGACACATGAGTCGTGGGGACAGCAAGACTTGTGCAGCAGACCCTTTACCATCTATCACCATAGTTACCCAGTGCCCAGTCAGCAACATGTAATGTCCCTGTCTATGCTTACTGGTCCAAGTATCTGTGGTGAAATGCACCCGTTCACACACAGAGTTTCTCAAGGAAGCGGTGATGTTGTGTGCGATATGCTGGTGTAGCGCAGGCACACCTTTCTTAGAGAAGTAGTGGCAACTGGGCATCTGGTACTGAAGCACATCGACAGACATAAGGTCTCTAAAATCCTGTGTGTCCACCAGGTGGAAAGGCAGCATTTCGGTAGCCAAGAGCTTACAGAGGGATAAAGTCAACCTCTTAGCTTTGTCATGGGTCGCAGGAAATGGCCTTTTATTTGTCCACATCTGAGGGACAGAAATCTGGCTGCTGTGTGTAGACGGTGTTGAGTAGGGTGTCCCTGGAAAAATGCAGGTTTGTGAGGAAAGAGCAGGCGTAGACATGATGTTGCCTTCATCCAACGTTGGTGCTATCGATGTCTGAGAGAGCTGTACACACGCACTTGTTTCCCCTTCCAAACCAACTGACGACCTACCAAGCAAACTGCCTTTTGCGGTTACAGTGGTGGAAGTTGTGCGTGGAAAACCAGGTGTGATAGCTGTCCCCACAGTCCTAGAAGATGAAGAGCGCGCGGATGCACTGGAAGGGGCAGGCGGTGGATGGTCTGCTCCGCTAGGCCGCATTGCAGCACGGTGAGCTTCCCACTGGGACATATGATATTTATTCATGTGACGATTCATGGAAGAAGTTGTCAAACTGCTGAGGTTTTGCCCTCTACTAACAGAATCACGACAAATTTTACAGATCACATGATTTGGGCGATCTTTTGCTATGTCAAAAAAGGACCAGGCTAGGCAAGGCTTAGAGGGCATGCGATCTGCTGAGCCACCCCGACTAGTGCTCAGAGGCAGAGTGGTGGCTGAGGATGCAGTTGAAGATGTGCTACCAGTACTCCTCCTCTGTCCAGGAAGGCGCAAGCTAACTTCGTCGTCAGTAGCATCCTCCTCCACCGCCTCTGTTGACCTCCTCGAGTGCCTGACTGTGGGTTGACAGTAGATGGGATCTAGAAGTTCCTCATCAAGCGTTGTGTTTGCACTCCCCTCCCCCTCAGACTGAGCCTCTTCCTGCCCTGAACGAATATTTAAGTTGTCATCCCAATCTGGTATCTGCTTCTCATCATCATCAGTATTTTCCTCATTGTCAATTACAACAGGTGTTTCAGTTTGTGAATAAGGGTCAATATTATACTCATGAACTTGGTCATCACGGCCTGAATCTGAGTCACAAAGCTTCTGGGCATCACTGCAGACCATTTCCTGGTCTGTACTTACTGTAGCTTGGGAGCAGACCTCTGATTCCCAGGCTATAGTGTGACTGAACAGCTCTGCATACTCAGCCATCTCTGTTCCACCATACTGTGCAGGGCAGATGGAGACTTGAGAGCTGGGAGAAAGCAAGTGTGATTGGGATGACAACTCAGAGGACTGGTGTTTTTTGGATGCAGTAGTTGAAGTGGAGGAGAGGGCACTTGTTGGACCACTTGAGATCCATTCAAGCATTTTTTTGGGCAACATCTACCTTTGTTCCAGTTGTTCGTGTTCGTAAATAAAGGGAGCACATCCGATTGTCCACGGAAAGTAGTAGACCTCTTACTTTTGCTAGAAGATGGCCTATCTTCAGCAGATGTTAGTGGAGCTTTGCCACCTTCCCCACGGACACAAACTTTTTTTCATTTTCCAACACGCCTGTTCCCCTTTCCACCAGCATCTGTCATTTTGCCACTCATTTTGCTAGCGACAATAATGTCCGCTTAAAATGTGGTAGTAAAAATTGAGAGGTGGTGTAGATTGCAGTGGTGGTCTACCTTTATTGACAGCAGAATAAACAATAACTATCCCGGACAATGAAACTATGGCCCTTAAAATGGCAGCACAGTTTGCTAGTATAATAGCTTAGTAAAAATGAGTTTGAGTGTGCAATACAGAGGTGCTGCAAATAGATTTGCACCAGTGGGACACTAATAAAGTCCAATAGCCACGTTTAGGATGCCACTAAGTTTCCTCAGTGTTTGCTAGTATAATGGCTTAGTAACAATGAGCTTGAGTGTGCAATGCAGAGGTGCTGCAAATAGATTTGCACTAGTGGGACACTAATGGAAGTCCAACAGCCACTTTTAGGATGCCACTAAGTTTCCTCAGTGTTTGCTATTATAATGGCTTATTAACAATGAGCTTGAGTGTGCAATGCAGAGCTGCTGCAAATAGATTTGCATTAATGGGACACTAATGGAAGTCCAACAGCCACTTTTGGGATGCCACTAAGTTTCCTCAGTGTTTGCTGTTATAATGGCTTAGTAACAATGAGCTTGAGTGTGCAATGCAGATGTGCTGCAAATAGATTTGCACCAGTGGGACACTAATGAAGTCCAACAGCCACTTTTAGGATGCCACTACGTTTCCTCAGTGTTTGCTATTATAATGGCATAGTAACAATGAGCTTGAGTGTGCAATGCAGAGGTGCTGCAAATAGATTTGCACTAGTGGGACACTAATGGAAGTCCAACAGCCACTTTTAGGATGCCACTAAGTTTCCTCAGTGTTTGGTATTGTAATGGCTTTGTAACAATGAGCTTGATTGTGCAATGCAGAGGTGCTGCAAATAGATTTGCACCAGTGGGACACTAATGAATTCCAACAGCCACTTTTAGGATGCCACTAAGTTTCCTCAGTGTTTGGTATTATAATGGCTTTGTAACAATAAGCTTGACTGTGCAATGCAGAGGTGCTGCAAATAGATTTGCACTAGTGGGACACTAATGAAGTCCAACAGCCACTTTTAGGATGCCACTAAGTTTCCTCAGTGTTTGCTAGTATAATGGCTTAGTAACAATGAGCTTGAGTGTGCAAAGGGCAGGAGGGTACAGAGGCCGGGTTGTGGGTCAGTGTAGAGGAAAGGAAGCCTCACTTTCTATCCCTCCTAATGGTGAAATGCAGCAAGGAACTCCCTGACCTTAGCTACACAGACGCTCTTATCTGTAGCTGTTAAAACCTCTTTCCACGGACCTGACTGTCACCTATGGCTCTGAGCCTGCTGTAATTATCCCTTACAAGGGCTGAAATAAACTTCTATCCCTATTCTGTATAGCGCTGTGTGTAGAGCTTACACAGCAGTATCGGAGACAGGAGCTGCACCTGCGGTGACTGACACCGAGACGCAGAAGGCAGATAATGGCGTCCAGACGGGTAGATGCCCGTATTTATAATGCAGGGACATGTGACATGGACATCGTATCACACATGCTGTTGCTTCTCTGGCTAAAAGTCCACTTAGCTGTGTGTGTGTCTGGGATTGGCTGACATGCTGGCCCGTCCCACTACACGCGCACTTAGGGAGGGAAGGAAGAACAAAAAAAACAAAACGCAATCGCCATTATCCCAGCAGCAGTGATCTGAACGCGCTGTTCTCGCAGACTATATGCTGAAATTTCATAATAGTGTGAGTCACAGAGTGACTTACAGTATTACAGCGGAAAGCCAGCTAGTAATTAACTTGGCTTTTTGCTGCTAGAACCGTTCTCGAACGTAACTAGAACTATCGAGGTTTATTAGCAAAAAGCTCGAGTTCTAGTTCGATCTAGAACAGCCCCCTAAATCACTCGAACCGCAAACTGGAGAACCACGAACCACGCTCAACTCTAGTCTCAGCACACATCAAAAAATGGAGTGGGCAGTTGATAAAATTATGCACGTAAAAGTGCAATTGTGGTAAGTAAGGAAAACATAGTGTTATACTTAAACTACTGCACCTAACCCACCCAGCTTTTGTATAGACTATAGGCCCCAGTTACGCAGTTCCTAAAGGCTCCTGTGCAGACTGAGACAACTCTAACTGGACAACTCAGATGACCACTTAGACCAATAGCCTCCTAAGCGTCCATCGAGGATTCCAAGTACCTCCTAAAGGATCAAAAGAAGGCGCAGAGAAAAAAAATGGAAAACCAAAAGCAACAATAGGTAAGCAGAAACACAAAACTATCAGGCTGTTATCACAATGTGACTTTAGGATAGCAAGGGATAGGGGCTCCTATACTGTCCAGATTACCCTTGAAGGTGGAGATGTCGGAGTCCTGTGCTTTACTATCTTCTCCTAACCAGAACTAATCTGTTCCCTTTCCAGGGAAAAAAGGGGCAGAAGTGTTTTGGCATAACAAATAAAGACAGACAGGGAATCAAAACTCAGACATACTGCAAACTCACAGGAACAAGCAGTAAGATACTAAGAAGAAAAGCAAGAGAAGTGTGCAACAACAAAAGGACAACAAAGGTTAATACGACTGCTCACAGCCATGAAGTACTAGAACCACCAGTAAGTCTGGATTACAACACCTCACCAGACCAGTATAGAGAAGCTATAACTGGCATTAAACTAAGTGTCAAGCCAGCATATAGGAGGGGAGCAAATGTGACTGGCTCCCCAACAGCATGGGATCAAAGGAGACTAATAGGCATCCCAGCAGAGATTAGCAAAATTTAGCAGGAGTGTTAGAATCTGTAGTCTTCACAGATCCTGATGCTGCCATTACAGTTAGTGATGTTTGTAAAAAACTCCTTGTGACAGCTATAGTTTCAAGCAGGGTCCACTTTAGAAATATCACTAGAGGGAAATGGAAGCCTGGGGAGACTTTAAATAGTTACACCCGCTGGGTGGCAGGGCAGATGAAATTACTAGAAGAAAATAATTGGCAGAAAAGCAATGAATGCAAAACATGTAAATACAGAGACAAATTGTTCAGAACCCAAACAGTGACTGAACCTGCCTGTGGTCCAGTGGAGAGGGAAATAAACAACAGCATAGGAGGCTGGCGGATCAAATTCAAGGCATGACAACAGTTGCCAACAAGTGATGTTGTTCAGTCAACAAGTCAGGTGGACCAGAGTGTGGAAGCGGAAGACAAGGTAGTAGATGATGAAGTCACTGACCCAACCTAGGAAGGTGCCATGCAGAGCAAGTATAGCAGCACAGAGGGGGAGAAATCTGCAGCACCACAAAAGGCAAAAAAATCAGTTAGGGTGGCCAGAGGGAGAAAAGGTGAGCATTTTTTTTCCCATAGAGAGGGGGGAGCCAGCACTGCCTATGAATGGCATGCAACAAATAAAAAATGTAAAATTCACAAATTCATTCCTACTGTACTATAATGCAAAATGAGATTTTTAGCAAACAATTGATCACTAATTTGAGCCACCCCTGCCACGTTACGGCAAATCTCAATAGGGGGTTCCTACTCTATATTATTTGATTTTCCATTGTGTCATATGGCCTCCCAAATATTTTAATAAGCAGAACCATATAAAAGCAACAAATATGAGAATTGCCATGACGTGGCAAGGGAGGCTCAAATTATTGATCAATTGTTTGCTAAAAATCTAATTTTGCATTATAGTACAGTAGGAATGAATTTGTGAATTTTACACTTATTATTTGTTGCATGCCATTCATAGGCAGTGCTGGCTCCCCTCTCTCTATAATGATTTATTGGTCTGGTGGCTGACCTCCACTATGCTGTGCACGCCCAGTGTGGTTTGCAAATTACTTTTGCTACTATCAAAACTATTTTTGGAGCCTGTTCACATTCAACTCCCTGACCCTGTTCCACAGGCATCATTAATTAAGCACCATTTACTTGGGCCTGCTCCGCCTTTATCCATGGCTGCTGGTCAGACACTATGAGGGCCAGTTCTGACATTGTGCTGGTGTGTGTGGCCTTGCTGCATATGCTGGCACCTGGACTGCCTTTATTCGCAGTTATCTGTCTTTGCAACATGTGAGTGGTTCTGAGATGTCACAGGTATATGTGTTGTTTTTATATGGTTCTGCTTATTAAAATATTTTGGAGGCCGTATGGCACAATGGTAAATTATATAATATAGAGTAGGAGATGTGAGATTAACATTTGCCGTGACGTGGCAGGGGTGGCTCAAATTATTGATCAATTGTTTGCTAAAAATCTCATTTTGCATTATAGTCCAGTAGGAATGAATTTGTGAATTTTACACTTATTATTTGTTGCATGCCATTCATAAGCAGTGCTGGCTCCCCCCTCTATATAATAACTTTTTCCCATAGTCTGGTGCTTTTTGAAAGAAAGGTGATAAAAAAAACGGTTATTTGCACATTTGCAGTCAGTGCTGTACCAAGATCAGCAGGGGCTTAAACACTATCATCCTGACAAAAATGGTAGAGTGGCAATGAAGCTATAATTAGCATAAGCATCCTGCTTCTGTGTCTATTCAAATGCTTGCTGCTCAGAATTAAAGAGGAAGCTTTGCATGTAGACCAGGTGGAGATGAAGGAAGAGAAGGACAAAGGGTTATACTACTCAACTCCGCTTCATCTCATTTTCTAAGGGTGGATTGGGTGATAATGAGGAGGAGGCTGAGGAGGAGGAAGAACAGGAAATGATGGCCTGTACTACAGATGGTCCTACCCACACCAGCTTCATCCCTTCTGTTCAACGTGGATGGGATGAAGATGAAGAGAAGAGGGAGAAGGAGAAGATAGAGAGTCATCATCCTGGTGGGAACAGGGAAGTCTTGCCTGTTAGGAGTCTGGCACACATGGCTAACTATATGTACCACTGCCTTCCCCGTGATCCTCACATATATGCATTTTGGCCAACAGTGACTAATGGTTGTTTACCCTCCTTAACCCACTTTACAATAAGGACTTTCCATCTCTACTTCCTTAAGGAAAGAGGGCTAGTAAAATGGTGCAGTGCCAGAAGGCCGTAGTAGAACAATTAGTGCAAAAATTCCCATCTGACAATGCTGGCGGCAGAGGTTACAGTTCAATGGGTAACCCAGGAGGAGAAACGCAGGAGACACACACAAGGTCCAACAGAGGGAGAGGAACACTATGAAAGATTTGGAACAGTGTCATAAGTAGAGATGAGCTAACTTCCCAAGGTTCGGTACGTGTTCGTCAAATTCATATGTGTTCACCGAACGGTTCGACAAACATATTCAAACCCATTGAATTCAATGGGAGGCCAATAAAGGCATAGGAAACACCTTTAGAGTGGCCCAAAAGCTACCAAAACAGCTCAAACCATGTTACAGTGGAGCCACACTATTTTTTGTAACAGCCATTAACATAAGAAATATTGGATGTGTGACAGAAGTTGGCATTTTGCTCTGAGAACCCTGCCACTACACACAAGACATAACTTGGAAACCCATCTTGGAGTCTCCACATTTCCAATAATTAGAGGTAGACAGCAGGACAGTGGCATCAATTGGCTCAAAATACACATAGTGTCTTAGCACTGTAGTCAGCTATAGGCCATGCACCACACAGGGTCTGGCCAAGAATTTACAGCTTTAATCTCAAGAGGTGGATGAGTGACAGGAGTAGGCCTGTTGCTCTGAGAATCCTTCCACTACAGACAAGATACAACTTGGACACCCAACTTGGAGTCTCCATGTTTCCAAAAATTAGAGACAGACACCAGGACAGTGGCATCAATTGCCCCCACAGTACCCATAGTGTTTAGTGCTGCAGTCAAGGTTGGGCAATACACTATCCCAGGTCTGGCCCAGCATTTACAACTTTTAAATCAAGAGGTGGGTGGATGGATGAGTGACAGGTGTAGGCCTGTTACTCTGAGAATCCTGCCACTACAGACAAGATGCAACTTGGAGATGCATCTTGGAGCCTCCACATTTCCAAACATTAGAGGCAGATAGCAGGATAGTGGTATCAGTTGCCCCACAGTACCTATAGTGTCTTAGCACTGCAGTCAAGCATGGGCCATTCAAGGACCAGCATTTACAGAATTCAAATAAAGAGGTGTGTAGATGGATGAGTGACAGGAGTAAGTCTATTGCTCTGTAAACCCTGCGACTACAGATAAGATGCAACTTGGACATCCAACTTGGAGTCTCCATGTTTCCAAAAATTAAAGATAGACACCAGAACAGTGGCATCAATTGCTCCACAATACCCATTGTATTTTGCACAGGAGTCAGCCATGGGCTATGTACCTGACAGGGCTAGTTGTCGTGACTCAGGATGAAGCAAAAGGACCAGGAATAGGAGGAATATTGAGTGCTTCATACATATAAAAAAAAAGCAAAATTTTAAAAGTCACAGTGATTGACACACTGATTGTTGCACCACAAAGTCACTTGTTAGTAACATCAGCAACTGTAGCAACAGCAGCCACACAAGCCACGACAAAGGTATCATAGACTACAATAACGCAAGATCGATGCAGCACATTGAAAACTACACAATCATCTAGTCTGCACAGTTTGCAACTGGGGTAAAAAAGTCATTAGAGATCCATGACTTGTTCATCTTGATGAAAGTTAGGTGGTCTACACTTTCAGGGGACAGCCGGATAAGCTTAAGCAGTAGGACACCCCCAGCAACGCTGAAGATATGTTCTGAGAGAACACTGGCTGCTGGGCATGACAAAACCTCCAAGGCATGACTGGCAAGCTCAGGCCACTCTTCAATTGTTGAAGACAAAAATGCAAAAGGGTCCAACTCCCCCCCTGATGGCATTGATACTGAGTTCTAGATACTCCAGCACTATACTCTCCAGTTGTTCAGTATGTGTCAGACATACTCTGTTCTGCTGGTGCACGGGATGGTCTTGAAATGTGTTCCACAAGTTACAGATATTGCTTCTGCCACTTAAACTGCTGATGCTAATTTTTCTGCGATGACAACTCAACGTTCTCGTGGTTAGAAGTGTAGAACGGTGATGCACACTGTCTACCTCATTGCTGTCTTGGCAGAAACCCCCTCTTAATTATTGCCTTCTGCAAAGTGAAAAGTTTGCATACACTAAGTGTACTATAACTTTAAACAATATGGGACAGACCATATGGTGATGTCATGTCTTTGCAAGCTTCTGATAGGTTTATTGGTGACATCTGAGTTAATTAGAGACACACCTGTGGATGTATTTTAATACACACCTGAAACACACTGCTTCTTTGTGTAGCATCATGGGAAAGTCAAAAGATATCAGCCAAGATCTCAGGAAGAAAATTGTGGACTTAGGGGTACTTCTCACATAGTGAGATCGCTAGTGAGATCGCTGCTGAGTCACGATTTTTGTGACGCACCAGTGACCTCATTAGCGATCTTGCTGTGTGTGACACTGAGCAGCGATCTGGCCCCTGCTGTGAAATCGCTGCTTGTTACACAGAGTGCTGGTTAATTTTTTGGATGTTGCTCTCCCGCTGTGAAGCACATATCGCTGTGTTTGACAGCGAGAGAGAAATGATCTGAATGAGCAGGGAGCCGGCTTCTGGCAGCCTGTGGTAAACTGTAACCAAGGTAAATATCGGGTAACCAAGGTAAATATCGGGTAACCAAGCGAAGGGCTTTGCTTGGTTACCCGATATTTACCTTGGTTACTAGCGTGTGCCGCTCTCAGGCTGCCAGTGCCGGCTCCCTGCTCCCTGCACACGTAGCCAGAGTACACATCGGGTAAATAAGCAAAGCGGTTTGCTTATTAACCCGATGTGTACTCTGGCTAGGAGTGCAGGGAGCCAGTGCTAAGCGTTGTGTGCTGGTAACCAAGGTAAATATCGGGTAACCAAGCGCTTGGTTACCCGATATTTACCTTAGTTACCAAGCGCAGCATCGCTTCCACGCGTCTCTGGTGGCTGGGAGCTGGTCACTGGTCGCTGGTGAGATCTGCCTGATTGACAGCTCACCAGCGACCATGTAGCGACGCACCAGTGATCCTGACCAGGTCAAATCGCTGGTGGGATCGCTGGGGCGTCGCTAAAGTGTGACGGTTCCCTTACTTAAGTTTGATTCATTCTTGGGTGATGTTTCAAGATACCTGAAGGTGCCTTGTTCATCTGTATAAATAATTATATGCAAGTACAAACAAGATGGGAATGTCAAGGCATCATACTGGTCAGGAAGGAGACGAGTTCTGTGTACCAGAAATTAACATGCTTTGGTCAGACATGTGCATATCAACCCAAGAACAAAAGCAAAAGACCTTGTGAAGATGCTGGCGAAAGCTGATAAGATTGTGTCATTATCCACAGTGAAACATGTACTATATCAAATTGGACTGAAAGGCCACTCTGCCAGGAAGAAACAATTACCCCAAAAGAAACATAAAAAAGTTAAGGCCCCGTCACACTAAGCAACATCGCTAGCAACATCGCTGCTAACGAACAACTTTTGTGACATAGCAGCGATGTTGCTAGCGATGTTGCTGTGTGTGACATCCAGCAACAACCTGGCCCCTGCTGTGAGGTCGTTGGTTGTTGCTGAATGTCCTGGGCCATTTTTTAGTTGTTGCTGTCCCGCTGTGAAGCACAGATGGCTGTGTGTGACAGCGAGACAGCAACAACTAAATGTGCAGGCAGCAGGAGCCGGCTTCTGCGGACACTGGTAACCACGGTAAACATCGGGTAACCAAGAAGCCCTGTCCTTGGTTACCCAATATTTACCTTCGTTATCAGCCTCCTCCGCTCTCGCTGTCAGTGCCGGCTCCTGCTTCTTGCACGTGTAGCAGAGTACACATCGGGTAATTAACCCCATGTGTACTGTAGCTAGGAGAGCAGGGAACCAGCGCTAAGCGGTGTGCGCTGCTCCCTGCTCTGTGCACATGTAGCTACAGCACACATCGGGTAATTAACCCAATGTGTGCTGTAACTAATAGAGCAGGGAGCCAGCGCTAAGCATTGTGCGCTGCTCCCTGCTCTGTGCACATTTAGCTGCAGTACACATCGTGTAATTAACCCGATGTGTGTTGTAACTAGGAGAGCAGGGAGCCAACGCTAAGCGGCGTGCGCTGCTCCCTGCTCTGTGCACATGTAGCTACAGCACACATCGGGTAATTAACCCAATGTGTGCTGTAACTAGGAGAGCAGGGAGCCAGCGCTAAGCATTGTGCGCTGCTCCCTGCTCTCTGCACATTTAGCTGCAGTACACATCGGGTAATTAACCCGATGTGTGCTGTAACTAGGAGAGCAGGGAGCCAGCGCTAAGCGGTGTGCGCTGCTCCCTGCTCTCTGCACGTGTAGCTGCGTGCGCTGGTAACCAAGGTAAATATCGGGTTGGTTACCCGATATTTACCTTAGTTACCAAGCGCAGCATCTTCCACGTGGCGCTGCTGGCTGGGGGCTGGGACACTGGTTGCTGGTGAGCTCACCAGCAACTCGTGTAGCCACGCTCCAGCGATCCCTGCCAGGTCAGGTTGCTGGAGCGTCGCAGTGTGACATCTCACCAGCAACCTCCTAGCAACTTACCAGCGATCCCTATCAGGTTGGATCATTGTTGGGATCGCTGGTAAGTTGTTTAGTGTGACTGGGCCTTAAGATTAATATTTGCAAATGCACACAGGTACAAAGACCATCATTTTTGGAGAGAAGTCTTGGTCTGACAAAAGTAAAATTGAACTATTTGGCCATAATGACCATTGTTACATTTGGAGGAAAAAGGGGGAAGCTTTAAGGCCTAAGAACACCATCCCAATTGTGAAACATGAGGGTGGCAGTATCATGTTGGGGGGTTGTTTTGCTGCAGGAGGGACTGGTGCACTTCCCAAAATAGATGACATCCTGAGGAATGAAGATGATGTGGCAATACTGAAGCAACATCTCAAGACATCAGCCACAAACTTAAATCTTGGGGGGGAAATGGGTCTTCCAAATGGACAATGACCTGAAGTATACTGCCAAACTGGCTACAAAGTGGCTTAAGGACAACAAAGTCAATATTTTGGAGTGGCTATCACAAAACCCTGATCTCAATCCTATTGACAATTTTTGAGCAAAAATGAAAAGGCCGGTGTGAGCAAGGTGACCTACAAACATGGCTCAGTTACACAAGTTCTGTCAGGAATAATGGGCCCAAATTCCTACCAACTATTGTGAGAAGCTTGTGAAAAGATATCCAAAACGTTTGACCCAAGTCATACAGTGTAAGGGCAATGGCACCAAATACTGATGAAATGTATGTAAACTTTAAACTTTGCTGAAAGTAATATAACTGCCTTTAAACATTCTCTCTCTTATTATCCTGGCATTTGGCAAAAATATAAATAATTTTGATTCTTAATTCATCTAAAACGGGAAAGGTTTATTCTGATTTCTGGTCAGATACTGAGAAAAACCTGCAGATGTGTCTTTTTAGATAGTGTATGCAAAATTCTGGTTTCAACTGTACATATATTTTTGTGTATAAAGTGAACAGGTGCAAGCTGCTATTACAACATTCATCAATGTTCATCATGGCATGTACACTCCCTGTCAAAAATTCTGTCACTTATCCATGTTATGTAAATAAAAGCTTATAACCTGACTTTAAATTCATCCATTGGTTTTCTAAATTACTTTTTTGAAAGCTGAAACCCTTCCAATATGGTTTAGGTTATGAAAATAAAGTTGCTGCAAAGCTGAAATATTGATCATTTAATGAACACAAAAAGGTCAGATTTTGGCAAGACAAAAGTCTTGTCGCCCACAGAAAGTAATGTGAAGTTCAAACAAATAATTAACTTCTAACACAAAGATATGTTGCATAACATTGGTTAAAAAGTTCTGGTGCTATTAGAGCCATATTTAATATGTTGTGTGACTTCCATGAGCTTGAAGGACTGCATCCATGCGGTTCAGCAATGATTCATACAATTTATTGATGAAGTCATCAGGAATAGCAAAGAATGCAGTCTTACATGCCTCCCAGAGTTCATCTGGATTCTTTGGTTTTCTCTTCCAAGATTCCTCTTTCATCCTACCCCAAACATGCTCAATAATGTGGATGTCAGGTGACTGGGCTGGCCAGTCCTTGAGCACCTTGATCTTCTTTGCCAGGAGGAACTTTGTTGTAGAGATGGATGTATGAGATGGAGCACCATCCTGCTGCAGAATTTGACCCCTTTTATGATTGGGAATATAAGAGGTAGCTAATACTTTATGATATTTTAGGCTACTGATATTGCCTTCCACCTTGCAAATGTTTCGCACACACCCATACTGAATGTAACCCCAGACGATGATCTTTCCACCACCAAACTTAACTCTTTTCTGGGTGTATTTTGGATCCAGACGGGCTCCAGTGGGACTCTTGCAGTATTTGCGGTGGCTGTGGTGTAATTCAGCTGAAGATTCATCAGAGAAATCCACCTTCTGCCACTTTTCCAGCGTCCATCTGTTTAGCAGGCTGTGGGACTTGGCAAATGCCACATGTTTCTTAATTGCCTTTTGTTTAGTGCTGGCTTCTGGGCACTGATTCGACCATGGAGGCTATTTTGAGACAGAATCCTACAAACTGTTCTAGTTGACACAGGGACTTAAGGTGACCAGGCCTGTTCGAGCTCTGCTGCAGTGGAAGAGGGGCTGGCTTTGGATTTTCTAACCAACAAACGTTTCTCCTGAGCAGTTGTATAGCGGGGTCTGCCGAACCTGGGCTTGTCAAAAACATCTCTAGTCTCTTCAAATATTTTTTTAATTCTTTGTACTTGACGCTGAGACACATTAAAGGTGCCAGCCATCTCTGCAGTGGATCTGGTCTTCAGCCTCTTGATAATCGAGGCTTTAGACACAGGGTGGATTTTTGGCATGGTGTCAGAGGTCAAGTTGCCGTTCAAGTGAAGGTCTGGGGTGCTGAGTTTATTTTTATACATACCCACTAATTAAGCGATCATTTAGTGAGCACAGGTGAGGATGTGAACTAGGATTGGGTGCATTATATGACAAGACGACACAACGTTTGTCTTGCCAAAATCTGACCTTTCTGCGTTCATTAAATGATCAATATTTCAGCTTTGCAGCAACTTTATTTTCATAACCTAATGCAAATTTGGGAAGATTTCAGCTTTCAAAAGAGTAATTTATAAAACCAATGAATGAATTAAAATCAGGTTATAAGCTTTTATTTACATAATATGGATAAGCGACAGAACTTCTCTCAGGGAGTGTAGTGAGAACGAGTGTACAAAATATAAAAAGGTATTTTTTTTTCATGATATTCACTGTACTCACTTTCTTTGATTATTTATACATTGTGTCTGGTACAGGAACTAGAACCAGAAACCAATGGTCAGACTGAATGTGCCAACCAAACTCTCAGGAAATGTATCTAATATTTGGTTTCTGATCACCAGATTGAGTGGATGAAACACCCACCATTAGCTGACTTTGCTATTAATAATCAATATCAAGAATCCGTTAACACATCTCCGTGCTTCTTTAAAGTATACCTGTCAGGTGCAATATGCATACGAGCAGTACTGGTTGCATATTGGTAATCCCTGCCTAACTGTCCCTGTATCAAGTATCAAAATAAAGAGTTCTTTTAAAAAAATTATTTCTAAAGATCCTTTATGCTATGCTAATAAGCTCATGAAAAAGTCATAAAGGCGTTAATTCCTGCACTCATTCTGCCTTCTTAGCATCTTAGCACGCCAACAGGGGCGTGCAAACATGCTATTCAATGCCCATTGCACAACGTCATTATCAGCAGTGACGCACATACCTGTGTCCGTTGCACCACCTCAGAATGCTGGGCTTTGGGGTTATTGCGCATGGATCAGAAATTCTGGCACTTCCGGTCATCCACACTAGTCCTCTATGAGGCCAGGACACGTACTCCCGACATCATAGTGCACATGACCAAAAGTGCGGTGACTTCTGATCATGCGCACTGCCCACCGTTGTGATGTAGTGACAATTGACACAGATATGCGCACCACCGCTGATGACGCTAGGCATCAGCAGTGATGCTAGGCAGTGGGCATTGAATAGCATGCTAGAACGCCCCTCATTCCTGCCTAGAGGGCGGAATGAGCATAGGAACTAATGCCCTTGCAACTAGTCTCTGGGCTCATTAGCATATCATAAATAATCTTTATACATAGTTTTTCTAAATCTCTCTTTTTCTATTCTACTAGATACAGGGATGGTTAGGCAGGGATTAGCTATATGCACCCAGGGATGATTGTGGTTCTGGCCACATATTGCACCTGACAGGTTCCCTTTAATCTTTGGTATAATCTACGTTTCAGTTTCTTTTCAACCTCTGAAATTGATACTGCAGTGACAGCTAAATCCTTATACAGATTGGAGCTTGTCTAGTGTGAAATCAGAAAAAAGCAGAGAAGGGCACAGAGTAGATATAACTCATCCTCTAATAATAGGCAGATGGATGGGATAGATGAATTTTGATAACGACAGATCAATTCTGGCAGAGAAAGAAGCAAATTTGTCTGATAAGATATATTATAAAGTTGTTTATTTTCATGTGCATTATTTATTTATGAAATAAAAATTAAGATGACAGTTATGCTTTAATTTGCTATTTCTTGTAGATAACTAGTGATGAGTGAACCATGGATATTCGGGTTTGCCGAACAAGCACGGACTAAAAAAAAAAATTGGGTTCAGCAGCTGAACTTAACCCCGGACAATGAACCCCATACAAGTCAAGGGGGATCAGAAGTTCTGGGCTGTAAAATGGCCTTAATAAGCGCTAGGTGGCTACAAATGTAAGTTAAATTGTATTAAGAGTAAGATAGTTATACATACCATGTTTCCCAGAAGATCACACTGCAGTAAGGCTAGGGGACCGCTAATTAAAGTTCATCAATATTCACTGCTTTCCCCACCAACCCTGTGCCAGTGTCTGTGACTAATTGCAGACAGCTATACACGCCCCACATCTTGTGTCCACCTCTATTATTCTTTGCAGAAATTTTGCTGTATGGTAGTGTAAAATAAGTAAATAATTTTAAAAAATGATGGTGGCTCCCGCCATATTTTGATAGTCAGCGTGAGTAAAACAACAGCTACAGTTTGCAGCCCCCACCTGTGAGCTTTACCGTGGCTGGATATCAAAATAGAATATCAAAATAGAGGGGATCCTACAGTGTTTTTTGTTTTTTTTTTTAATTATTTAAATACATGATAACCAGCCACCACCAGCCACCAGTAACGTAGACTGGTAGGGACTGGTATTCTCAGGATGAGAGGAGCCATGGATATTGATCCCCCAGCCTAAAAATACCAACCCACAGGTGCCTAGAATTGGCACATCTGTGATTTGTCAAAAAAATGACAGCTGCCATCAAGCCCTGGATTATAATGTGAGGCGTCTATGAAACACCCCCATTACTAATCATGTAAGTGAAAATAAATAAAGCATAAACACTGATGAAATCTTTTATTTGAACTAAAGCACACATACTCTTACACCTGTCATGCTAGGTACGGGGACATACCAAGCGAACAGCGAAAGGGAAACCCTGTGTCTAGAGAAAGGGGAGATGGTGACCCCTGAGCAAGCCAACTGCTGGACTCTGGCTTCCTTCACCATCTTAGATAGGTTCCACACATATGCGGCGAGTGGTACTTGACCGTGGCTGACAGTGAAATAGACCCTAGGACGGGATCAGATATCATGAGTGCTTAGTCAACCCCCCCTAAGCTCTATAGAAGAAAGGGTTAACAAACAGGGGGAAAGTAAATGAATAACTTATCTCCAGAAGACTGCAACAATAACAAAGTTTCTCCAGATGCATGCAAGCCGACTGCTTTTTAAAGATATTAGACCCATCATCAGCATAGAGTGGGGGAATATGAGAGTGTATAAGGACAAAAAGGAAAATGCTGATGGAAAACAGCTGAAAAGGTGAGGAACTCTGCAGGGTTCTAAGTGGAAAGGGATGAAAACCAAGCAGAGGAGATACATAGGATACCAAATACACCAAGCAGGAATAATAGAAGATGAGGAAGCAGTTTGTGCACACAAATGCTGTGACCTTCTGTAGCAGGACACCACAGGACTGTCTTTCACCCATGACACACTTGTGACAATACTCCTTTATTAACCCCAAAAACACGCTTGTGGATCTGATGTTATACACACAAAGTCCCACAACAATCCTCAGCTCTGCTACATCCAGAGGCAGCAGAGAGAGAAAACATGTCTTATCTCTGCAGGGTTCACAAATCACTGACAGCTTAGAGGGACTTGGCTGTGAGCACGTGATGTCACTGAGTTTACTGGAGGTCACTCCCAATTTCCCACAGTGTGAGCTCAGATGACCTGACTGCTGGATTGTCGGATTGTCTTTTCAAGGTCCAATCTGGTGTTTATTTGCTATTTTTGTTTAAACAGTAGGACCCTTATTATTGCTTGGACTACAAAGTCACATGCACAGCAATCTGACATGACTCCTTGTCTGCTTGACACCTCACCGTAAATGTATAATTTCTATTGGGAGCCTGATGTGGGCAAAACAGGTTTCTCAGCTCTGCTAAGAGCTTCTGGCTAAATCTAAAAATTCTGATTGTCTCAGAATGGCTGCACAGAGTAATCTAAAGGTGGCTTTACACGCTACGAGATCGCTAAAGCGATCTCGTTGGGGTCACAGAATTTGTGACGCACATCTGGCCGCTTTAGCGATGTCGTTGTGTGTGACACCTATGAGCGATTTTGAATCGTCGCAAAAACGTTCAAAAATCGCTCATCGGTGACATGCCCCCCTATTCCCAATTATCGTTGCTGCTGCAGTAACGATGTTGTTTGTCATTTCTGCAGCAGCACACATCGCTATGTGTGACGCCGCTGGAACGACAAACATCTCCTTACCTGCGTCCACCGGAAAAGAAGGAAGGAAGGAGGTGGGCGGCATGTTCCGGCCACTCATCTCCTCCCCTACTTTTCTATTGGGCGGCGGTTCAGTGAAGCTGCTGTGACGTTGCTGGGACGCTGAACGAACCGCCCCCTTAGAAAGGAGGTGGTTCGCCGGTCACAGCGACGTCGCTGCACAGGTATGTGTGTGTGACGCTGCCGTAGCAATAATGTTTGCTACGACAGCGATCACCACATATCGTTACAACGACGGGGGCGGGTGCTATCGTGCTCGACATCGCTAGCAATTGCTAGCGATATCGCAGCGTGTAAAGCGGCCTTTAGTGAGTATTTAGGATCTCTTTGCCTACATCATGTTGCTCTCAGATGAGGAACCAAAAATTTGCTGACAGATTTCCTTTAAAACTTTGAACTCTATAACTCACTATTGGGAGCACATTGGTTCACCAAACGTCATTGCAGAGGTGCATATAACCCAATCCATATAAGAGAAGGGACTATGCAAATTGCAAGGAAATTATTAAGTAAGTATAAATATTTTTTAAATTAGCACATTCCCTTTATTTTAGTTTTTGTATATCATGGACAGCCACACAAATTTTGAATGAAAGGGGACAACAGGGTGTATCTCTTTTTGGGAAATCACAGTTCCTAGGTGCAGTTTGTTAGTAGGAAAAAAAGTTCTACTCACCTCCCTGGGTCCACCGCTGAGTCTCCTCCGCTGCTCCGGTGTCAGTTATCGGCTGAAGTGCTGACATCCTGTTGACAATGAAGAAGCCAATCAATGAGCTGAACAGGGGTTAGGGGGTCCAACTACACTGAGCTCAGCTATTGGCTGCCATCCTGTCAAAGTGGCATCTGTTCTGCAGCCAATAACTGTCACTGGGAGGAATAGTGCAAACTCAGTGGTGGATCCAGGGATGGTGAGTGATTCATCTTTTTTTTTAGAGCAAAAACTACACACACACACACATATATATATATATATATATATATATATATATATACTGTATATATAACTACATTTATACATATCCCATTAAAGCAGAACTAAAGAAGTGTAGTAAAGTCGATTCAAACTAGTAAAATTACTGCATTTATAACATTTAATAGCTTAATGTCATGTAATGCACCAGAATAAAATGGAGCTTTTACTTTGAGATGTGTTAAGTTATTATTCATTCTAAAATGTGCCAGTAGCTAGTATTCTTAGAAAAGAATTAGTAGTAATGTAAAATGGTTGCATTCTCTTCCTATATAATCTTCAAATATATTCTGTCATTTTCATCTGACGTTGATGTATTGGTCAGATAATAACACCTGTTCTTTAAATGTAACAGCGAATTGTAACTCCTTACCCAGAATAAGTCAATTGTATTGAAATATCTTGCTTTGGTTCGAAGGAATGTAGGATAAGACATCTGTCAGGTTGGGTGTATGTAACAATTCAATGTATTTGACCTGCAGGAGTGGACATGTCATTGGTGCAACCTGTGCAACCGGACAGGGACTCAAGAGGTAAAGGTGCCCTTTTCTATCTCCAAAGCAGGTGGAATTGTGCATAATGATGAGCTATTGGACTGCAAGAAGCCCATCTATTGTTCTTGCACATGGGCCCATCTTCTCGCTGCTGCGGCTCGAGTGGTGACCGGACCCGGGCTCGCACAGCCATCCATCCTCACAACCGTCGGAAAGGGGAATATTTACAGAGGGTATGTTGTGTCGGTGATGCCACCCGTGGGTTGCGGTGAGGGAGGGTGACACCGCCGCTGCCTGGTGATGGGGCGCCTGGGGCTGGTGGAGTGTGGCAGCAAGATGGGATCCCCTCCACGGGTAGGGGAGGCGTAGTCCCGGGGCCCGCGGTCGGTACATGGGAGTAATGGCTGCTGGAGGTGGTGTGCCGGGTTGGACCAGGGGTCAATGGTGTACTCACAGTTCAGTAATCTCGCACAAGTCCAATGGTAAACCAAGTTGCCAGTGACCAGCTGCAGTTGGAGGGTGTACTTGGGTCCTACACCCGGGTTACTAACAAGGAGTTCCTTCCTCCTGCACTCTGTGTTTGTCTCTTCTGTCGGACGACTTCGCATGGAACGGAGAAGTCCACTCCAGGTACTGTTTATGTTTGGGAGCTGTGGCCCGCAAAATCTGACCCTTGGGATTTCTGACAGACACCCTATCCCCCGTGTTGGGCTTCCGTTTCGCTCTCTGTGCTTCGGGAGAACAAGGCCTGAAACCTCGTCCTCTGCTGGTTGATTAACAAGGGGCATGCAACCTTCCTCGTCCTAGGGTCCAGGCACCCCGTCTGTGCAAGGCCTCCAGACCGGATTCCGGCTGTCGGCACCGGCAGGCTACAACCCTTCCCTGGTCCAATTAAGGTCTCCCACGACCGGATCTCCATCGCCTGTGGGCCTATTCACCGTCTGCCACCTAGCCGGGTAGTCCAAGGGCCCCTACCCCTGACTACACTTCTCAGTCTGTCCTTTACTTCCATTTCAGTCCACTTGACTGTCAGCTTCCACTGTCAGGACAGAACTCCACACTTCAACTCTAACTTCAAATGACTACTTGTTCCCGCCTCTGACACCCCAGGACCCCTAGGTGGGCATTCTCATCCACCTGATCCCGCTCACTGGTATGCCCTTATTATCATGAGGGGGTGGCTAGGCTTTAATGGCTGTGTGTTGTGCCTGGGTGTGGGTTTTTGGTGGTATCAAGGAGGGTGGACAACTTTTGTGGCTACCTGGTTTTGCCAGGGTGTCACACAGATGGATGATGTAAGAACCAGTAATGGACATTTCTTTAAATGGATAACACTATTAAACTGCATATATAGAGTTAACCTGTCTTAGGTAGGTGTGTAGCGCCCAGGGCTATGGGGTACTCGGTCCCAGGCAGTAACAAATGGGAATGTCACTCTGGTGGCCATTGCCCGGTCCCGTGCTCTGGGCCCCTTTTGTTAATGGGGGGTATTTACAGCGAAGATAAGAGTTTGTCATGTGACGCCACCTGCGGGTGCTGTTAAGGATGGAGAACCGCCGCTGCTGAATGTAGGTACTCCCAGGGCTGATGGTAGTGGCAGCTGTGTTGGTAGGCCCTCCGCAGGTAGGGCTGTGCCTGGGAGATGTAACGGGGGCAATAATGGAGACCACACTAGGTTGTCTTTAACAGTCTCTACTCACTGTGGACCCAAGGGTTTCTGGTTCAGGTCCCTTGGAGGACCAGTGCCAATGTAATGACTCAGGTTGCTCTGTCCCCGGCACTCTTAGTTGATTGGGTCCCCGTAGCGTGGAGCGTTTGGGGGCCCCGACTGTCCCTTTTGGGGTACTGTCTCCTTCTCCGTACGGTGGGCAGTGTGGACCCTGCAGGGAGGTAAGTGTCCGAACCGCAATCCTAGTTTACTGCTGATGCCCCCAGATTATTTGGTTCGGTGAAGTCCGTGAAGGTGTCCTCACCGAGCAGGTATTTGCCAAACAGTCTAAAACTTGCGCTTGACCTTGGGCCCTGTGCCCCGTTCGTGCTCCTGTCCCAGTGGTATCTCCGGTACCCATCCTGGCGACCTCTCTCCTGTGCCCCCGGGGTCACCGTTACATGGACCCAGCTCAGGCACGTCCACACACCTCCTGTGTGTTACTCAACTCTCTCCTCACTACTGACTGACTACTGACTGACCCCTTCCACCAGGCTGGCTATACACAGGGACTCGTTCCCATGGCGACCACCTTCTTACATGGTTAACCCTCTATGCCCAGTGTGGAGTGGAGAACTAGGATTTTGGTTGTGTTATGGTGGTATCGGCACTGTTACTCCAGGTCCCAGGGGGTAGGTCCTGCATCCCCTGTAGTGCCCTGAGGGTCTCAGAGGTGCTACAGGTGTCCATCTTCTGTACTAAAACTGAGGCTAGAGAAAAACTTGACGTTGTTCCACCCGGGAGCTGACAGCTTAATACTGTTATGAAGGTGACCAGCCGCTGTACTGCAATAAAGTGTGGCAAAAGGGAGAAAATTAACTTTATTTTTCCTGGAGCTGCCGGCTCTCAGTCATACAGGTATGCTGGTGTGGCTGCAGTCAGTTCTCACAGCATTGTCAATGGTGGCTATAAGCAAGCCCAGCACCTTGACTGTATAGTGCATCAGCTTACAGCCCCCACTTAAAAAGCTGTGATCAATGACTGTAGCTGCACCGTCATGCCTGTACGGAGAAATAAAGTTATTTTCTTCCGCATTTTTAGTAAAGCAGTCGATCGGCTTCCTAACTCTGTGAACCAGCAGATTAATCTTATATCTGCAGGTTAATAGCGCTGCATGAGATGACAGGTCTTAAGGGTGCTTTACACGCTGCGACATCGCTAACAATATATCGTCGGGGTTATGTCATTAGTGACGCACATCCGGCGCCGTTAGCGACATAGCAGCGTGTGACAACAAGGAGCAACGATCAACGAGCGCAAAAATTTGAAAAATCGTTACTCGTTGACACGTCGCTCCTTTTCAAAATATCGTTGCTGCTGCAGGTACGATGTTGTTCATCGTTCCTGCGGCAGCACACATCGCTATGTGTGACACCACAGGAACGACAAACATCTCCTTACCTGCGTCCACCGGCAATGAGGAAGGAAGGAGGTGGGCGGCATGTTCCGGCCGCTCATCTCCGCCCCTCCTCTGCTATTAGACGGCTGCCGTGGGACATCGCTCTGATGCCGCACGAACCGCCCCTTTAGAATGCCGGCCAAAGCGACGTCGCTGGGAAGGTAAGTCCGTGTGACGGGTGTTAGCGATGTTGTGCGCCACGGGCAGCGATTTGCCCATGACGCACAACTGACGGGGGTGGGTACGCTCGCTAGCGATATCGGCACCGATATCGCAGTGTGTAAAGTACTCTTTACTCTTTTGACCAACAGCAATTTTTATAACCAATAAACCTAAACATTCCAATCTAATTCTATAAAGATGCACTTGCTGCGTGACTTGGGGATAGAGGCCATAGCAGTTGGTAGTAACATAGTAAATATATTTAGATACTAAATATTTCTCAAACATTTAGATAACACAACTATAACAAAGAGAGAGGAGAGGTAAACTGATGGCACAATGCAATTTACAATCAATCTTTTTACATCAACCACAAACTCCTCCTTGAGGATATTTTTTTTAATTCTGGTAGATTCATTGTTTAATTCCCCCATGGCCAAGCCCAGAGAAGAAATGAGTGGACTTGTGGATATTCGGGTTCACCGAATTCGCATGGACTTGAAACAAAAGTTTGGTTTGGAAACTGAACTTGACCCCAGACGCCGACCTCTATACAAGTCAATAGGGACCCAAATTTCTGTGTTGAAAAATGGCTGTAAAATGGTTGTGATAAGGGCTAGGGGGCTGCAAAAGGAAGCAAAATGAGAATAAGATTATGTGAATTAGACATACTGTGTTTCCTGGAAGATAATGTGACACCCTGGCCAATCAGGTCGTCACAGGGCATTGTGCAATCTGCCCTTCTGTGCAATATCCACCTCCTCCATGGTTACAGGTCCCTAACAATTGGTGTTGCCAAAACCAGGTAATCAAAATCCTAGGAACACTCTGCACCACACCCACCAGACACACCAGTAGACGGCCTGAGTGGAATAGCGTCGCTCACTTGGGGGGTTGGTTAAGGGGAGGTCAGGAGTGTCAGGAGTCAGTCAGTCAGTCAGAGAAAGGGAAAGTGTAGAGTTGGAGGTGAAAGTGAGAGGAGGTCGGGAGCTGTTCTCCTTGGAACTACTAGGTAGCAGACGTTGGTCTGGGCCTGGTAGGAGCTGGACCCCCGGTCGCAGGGGATCATGAAAAGGGGCACAGAACTGTTGAGGAGGACTGCCGGCTGGGACCAGGGCAAGACGGGGTACGTGGACCCTAGGTCAGGGAGTAGCTTCAAGCAACCTGACAAGTCACTCGACAAGAATGGAGCCTTCATGATCCACTCTCCACCCGCTCCAAAATCAAGGTACTAGCGCAACAAGAGGTATAAGACTTTCCACAAATATAGTCCAAGAAATCCCAAGCGTGAACCCTGAGAGCAAGCTCCCTCAGTTAGCCATACTAGGGAGCGGGACCTGACTAGTTTTAGGCTACAGGGACCAACGAGAAAGAAACAAGGTGCCACGGGAAAAGGTCATAGATCAACAGGCAACACCGACAAGAATGGGGCCCAAACATGTTCTCCCTCAGCAGCAGCGGTGTCCAGAACTTTGGTTTATAACAGTTGTCGGTGTCAGCGTTATTGGACTGAGTGAATACGCAAAATTCCCTTACCTTCCCAGCAACACATCCCTGTCACCATCACCGAGTCCTGGGGCATTAAACACCTGGCTGCCCACTCCATCGCCACCGGGTACTCCCAGCCGCAGCGATGGTTTTCCACCTTACCACACACCACGGGTGGTGTCACAAACTATATAAAATTCCCCTGTAAACACCCCCCCTTCATTCGAGTGGCCGCGAGACCCCCGGGTCCGGACGCCCCTCGAGCCACCGCGGATCCGGATCCGAGCAGCTCGGCTGCTGACACGGGGGCGGTACAGTAACACAAAAGTAAGACTCTTTTCTGTGCCCTTTTCTTGCCCGCTCATTACATTTCATGAATATTCACTGCTTTCCCCTCCCACCCTCTGTGATATCATCTGTGATTGGTTGCAGAGCAGTTTGCTGTATTATTATTATTATTATGTAAAATAAAAATAAATGGAAAAATGGCCTGGGCTACAGCCCTATTTTTGATAACCAGAGAGAGTAAAATAGACATAAGTAGTATGTGTTCTGATCCTGAGCGATCTACCAATATCACCATAAGTCTTAGCAGGAACCCCCATATAAAGAAAACTCTCATCACGGCCTTCAGAATCTTCAAATTACCTCCACCTTTAAGACCTCACTTTTCACCCTGATTTCTCCTCTCTCACCATAACTACCTAATTCATTAATCCTTTAGTACCTAAATCCTTAGTGTTAAAGGAGTCCTGATTCCACTCGTCTGCCTATTAGTAGATATCTCAAAATTAAAGATTTTTTTCTTTTGCATGAGCAAAATTGTGTAGTTCACTCAATGTACATGTATGTTCTCTGTAGTCCTCAATATTGATGACATGTGAATTCCAGCTAACCCAAATCATAAGGGACCTCAAGGGCCATCGGATCCAACTCCCTGTATCAGGTTCGACCCCTTGCGGGTGCCCTTATACTGTGCCCCCAAAACACCAAACACCGTCTCCCATCACTCACTATTAGTCCTATGTATAAAGCCCCTTGCTCCATGATGCAGCCCCTCAGTTGTCTCAGTGTGATCTCTCCACAGCCTCATCATCTCCAGCAGCCGCAGCACAATGATTTCTGTTGCTGTCTTTCCCTCACATACAGTATGGCCTTTCCAGTTACTTAAAGCTAAGATTCCCTTTTACATTGACTAAACTCATTCTGTATTTTATAACTCTCTGCTGCTAATCGCTAACTCCCAATGTGCAATCACTTGTCTCACATATCACACGGAGTAGGGTGAAGTACATGAAAATACACTGAACAGGTAATCCATATCTTTTCAATGCATAAACATTTAAATAACAAAATAAAAGGTCAGTTAATTGAAAAATAATACTTTTTTTAATACCTTCACCCCCGGGCGATTTTCCGTTTTTCCATTTTGTTTTTTTTTTTGCTCCCCTTCTTCCGAGAGCCGTAACTTTTTTATTTTTCTGTCAATCTTGCCATATGAGGGCTTGTTTTTTGTGGGACGAGTTGTACTTTTAAATGAAACCATAAGTTTTACCATATACTGTACTGGAAAATGGCAAAAAAAATTTAAGTATGGAAAAACTTCAAAAACACTGCGATCACACAATAGTTTTTGGGATATTTTATTCACCATGTTCACTATATGATAAAACTGATGTATGGGTGGGATGTCTTAGGTCGGTATGAGTTTGTAGACACCAAAAATGTATAGGTTTACTTTTATCTAAGGAGTTAAAAAAATTCACAAGTTTGTCCAAAAAAAGTAGTGCACTTTTTGCGCCTTTTTCCGAAACCCGCAGCGTTTTCATTTTTTGGGATCTAGCTCAGTGCTTATTTTTTGCGTCTCGAGCTGACGTTTCTAATGGTACCATTTTTGTGCAGATGCTACATTTTGATCGCCTGTTATTGCATTTTGCGAAAGATTTGCGGCGACCAAAAAACGTAATTTTGGCGTTTGGAATTTTTTTGCTGCTACACCGTTTACTGATCAGATTAATTGATTTTATATTGTTATAGACTTGGCATTTCTGAACACGGCGATACCAAATATGTGTATATTTTTCATTTTTTTAAACCCTTTAATTTTCAATGGGCCAAATGAAGGATGATTTGAACTTTTATTTATTTTTTTTAAAACTTTTTAAACTTTTTTTTTTTACTAAGTCTAGTAGAATGGAAGCAAGCAAAGCATCTTGACAAGTTTGGAGCTTTATACAGCAATTCTGATAATATTGGAAGAGCCCAATGGAGGAGCATTCACATAAGACACATACATGCTCAAAATTGTTGGTACCCTTCATTTAATGAAAAAAAAAACCTACAATGGTCACTGAAATACTGTAACTGGAATCTGACAAAAGTAATAATAATTAAAAAAAATCTATGAAAATGAACAAATGAAAGTCAGACATTGCTGCTTTTCTGCTTCCACAGAATTAAAAAAAAAATAAAATCATGAAACAGGCCTGAACAGAAATGATGGACCCTTAACTTAATATTTGGTTGCACAACCTTTAGAAACAATTACTGCAAGCAAATGATTCATGTAACTGTCAATGAGACTTCTGCACCTCTCAACAGGTATTTTGGCCACTATTCAAGAGCAAACTGATCCAGTTGTCTCGCGTTTAAAGGCTGCCTTTTCCAGACGGTATGTTTCAGCTCTTTCCAAAGATGCTCAATAGGATTTAGATCAGGGCACATAGAAGGCCACTTCAGAATAGGCCAATGTTTTCCTCTTAGCCATTCTTGAGTGTTTTAAGCTGTGTGTTTTGGGTAATTATTCTGTTGCAAGACCCATGAACTGTGACTGAGACCAAGCTTTCTGACACTGGGCAGCACATTTCTCTCTCAAATCCCTTGATAGTCTTGCGATTTCATTGTATCCTGCACAGATTCAAGACACCCTGTGCAAAGAAACCCCATAACATAACAGAACCTCCTCCATGTTTCACAGTAAGGACAGTGTTCTTTTTTTAATATGCTTCATTTTCCATTTGTGAACATAGAGATGATGTGCCTTGCCAAAAAGTTCCATTTTTGTCTCATCTATCCATAAGACATTCTCCCTGAAGCTTTGTGGCTTGTCCATATCTAATTTGGCAAATTCCATCTGACATTTTTATGATTTTTTTTTCAACAATGGTGTCCTCCTTGGTCATCTCTCATGAAGTCCACTTTGACTCAAACAACGACAGATGGTGCGATCTGACACTGATGTTCCTTGAGCTTGAAGTTCACCTTTATTGTCATGAAAAGTTTTTCTGGGCTTTTTTGTTACCATTTGTATTATCCATTCAATTTTCCCCCTGCGGCCACGTCCAGGGAGGTTGGCCACAGTCCCATGGATCTTAAATTTCTGAATAATATGTGCAACTATAGTCACAGGAATATCAAGCTGCTTGGAGATTGTCTTTCTAATCTCCTGAGACAACTCTTTCCTTTGCTTCCTCTGGTCCATGTTCAGTGTGGTACATACCATGTCACCAGACAGCACAGTGAGTATCTGTAGCCCTTATATACAGGCCCACTGATTGATTACAAGATTGTAGACACCTGTGATGCTAATTAGTGGACACACCTTGATTTAACATGTCCCTTTTGTCACATTAGTTTCAGGGGTACCATCATTTTCTGTCCTGGCCTATTTCATGAGTTTTACTTTTTTTAAAAATTCTGTGGAAGCATGGTTGAAAAGCAATGTCTGATTTTCATTTGTTCATTTTTATAGATTTTTTTATTTATTATTACTTTTGCCAGATTCAAGTTATTTCTGTGACCATTGTGGATGATTCTTTCACTAAATGAGGGGTAACAACAATTTTTACCACGTGTGTATGATGGCAACTTGAATTGGAAATGTAATTTATGGCAGGTAGTGATCGATCAATAATTTGTTCACTTTAACCGTAAAAACTGCCCATGATGATACATTTGCTGCTGAGTGCTCAAGTGTTTATTAAAGACCAGCAAAAAATATTTCACACTTTAAAGGAAATTAATTGAGAAATAAACTCTTGTATAGATTCTTAAATGAAATGATGAGGGCACTGGTACTTTCTTTATTGCATGTGACATTTTGATGAGTTTAAAGCTTTCTATTACTTTGGAGAAATTGTCTCCAGAATTGAAGTTTTCTACAGAAGTGCAATGTTCTAAATAACTGTAAGATCTTCTCATTACAAATATAGGGGATAGACAGTATCTGACAATTGCAATTGACCATGAAAATAGGATCTAATCGGGACTACTTCCATGTGTCCATATTTTTCTTTTAACTGTACTTTTTAATATATTGGCAAGTGTGTGCAATAAATACATGACAAATGGCAAAATTCAGTGATGCTGCAGAAATCAGCAACTATTTTACATTTTTGTAAAGTCACGTAGGAATTAAATTCTTTTGCAGTAATTGAATATTAAAAAAAAAGAAAGAAATTCACAGCCTCTCCTTAAGGCTGCTTTACACGCATCGACATCGCTAGCGATGTCGCACCTGAAAGCACCCGCCCCTTTCGTTTGTGCGTCACAGACAAATCGCTGCCCGTGGCGCACAATATCGCTAGTACCCATCACACATACTTAACTTCCTAACGATGTTGCTGTGGCCGGCGAACAGCCTCTTTTCTAAGGGGGCGGTTCGTGCGGCGTCACAGCAACGTCACAAGGCAGGCGTCCAATAGAAGCAGAGGGGCGGAGAGCAGCCGCATGAAAGTCACGCCCACCTCATTGCCGGAAAATGCAGGTACGGTGTTGTTTGTCATTCCTGGGGTGTCACACGTAGCGATGTGTGCTGCCTCAGGAACGATGAACAACCTGCGTCCAGCACCAGCAACGATTTTTTGAAAATGAACGATGTGTCAACGATCAACGATAAGGTGAGTATTTTTGATAGTTAACACTTGCTCATAGGTGTCACACGCAACGACGTCGCTAACGATGCTGGATGTGCGTCACGAATTCCGTGACCCCGATGACATATCGTTAGCGATATCGTTGCGTATAAAGCCCCCTTTAGACTTGCATGTGCCAGTACTAAGACACATGGATTTCTTACAGCTTAGCATTAAGTAGGCACTTTGTGTATTGCCATAAGGTATCATCATAAAGAATGACTCTACAGTGCTAATACTGGGGTCTTTATACAAAATAATATTTTATTGTATCCCTATAAGTGTTGAGCGAGCACGAAAATGCTTGAGTAGTTGATACTCGAATCAAGCAGGTCGGACACTCACATGGGCTATATTCGAGTAACATTTATAATGGAATTTTATGGGAAACTTGCAAATTGTCTCTTCATGGAGGAAGTAGATGAACTCTAGTGCTACCTATTGGAAGTAGCAATCCTAAAATTCAAAGTTGACCCTTGTAATATGACTTAGGATTTAGCAAAAAGGCTTTACCCATGGAAAAATCGAACATTTTTCTGGCACACCCCTGTAGGAGGCTGCAAAATTGTAGAAATGGATGGAAGCAGCGCTGAAGTATAGTGGGAACAGTATATAGAAGAGATTCATATGGAAGACATATATATGCACATCTGACTCTCAGGTTGCTGGAAATGAAAAAACAACTAATAAAAAAACAGCTTGGGGTCCACCCATTTTTGATAACCAGCCAAGGTAAAGCTTACAGCTGGAACCCACAGGTATCTGCTTTACCTTGGCTGATTATAAAAAATAGAGGGGACCTCACACTGTTTTTTAAATCTTTTATTTAATAATAAGTAATTTAAAAAACCGCATGGGGACCCACCGAGTTTTTTTTTTACCAGATAAGGTAAAGCAAAAAACTGTGAGCTGATATTATCAGGCTGGGAAAGTCCATGGTTATTTGGCCTTTCCCAGCCTAAAAATAGCAGCCCATAGCTGCACCAGAATTGACGCATCCATTAGATCTGCCAATTCTGGCACTTCACCTCAACTCTTTCCTATTGCCCTGGTGCGATGGCAATTGGGGTAATATTTTATGGGGCTGATGTCAGCTGTGAAATGACAGCTGGCAAGGAGTCCAGGGGTTAGTAATGGAGAAGGGTCTATCAGACACTTCCATTTCTAACGCAATAAGTGTAAAGTTAAAAAAGTTTAAAAAATATACAAGAAAAAATAGTTTATTTCAATAAAGATTCCCTTACACTATCCATTGTAAAACCAATATATTTAAAAAAGCCATGAAGATTCAAGATAATCCGTGGTGTAGTGGTTCCACGACATCTGTTGAATCTGTACTCCAACCTATGGAGCCTGGTTCAGAGAATGAGGCTCCACAGGTCACTCCAGGAGAGTGCCAGGGTGGGAGTTTCTTCTGTGCAGCTGCCCGCTTTACTTTGGCTGGTTATCAAAAAAAGGGGTGACCCTACATCGTTTCTAAAATGTTTTATTTATAGGTAAACCAGGCTAATAACAACCTTTAATTCCACATAAAAGACACCAAAGGGTGCAAGTATATAACCCTGCCAATGTGACTGCTTTAATCTAAGCTGTTCCTCCTACATCAACTATCCCTGAACTGCAGTGAGCCAAGCATTGCATCCCTGGTTCTCATAAAGACCCGATAACGAGATGTGTCCGGCCCCTCACAATAATGTCAGTAGTCAACATGGATATAGCATTACCATATATGGCAGGTAATCCCTGCATGTTTAGTGACTGAGAAAAAAACATGAAACATGCGGGTTATGGACTCGAGCATGGTAGCATGGTGCTAGAGCACCCGTGAAACTTGGCTGAGTACCGTGCAGTGGTGGCATTCTCGCTCATCACTATATGAAATTGGAAACATACACGGGAACAGTATAGTCCCATGTATAGATACTGTATTCCATATTGGAGATTCTGTGGAACCCTAACACAATAAAGTGGATGACTTCACGGCAACCACATCAGTTAATTATAAGAGATTGTTAGGGTTTGTCGTGCCACGCTGCTTACACTTGTAGCTGTAAAAATGAATGCTTACCATCACTTGTATATGATAGCTATTTTATTACACAAAGACAAGTCAACACATTTCTGGATTGAACCGATCACTTCTTCAAGTTTATTTCATACACAGGGTATTATATAATCTTGAATATGGGATCGGTTTGATCCTGAAATGTGTTGATTTGACTTTGTGATTGTGAAATACAGGACTTATCACATACTGAAGTTTGTACTGGACGGCGCTCATCTATATAGCTACATGCAGGAGAAGCACAGCACTCTGAACTCTTGTAATCTCATACAATGAGCTCCAGTTGATGAATGGACACCATAGGATCCGGACAAGCGTCACTGCAACAGATTCTAAATTCCTCTCTCAAACTAGTGTAGGCATTGTCTTTTCAACACAACACTAGTAGGTGAGTAGAATCACCTCCCAAATATAATCACCCTATAATGTGTGCCCTATGAAGTGCTATTTTAGTATTTTTTAATTCAAGTCAGTTCTACCATGTGATTCCCATTGGGCTATGTAGCCTGAAGCCACAATGGCCTGCTCGCTTATGAGATTCTATGTAGAGGGAGGAGGGGCTGGAGCTCTGCTTCTAGTTCCTCCCTCTACCCAACTACCGTCATCATAGAATCTCATCAGCAACATCTGCCAACTCTTATCTCAGTAATGGGAAAGTCTTCACTGAATAAAGATTTTACCTCAGAACTGAGAATTTTGATAATAACTGATCAATTCTGGTAGAGAAAGAAGCAGATTTCTCTGATAAAATATATTACACAGTTGTTTATTTGCATTTGTACTATTGATTTAAGAAATTGAAAGTCAAACAACGGTTATGCTTTAACTTATGTCCAGCAAACCCATTTAGATGTTACACATCACAATTTACATTACATCAACACAATTGGTGCATTCAGGGGAAAACGTGACAGCCTGTTCACCTGCTTACACAACCGCAATAGTTAGGCCACTACATGAGCCTGAACATTGCAGGACTCCACACTTTTTATTTTGTTTTCTCACCCTACAACGATTATGATTTCAAGCTAGAGTTCAATCTTCTCAAGATTTTAGCATGGGTTCCCACTTTCTGTGAAAAAATGGCATAAATTATTTTTAAGTAATTCAATACATTTAAATGTAGTTACCAGACATGTTTAACCCCTTTACAACCAAGGATGTACTGGTATGTCTTTGGTCGCCTCCCTCCGGTTACTGCAGGCTCCGGTGGTGAGCCTGTGGTAATCCCTGCACAGGTCTGCTCATCTAGTCAGCAGACTTGTGTGGCTAACAGGCGCAGATGGATCAAAGAGCCACCCATGCCTGTTAACCCTTTAGATTGTGCTGTCAAATATTGACAGAGCAATTTAAATGGCCGCGGAAGAGATCACACTGTTCCGCCACCACCTGCAGACCCATGACATGATCACAGGGTGCCAGTGTGTTGTTATGGTAGTACGGGGTCAGCTGATGACCCCTGATGCTGATATGACTTACTTCCTGTGAGAGCCTACAATGCTGCTCTGATCAGCAGAAATGCACAGGCAATCGGATAGTGCAGGCATAAAGTCCCCTAGGATGACTAGTAAAATCAATAAAAAGTGTAAAAAAAAAGTTTTAAAAAATATGAAAAATAAAAAAAACAAAGTTCAAGTCACCCCCTTTTTGCCGCATTGAAAAAAGGGCAAAATAACATTTAAAAAATAAAAAAAACACATATTTGGTATTGCCACATTCAAAAATACCCAATATATCAAAATATAAAATCAATTAATCTGCTTGGTACACAGTGTGGTGAGAAAAAAAATCCAAACTCCCGAAATTACGTTTTTTGGTCTTTGCAACATTTCTTTAAAATGCAATAACAAATGATCAAGACAGTGCATCTACACAAAAATGGTATAATTAAAAACGTCAGCTCCAGACGTAAAAGATCCCTAAAAATGAGAATGCTACGGGTCCTGAAAAATGGCGACACAAGCGCTATTCTTTTTTTGAACAAACTTCTGAATTAATTTAATGTGAACTATTGACATTATGGTATTGTATGATGGATATATTAGCCATACACTATTCGTATGGTAAGAATTTATCGATTCACAATGATGTACAGGTGCTTCATTGTTTTACACTTGTCATTTTCTCTGATCATCCTTTTCATATGGACAAAATGTTCTACAAGGAGCTGTCTTGGCTTAAGCTCAACTGCATGGAGGAGGTGATTGTATTTGTGAGTGATAGTTTATGAAAAGCCCAAAATATGGAGTGACACCTAAATAAAATCAATAAGAGCTGTCACCAGTTGTAAGATCACAATGTTAAATAATACAATCTGAAAAAAATTCTATTAACCCTACAGATGCCAAAAGAACAACATAGCTATTTACATCCAACAGCAAATTGACAGTATGTGTGCTATTTCATAAGAAATTATCAGTGTTATGTGAATATTATTATTATTTATTTATTTTAGAATGTGTTAGAATTTATAAGTAGTGGTGGGCAAATAGTAATATATATTCGTCACAAATAGCAAATCTAATGCAAGTCAATAGCAAACTGGAATAATTTTCCAGCGGACACTCCCAGGATGTCTGGTAGGGCTGTAAAAATGCTGAAAAGACTGGAAAAGTGTTGAACTTGAATGGGAACCGTATAAGAAAGATGCCTGGAAGCATCTCTGAAACACAGGTTGCTGCTGGAACAATTTTGGCAGAGTATTACGCCATTTTAACTTGCAGTCCCCTGCCTATTTGTGATAACCAGCGCAGGTAAAGTAGACAGCTTCCCTCAAAATGTTTTGTTTTTTTTAATTATTTAAATGAATAATAATAAGCTGACTTGGGCCCATTTTTGATAAGCAGCACAGATAAAGCAAACACCTAGAGACTGGTATTCTCAGACTGGGAAGGTACATGTTTTATTGGGCCCTCAACAGCCTAGAAATAGCAGCCCGCAGCCATCCCACAATTGTCACATCCATTAGATGCACCAAATGTAGCTCTATACCCAGCTCATCTCGATTGCCCTGCTGCTGTGGCAATCGGGATAATATACAGGGTTGATGTCAGCTGTGATTTGTCAAAAAGACACACTCTTTCACCAATTTATTAACCCCTCAAAACATCCCCACAGGTTTGACGTAATCCACACAATGACCCACACAACGATCCTGGCTCTGCTACCTTCAGAAACATTCTCAAAACACCTTTCCATTAGCAACCTAAGGCTTGATGGAAGCTGTGTTTTTTGACAAATCACAACTTATATCAACCCCATATATTACCCGGATTGCCACCTCCCAGGGCAATCAGGATAAACTGGTTAAAGCGCTACTTTTGGCACACTTAATAGATGAGGCAAATGTGGGGGGGCTACGGGCTGCTATTTTTAGGTTGGGGAGAACTTAATAAACAAGGACCTTCCCAGCCTGAAAATACCAGTCCACAGTTGTTTTCTTTACCTACGCTGGTTATCACAAATAGGTGGGGGACCGCACTTCATTTTTTTTTTCACTGCACTTGTCTATCACCAGTAGCAAAGATGGCTATAACATTACTGTGATTGGCAGGTAATCCTTGAATGTTTAGTGGCTGAAAATCAAGTGCCAAACATGTGGGAAGGGACACAAAACTCACAGGGTGAAGACCAAAATACTCGTCAAGTAACAACTATCCCGAATACCATAATATTTGGTTGAGTAATGAATAGTGCCAAATATATTCACTTACCACTTTTATAAGCACTCAGATGATCAGAAGTTTTACCTATATTAAAAAAGGCTCCAAGGCAGAAGAACAGATTGGTCCTCAGATGATTCAATTTGAGTGAAATTTCTTGAAATTTGCAGTTCCACATGTTTTAAAACACTGCGACTGTAAAAATAAAATATATGACACCATTTCATACACTCCATAAGACTCAGTAAGCATGCTAATGGCATCAGGCAAAGCCATCTGAGGTTCTCCATAAAGCCCTGCTAGTATAAAAGACAAAGGCTGGCTGAGGTGCAACACTATATACTTGTACTGAAAAAGGTAATCTCTAGTGATGGGCAAACCCAGACTGTAAATAGGTTTACCCAGTATCTGGCTACCTAGTATCTGTCTACCAACCCAAGACCCTGAGTTCTGAGGGAACTCTGGGCAACTATTCGAATCGTCCACCCAGGTAATAAAAAAAGAAAATAATGGAAAAAGAAAGAAAATAGGAATAAAGCAGGAATGTTATACTTACCGAGTCTCCCACACAGCTGTAACACTTCTTCCAATGCCACTCATTAACCCTCATACATATTCACTGCTTCCCTCACCCGCCAGCAGTTCTAGTGTCTCTAATTGGTTGCAATCAGACCGCACCCCCACCCTGTGTGACGGCATATCTGACTGCTTGGAATCAAACACACTGTCTGTGTCCCTGTATTGGTGTAAAAATAAATAAATAAAAAAATTGGCATAAGGTCCCCACATATTAGGATACCCAGCACAGAAAAAGCATACGGCTACAGGCTGCAGCCCCCAGCTGTGTGCTTATCTTGGCTGTGTATCAAAATTAGAGGGACTCCATGTGACTTTTTTTAAATTATTCAAATAAATAAAATAGTTAAAAAAACAGATTGTGGTCCCCCCAATTGTAATATTTAGCCATGATAAAGCCAACAGCTGGGGGCTGGTATTCTCATGCTGGGAAGACTCATGTTATTGGGACCCCCCACTCTAAAAATAGCAGCCTGAAGCTGCCCAGAATCCCGGCACTTTACCCGGCTCATACCGATTGTCCTGGTGTAGTGGCAATCAGGGTAATACAAGGGGTTAATGACAGCTCACAGCTGCCACTAAGCCATAGTTTAGTAGTGGGAGGTGTCTATTAGACTCACACCATTAATATTCTGTTTTTAAAATAACTAAACACAAACATTAAAAAAAATCCTTTATTTGAAATAAAATACAAGAAACCAGCATCCGGCCAGATATCCAGAATTAATTCTGGTCCCAAACCGGGGTTTATTTAAAAAAAACAGTTGGACCCGCTGATTACGAATATCTGTGGGTTTTCCATTACTAGTCACCTCCCTTCCATGTACCTAAGGGAAAGTTACTTGACTGACATGTACCAAAGAGATTTTAGCATTTGAACCTTAGATTTCGAAGTGGCCACAGTGCTTGGGCTACCAGGCCCCTTTTTCCAGCTGCCTGTTCTTCAAATCCTCCATAGGATGCATGCACATGCACATAATGTTCATTAATAAATGTTGTAGTGCATGCAATGTGAGATTATGTCCTGATGCCAGCGAACATCAAGACGTACTTTGTGGGTGGATTTAGGGCACTTTGCCCTTCCGTACTGATGCTGTGATTAATGCAGCAGTTGCAGTGTCATGTATGTAATGTATATTCAGCAGTCAGTGTCTCCGATGTGATGTATGTTCAGCAGACAGGGTCTCCTATGTGATGTACATACAACAGTTTCAGTGTCTCAGATGTGATGGTCTCTGGGCCTAAAAAAATTGGAAAACTGCATCTTGTGAATGCCATCACAGTTGGAAGAATACAAAATATAGTTCGTCCATCCATTCAAAAGCCAAGAGGTGAATGTTTAGGCAAAATATCAAAGTCAAGAAGTCGGTTCATCACAAGGTCTATGAGTTCTGGCTTGATAAATACGGCAGTGGAAATGGCTTGTATGCTTCACAATAGTGAGATTACAGTACTCCATGCAAACGTGTTACAGAAATCTGGAATGATGGCCCACAAACACATGAAGAAGCATCGACTTCAAAATTGTCAAAAGAACCTTTGGCTCATGTTTGCAAAAAATTGTGAAAAGTGGACAAAAAAAGATTGGAAATGGGTGATTTGGAGTGATGAGACGAAAGTTGATAGCCTGGGCTCTGATGGGTGTAAATGGGTCTGGAAGAAACAAGGGAAAAAGGGGCTAACTGATTGATAAATTGAACAAACTGTCAAGTTCGGTGGAGGAAGCCTGATGATATAGAGTTGTTGCACAGACAAAGGCGTTGGATACTTGACCAGAATTGACTTAATGTGGCTCAAAGCTGAACTATATGTGAGTATCCTAGTCATCAGTATATACTGTACATACTATAGTCTCAGTTTCTGCTTTGTGATGTATATACAGTAGACTGTGTCTCCTCTATGTTGTATTTTCAGCAGTCAGTATATCATATGTGATGTTTATACACCAATCTCAGTGTCTTCTATGTGATGTATATATAGCATTCTCTGTGTATCCTATGTGATGTATAGACAGCAGTCTCAGTGTCTTTCTTCTCTGTGATGTATAGACAACAGTTTTCAGTATATCTTATGTGACATATGTATAGCAGTCTCAGTGTCGCTTATGAGATGTATACAAAGCAATAAAGTTACCTAGTGTAACTTATGTGATATATATACAACATACTCAGTATCTGCTATGTGATGTATATACAGCAGTCTCTGTGTCTCCCATGTGATGTATACGCAACAGTGTTGCTTTCTCCTCTCTGTTGTTTCTGTGTATCTAATGTGATTTATAGCCAGCAGTTTTAGAGTCTCCTATGTTATGTATGCATCAGTCTCAGTGCATCCTAAGTGATGTATGTATAGCAGTCACAGCGTCTGCTATGTAATGTATTCTCAGTAGTGTAGCGTCTCCTACATGATCTTTATGTAGCAATTTTGGGGTCTCCTATGTAATGTATATACAGTAGTGTTCCCTATATAATATTTGTACTGCATTCTCATTGTTACCTATGTGGTGTATAGAGCAGTCTGTATGTGATGCATACAGCAGACAGTGCAGCATATGTGATTTATATACAGTACAGACCAAAAGTTTGGAAACACCTTCTCATTCAAAGAGTTTTCTTTATTTTCATGACTCTAAAAATTGTAGATTCACATTGAAGACATCAAAACTATGAATGAAAACATGTGGAATGAAATACTTGAAGTGTGAAACAACTGAAAATATGTCTTATATTCTAGGTTCTTCAAAGTAGCCACCTTTTGCTTTGATTACTTCTCTGCACTTTCTTGGCATTCTCTTGATGAGCTTCAAGAGGTAGTCACCGGAAATGGTCTTCCAACAGTCTTGAAGGAGTTCCCAAAGATGCATAGCACTTGTTGACCTTTTTTCCTTCACTCTGCGGTCCAGCTCACCCCAAACCATCTCAATTGGGTTCAGGTCTGGCGACTGTGGAGACCAGGTCATCTCTCGTAGCACCCTATCACTCTCCTTCTTAGTCAAATAGCCCTTACACAGCCTGGAGGTGTGTTTGGGGTCACTGTACTGTTGAAAAATAAATAAAGGTCCAACTAAACGCAAACTGGATGGAATAGCACGCCGCTGCAAGATGCTGTGGTAGGCATGCTGGTCCTGTATGCCTTCAATTTTGAATAAATCCCCAACAGTGTCACCAGCAAAGCACCCTCACACCATCACACCTCCTCCTCCATGCTTCACGGTGGGAACCAGCCATGTAGAGTCCATCCGTTCACCTTTTCTACAAAGACACGGTGGTTGGATCCAAAGATCTCAAATTTAGACTCATAAGACCAAAGCACAGATTTCTACTGGTCTAATATCCATTCCTTGTGTTCTTTAGCCCAAATAAGTCTCTTCTGCTTGTTGCCTGTCCTTAGCAGTGGTTTCCTAGCAGCTATTTTACCATGAAGGCCTGCTGCACAAAGTCTCCTCTTAATAGTTGTTCTAGCGATGAGAAGGTGTGTCCAAACATTTGGTCTGTACTGTACATCAGTCTCTGTGTGTTATTTTCTATATATACAGCAACCTCAGGGTCTTCTATGTGTACAGGAGAGTTTTTGTAAATACTATGTGATGCATACACAACAATCTGAATGTAGTCTATATGATGTAAATACAACTCCTATGTGAGGTACATACAGCAAACTCGATGTCTCCTATGTGATGTAGTATTGTATATAAAGCAGACTCTTTGTCGACTATGTCATGTATATTCAGCAGTTATGGTGTCTCTTATGTGATGAATATACAGCAGTCTCAGTGTCTAGTATTTGATTAATATGCTGCAGTTTCTCTTATGACATGTATACAGCAATCTTGATGTATCCTTTATGTATACAGCAGTCTCAGTGTATTCTATGTAACGTATATATAGTAGCCTCAGTGTCTCCTATGTGATGTATGCGGTAGACTCCCCACTGTTTGAGTTCTATAAATGTTATGTTAGCAATGATAAAATTCTCACTTTTCATTGAAATATGGATCTGCGCTTTGAACAACTTACTCTTGTGAAAAGTTCTTTTCAAAACTCATCATCACAAAGAGGTGACTGCGCTCAAGACTGACCACAAACCTGGGAAGGCAGTTGTGTGTAGCATTATCATCAGTAACATATAAAATCTCAGTACAAAGTACACATCTCAACACGAAAAGCAGCCACAGCCATCCCATTAATGTTAATTATATGTTTGGCCATATATAGTAGACTAATTGTTAAGTTTATAACTTTGAATGTCCCATAATTGATGGAATAAATATCCAAATTGACCTTGGAGAAAAAAAAAGGATCCCCACCCCTGCTGCACAGGAATTTTTTTTATATTTTGCTTATTTTACTAAGTTTATTGTAGTGCTTTTTCAGAGGGTATGTAAAAGTCACTATAACCTTCATGTATTTTTTACAAAAACTTTATTGGCATCTTGTTATTCAGGCTGCATATTTCCTTTTTCTTAAATTAAAACTCCAATTCAATATTCACATGTTTCCTTAATAATTGCATCACATTCACCATTTTTAATTGCTGTACAATACAAGATTATATTGTGTTTCTGTGTTAGCCAGAAAAAAAATCAATGTACATAGAATATTTTTGTATTTTTTGGGCATTAAAGCATTTATATTGACCATTTTCAATTGTAACATCTATAAAATCTATTTAACCACCAGAGGTCACTAGAACACTTTTCTTTCACTGCCCTAGTTGTTACGGTCATTCAAAAGACATGTAGTTTGCAAGATCTAAGCAGTGCAGTGATATAATGTAATTCCTAATTTTGAGAATATATATTTTAAATAATTATATTATTATGTAGTTTTGTAGGAAAGAAACAGTGCACTGTTCTAGTTCTTGCTATTGTACATAGGTAAGTCCAGAAATATTTGGGCAGTGAGTGAATTATTGTGATTTTGGTTCTGGATGCCGCTATTTTTTATTTAAAATGAAACAACTGAAATGAAATTGAAGTGCAGACTTTCAGGTTTAATTAACCCCTTCAGCCCCCGGGCACTTTCCGTTTTTGCGTTTTTGTTTTTTGCTCCTTTTCTTCCAAGAGCTGTAACTTTTTTATTATTCCGTCAATCTTGCCATATGAGGGCTTGTTTTTTGCGGGACGAGTTGTACTTTTAAATGAAATCATAAGTTTTACCATATAGTGTACTGGAAAACGGCAAAAAAATTCCAAGTGCGGAAAAATTGCAAAAAAAGTGGGATCGTACAATAGTTTTTGGGATATTTTATTCACGGTGTTCACTATATGGTAAAACTGATGTCTGGGTGTGATGCCTCAGGTCGGTGCGAGTTTGTAGACACCAAACATGTATAGGTTTACTTGTATCTAAGGGGTTAAAAAAAATTCACAAGTTTGTCCAATAAAAGTGGCGCACGTTTTGCGCCATTTTCCGAAACACGTAGAGTTCTTATTTTTTGGGATCAATGGCTCAGTGATGGCTTATTTTTTGCGTCTCGAGCTGACGTTTATAATGGTACCATTTTTGCGCAGATGCTACGTTTTGATCGCCTGTTATTGCATTTTGCGCAAAACTTGCGGCGACCAAAAAACGTAATTTTGGCGTTTGGAATTTTTTTGCCACTACGCCGTTTACCAATCAGAATAATTGATTTTATATTTTGATAGATCGGGCATTTCTGAACGCGGCGATACCAAATATGTGTATATTTATTTATTTTTTAACCCTTTAATTTTCAATGGGGGGAAAGGGGGGTGATTTGAACTTTTAGGTTTTTTGTTTTTTTTTTTATTTTTTAAAACTTTTTTTTTTACTTTTTTTTTTTATTTTACTAGTCCCCCTAGGGGGCTATAGCAATCAGCAATCCGATCGCTGATCGCTATCTGCTGATCACAGCAATACCGCTGGAATCAGCAGATTCACTCACTTTGGTTTTCCCTCTGCTCTCGGCCGAGGGAAAATGAAAGTGAAAGATCATAGCAGCAGGCGTCATCACATGACCCTGTGCTACGATGGCAACCACCGATAGTCACGTGATAACACACGTGACTTCCGGTGGGGGCGGCGGTGAGTAACAAACATGGCCGCGCGCATTTAAATCTTGCTGCCAGACTTTGGCAGCAAGATTTAAGGGGTTAATGGCCGCGGGTGGAAGCGATTCCACCCGCGGCTAGCAGGCACACATGTCAGCTGTTGAAAACAGCTGATATGTGTGCCGATCCACGCCGCCTGCCCGCGGCAGGGGGCGGGGCTTAACGGGACACGATCTATGACGGATAGATCCGTCCAAGGTCGTGAAGGGGTTAAAGAAGTTGAACAAAAATATGTGAATTGTTATGGAATTGCAACCATTTTTCTACAAAGCCTCCTCCTTTCAGGGGCTCAAGAATGATTTTTCAAATTTACTTTACCATAAATAAAATGTTAATTTTTAATACTTAGTAGAGAATCCTTTGCAGGTAATGACTGCTGAAGTCTGGAAGCCATAGACATCACCAGATGCTGGGTTTCCTCCTTTGTGATGCTTTGTCAGACCTTTACAGCAGTTGACTTCAGTTGTTACTTCTTTGTGGATCTTTTTACTTTAAGTTTTGTTTTAAGCAGTGAAATACATGTGAAATACCTGCTTGATAGGGTTGATTGACTTGGCCATTGCAGAATATTCCACTTCTTTACCTTAAAAAAACCTTTTGTTGCTGTCCCAGTATGTTTTTGGTCATTTTCCTTCTGTATTATGAAGCGCCATCCAATCAACCTTTCTGCATTTGCTGGAATCTAAGCAGAAATAATCGCTCAGTACACTTCAGAAGAAATCTCTTCAGTCACATCATCAATAAACACTAGTGACCCAGTTCCATTGGAAGCCATGCATGCCTGGCCATCACCCTGCCTTCAACAAGTTTTACAGAGATTGTGGTGTGCTTTGGATGATGAGCTGCTCCAAACCTTCTGCATACTTTTTTCTTTCCATCATTACAGGTTGATTTTCATTTAATCTGTCCAAACAATGCTTTTCCAGAACCGGGCTGGCTTCTTTAGATTTTTTTTTTGGGAAAGTCTAATCTGGCATTTATATTTATAAAGCTGATTAATGGTTTGCAACTTGTAGTGAACCCTCTGTATTTGCTCCCATGAAGTCTTCACTTTATGGTAGACTAAAGGGGGATTTACACGCAACGACATCGTTAACGAGATGTCATTGGGGTCACGGAATTCGTGACGCACATCCGGCCTTGTTAGCGACGTCGTTGTGTGTGAAATGCACGAATGACCACTAACAATCAAAATTACTCACCTAATTGTTGATCGTTGACACGTCGTTCTAATCCCAAATGTCGTTGCTGTTGCTGTTGCAGGACGCAGGTTGTTTGTCGTTCCTGAGGCAGCACACATCGCTATGTGTGACACCGCAGGAACGAGGAACATCGCCGTACCTGCGGCCGCCCGCAATGAGGAAGGAAGGAGGTGGGCAGGATGTTCGGCCCACTCATCTCCGCCCCTCCACTTCTATTGGGCGGCCGCTTAGTGACGCCGCTGTGACGCCGAACGAACCTCTCCCTTAGAAAGGAAGCAGTTCACCGGCCACAGTGACGTCGCTAGGCAGGTAAGTATGTGTGACGGGTCCTAGCGATGTTGTGCACCACGGGCAGCGATTTGCCCATGACGCACAACCGACGGGGGCGGGTGCTTTCACCAGCAACATCGCTAGCGATGTCACTGTGTGTAAAGGGGCCTTTAGAAACTGAAACACCCACTTTCTAGAGAGTGTTCTTCACTTGGGTGGATGTTCTGAACGGGTTTTTCTTCAGTATGGAAAGGATTCTGCAATGATCCAGTACTGTTGTCTTCCATGAACGTTCAGGTCTTTTTGAGTTCCTAAGCTCATCAGCACTCTCTTTTTTTTTTTTGCAGAATGTACAAAACTGTTGATCTCTCTACTCCTAACATTTTTAATATCTCTCCAATGGATTTCTTTTATTTTTTTTCAGCCTTATGATGTTCTGTTTCATTTCCATTGAGAGCTCAGTTGACCACATGATGTGGGTTCACAGCAACAGCTTCTAAATGCAAAAGTCACACCTGGAATCAGCTCTAGAACTTTTACCTGCCTAACTGATGATGGATTAATGAGGGAATAGCCTATTCTGCTAATTAAAGAGATTTTGAGAAAATTGTCCAATTACTTTTGGTCCGTTGAAAAGAGGCAGCTACATATTAAATAGCTGAAACTCCTAAACCCTTACTCCAATTAGGATGTGAATACCCTCAAATTATAGCTGAGAGTCTGACCTTTAAAGCCATATTATTATATAATTGTATCTTGAATATGTTTTTGCAAACAACAGCCAAACGGTGTGTCATTGACCAAATATTTCTGGACCTAACTATATACTGTATATATTTCAATAATGGCATTATTAGAATTATTACTTGTGATTGGCTGGTTGTCGAATGTATTAGGCTTAAGGTATTTTTTTAGCATTGATAGTGCTAATATTTACTATTGGAATGTCTTAAATAATTTTTGTGAAGGAGGTCGAATTCAGATGAATGGGAGGTATAAAAGAGTCACTTTCTACCTTTGATTTCTGATAAGATATCCATTTCTTAGGTTGGCAACCTCTGATTAGCTGAATGTCATCTACGTCACATCGAAAGAGGCTAATGTCATTCTGCATCATTGACTGGATATTCTGTCCAGCGATAGCTTTTTTAAGTGCCTATTAAATTGTGGAACGCAGCAATTATACATAAAACACACATCGGCTTTGAAGGTAGTTGTCATTATTTACCTTGTAAATGTAATTATTGTAATTACATTCTTTGTCATAATGTTCTCACTTTATTTAGCTGGCAGCTATGTCAGAAACCATAAAATACAGTTGTAATAGTTTAGTAACTGATTTTTCCTGAAATATAGGATGCTATTATTTTAAGTGTGGCAGTTTTAATGAAAATAGACTTTTTCAATACCCTTCAAGCACATTGATCATTAGGAATGTTACCGGGTGGGCATCCTAATTGTATAATTGTATGTGTAGCACTACTCCAGCATGGATAGTTCAATGTATAGACCAACCTTACTACCCCCTCATAACTTATTATTTACCACTTCATTTATTATTTCTTCCTTTTCACTGTAAACCAGGTTTTATAAATTGCAGCTGTAGCGCCAAGTTTAACTTTACAAATAATGCCCAATCTTGACAAATTATCTCACTTAAAGGGGTATTATCACATTATTAAATTGCTTTGTTTATTTCGAAGGCATGATTTTTGCAATTGACTTGCTTTTTCTTTCTGAAGTCTTTCTCCTGCAATGAGAGCTTTAATCTTACATAGCTTTCAGCTGGTTTCCATGGAGCTCATCCAGCCGTGCCTGCCCAGAACGTGGCCCAAATATGCACAGCAGCTACATTCAAGGAAAGGAGTTAACTCCTAACATCCCAGCCACCTCTGTCAGGCACATTGATTTCTAAACACCAGTTAAAGAGAACCAACCATTAGGATTTTGATACATAAAGTGAAGCCAGTGCTATACTGGCGCTAGGGTGCTGAATGTAAGCATAGATTTTGTTCTGAGATTGGATGCTTTATTTCAGAAATAAGTGCGAGTAAAGATCCAGCAATGCACTGCTGTTTGATTGACAGGTGCAACAGGAAGGGAATATGTGGCTCAGGTTTTGTTATCTATTCCCGCCCCTGTCTGCTGCCTGGCCTTGGTAGATGCTAGACTGTATGGCCCCCTTCCGGGTATGAGTCATTTCTGTCATGTGATAGGGGCGTGTTCAAAATGCAGCCTATATAGTCTAACATTTACCAAGGCCAGGCAGGCAGGGGCAGGAATAGGTCACAAAACCCAACCCACATATTCCTGCCCCTGTTGCACCTGTCAATCAAATAGCAGTGGATTGTTATAACTTTACTTGCACACATTTCTGAAATAAAACATCCATTTTCAGAACAAAATGTTTGCTTACATTCAGCATCCAAGCGTCATTATAGTACTGGCTTTACTTTATATATGAAAATCCTGATAATGGTTCTCTTTAACTGCTCACCTCCATCCCCCTCTCAATCGGCTCCCTATCGGCTCCTGACAAGGCTCTGTTATAACTCTTACAAAATCACTATACCATATACAGCTCTTCTGTCCTGAGATGTGTGCTGGGTAAAATGCTCACTGATTGTAACATTGATATCTGAATGTGTTACTGCAGACCTTGAGCTAACTGCTAAGATTTAGAGTTCTATTAATATTACTACTAACCAGAACTGTCATTCAAGGAGGACTGCCCACCCTGCCAGAAGCCAGGAATGAAAAACTAGGAAGCTGTGTGCTGCTGAAGAGACAACTTGTGAGTAACCCTTTCAGGATTCAGATAATACTATATAATTTTGCAAAAGTCATTGACCGATGTCAGTTTGTGTGTCAAATTACACTTTTTGTGCCATGATATCCCAGTGCTATGTTATCTGTGTTTTTTATGAACTACATCTGTATATATGGTATATAGGTATATATACTCCTCCATTCACTACTACACACATTATCACCATGTGTTAATCAAATTTGACCAACTAAGTGAACACAACATAGCTTACCTACAGATTACTAATGGTTACACTACTCTTCTAATCACTAAGTAATTTACCTATTTTTAGCATTTATCTCTACCAATATACAATGGCTACCATACAAACTATCCCTTAGGCTATGTGCACACGTTGCGTAGTGTCCATGCTGAAAAATCTGCAGCGATTTTGGCAGTTCATGTGCACTTTAAATCACTGCAGAAACACTGTGTAATGGATGCAGTGTGTCTGCAGAATAGATGCCGATTTCATGCTCTCTGGACGCAGCCTCTCCCATAGACGCCCTTCACACGCACGTGAAAAAAATGAACCGTTTTTTCACGTACGTTTTAAACGGGTGGTTTGCTCCCCGTGTGCTGTGTTTGTGGCACATGCATGTGTGTTATACGTAATAACACACAGAGAACGGATAGTCCCACCTTACCTGATTCCTCCGGAGCTGTCTGTGGTGCTGAATGACAGTGTCCGGCACAGGCCGCGCCACACTGATGCTGCTTCCGGCCCCCAGTGAAGAAGATGCGTTGTTCAAATTCACTGGGGGTTGGATGCAGGTGATAGCCACGGCAGAGACTGCAGGACTCGTGGAGGTGAGTATGTGTTTTTTTATTTTTAAAAGGACACGTGTGTTTCTCCGGCGCGTGTCACGTGGGCCCGCATCCACACTAGATCCGTGTGGTACGTGTGCGGGCCACGTGACACCCGTGCTGCAGGATAAAAACAGACATGATTCCATATGGAGCACACGGGCTCACATGTGCTCCACACGGAAGCACGGGCCAATGGCTGAACACGTGCATGCACATAAACCCATTGATTTTAATGGGTTTACGTGTGCCCGTGTCTCCTGTACATGCGGGCACGGACCTAGCACGTACTGGAGGCACGTGCATGTGAAGGGGGCTATAGACAGAGTGGGAGCAGCATCCAAAGTGCATCAAATAAGTGACATGTTACTTTTTTGAGCCCAGAGATTTGGATTAAAATTTCAGCATGCAAATCACTGTGCTCTCAAATGCAACGTGCAGATGGATTATGCACAATCTTCATAGATTGTGCTGGGGACGCAAGACGCATGCGTTTACGTTGCAGTGCAATATGCAGCGCAAACGCATGAAATTACGCAACGTGCGCACATAGCGTTAGGCCTCTTTCACATTGCGTTTTGCCTTACGTTCACAGGTCCCGTCGGGGCATTCGTTCGAACCGTCCCTCCCCCACCCCGCAAAGCGTGTTTCAGACGCATGCGCCGGCAGGGTCATTCACTGTAACTTGTGCACACTACGTTAGTGTGTGCTCTGTTTTGTGCTATTTTGCACATATAGGTTTTCTGCAGATGGACATCCGAACGTAGTCGACTAAGTGTGGATGTCCGTCTGCAGAAAACGTATATGTGCAAAAATGGCACAAAACAGAGCACACGCTGACGTAGCGTGCTCAATTACAGTGAATGACCCTGCCGGCGCATGCATCTGAAACACGCTTTGCGGGGTGGGGGAGGGGCGGTTCGGTCGGATGCCCCAACGGGACCTGTGAATGTAAGACAAAACACAATGTGAAAGGAACCTTATACTTGCTGGATACCAGGGACACTACATTACTAAACATATCCTGATCACTAGATATTGATACCATTGTAGATGAGAAAATCGTTTGAAATTCTAAATCACCAGCTTTGCAGAATTTTCCTTAAAAAAATAGATTTGCTGCACATTGCAAGTATTCAAAATACTCTGAAAACACTCTGACATTTCTTAGGATTGTATCCAACCCATTTCAAGGTCTTTAATGCACACATAGCCTTAGTAATTTCAAGTGACCTCAACTTGTTGCACACTATCGGTAGAATTTATTTATTGTTTTACATATTTTTCTCAAAATTTCTGAGGCTATACTATAATCTGAGACATCTGCTCACTATCCAGATTTGCTTACCTCTGTATGACTGAAAGAATCAGCTTCACCTTTTGACTTTATTACCGGTCAGCTTTAGGGTGCAGCCGTTGAATGAAATAATATTAATACTAATAATAATAATACTAATAATAAAATAATAATAAAATAATAATAATAATAATCATAATAATAATAAAGATAATCTTGATGATGAATAGAAAATTCCTGGGTATTATTTCAAATAATTTATTTACAACTTCATAAAAAATAAGAGTGTTTCAGCATTTAACCAATGCCTTCTGAGGGCATTGGGGGCACTGATGATATCAGTTGTACAGACCCAAAATAAAAGCAGCCATGTCATTCTGACTAGAATACCAGAGTCACACTTGCGAGTGACTCATGCAAGCCTCACACCTCATCACTCGGCACAGGCTGTCATTCACTGGACAGGAGCGGATCTGCTGCATAGAAATACATTCAGCTGACCTGCTCCTGTCCAGAGAGTGTCAGGCCGTGCCGGGTGATGTGATGGGAGACTCGCGAGAGTCACTTGCAAGTGTGACTCTGGCCTAAGAATAAATGTTTTTTTTACTATTTTTCAGCTGTGCTGTTAGTCCCTGACTTTTAATTTTAATCATCTCTGCTCGCTGTCAGAGTACAGAATAATAGACCATATCGGGGAATTTTCGGGTTGTCAGTCTGGTCTTTTCACACAGAAAATCTATGATTTTCTATATATATATATATATCTATATACAACTATATATATATATATATATATATATATATATATATATATATATATATATATATATATATATACATATATATATGTATATATATATATATATATATATATATATATATATAGTTGCAAAAGTTTGAGCACCCCTGGTCAAGTTTACTGATATTCTGAACAATTAAGCAAGTTGAAGATGAAATTATCTGTAAAAGCCATAAAGTTAAGGATAACACATATCCTCTGCATTTCAGACAAAATATATATATATATATATATATATATATTATATATATTCACAACAAAAAATAAAGTTGGCCAGTGCAAAATATTGCAGCACCCCCTTTGGCAAGTATCAAAGCATGTAAATATTTTTTGTAGCCAGCCAAGAGTCTTTCAATTCTTGTTTGAGGGATTTTCATGCTTTCTTCCTTGGAAAAGTCTTCTTGTTCTGTAAGATTCCTGGGTCCTCTTGCATGCACTGCTCTTTTGCGGTCTAGCCACAGATTTTCAATGATGTTCAGATCAGGGACTGTGAGGGCCATTGTAAAACCTTCAGCTTGTACCTTTTGACATAGGCTAATGTGGATTTTGAATTGTGTTTAGGATCCTTATCCATTTGTAGAAGTCATCCTGTTTTCAACTTCAGCTTTTTTACAGATGGTATTATGTTTGCTTGAAGAATTTCTTAAACTTTAATTGAATCCATTCTTCCCTCTACCCGTGAAATGTTCACAGTGCCATTGGATAGAACACAACCCAAAGCATGATTAATCCACCCCCATGCTTAATGGTTGGCGAGATGTTTCCCAAACATTTGGTTTGATCATTGTGGTCAAGGAGTTCTATTTTAACCTCATCAGTTAACACGACTTGTTTCCAAAATACATCAGTCTTGCTTAGATGTTATTTTGCATACTTCTGATGCTAAATTTTATGGTTAGGACACAGGAGAGGTTTTCTTCAGATAACTCTTCCATGAAGGCCATTTTTCTGTAGGTTTCTCTGAACAGTAGAACAATGTACCACAACTCCAGAGTCGGCTAAATCTTTCTGAAAGACTTTTGCAGTGAAGTGAAGGTTCTGATTTGCCACTCTAGCAATCCTACGAGCAGCTCTCACAGAAATTTTGCTTGGTTTTCCAGACCTTATCCTGACCTCCATTGTTTCTGTAAATGCCATTTCTGAATTACTTTTCGAACTGAGGAAAGGGCAACTTGAAACGCTTTGCTATTTTCTTGTAGCTTTCTTCTGCTTTGTGGGCCTTCACCATTGTTGATTTTCAGAGTGCTAGGCAGCTGCTTTGAAAAACCCATGGCTGCTGTTTTATTTGCACAAGGTTAGAGGAAGCTGGGTTTTTATAAAGCTGTGAAATTTGCATCACCTGCCCTTTCCTAACTATGATAATAAACAAGCCACAAACCTAACAGGCTAATTAAGGTCTGAAATGATAGTCAAAGTCATCTGAGCACACAAATGTCCAAGGGTGTTCAAACTTTTGCTTTGCCTATTTTCATTTTTGTAGTTTTTAAAATGTCAATAATGAAAATATTTTTTTTTGTTCTTACCTAAAATATAAAGGCAATGTGCCAGCTTTAACTTTTATGCCTTTTAGAGATCATCTCATTTTCAACTTGATTAACTGTTCACAATAACAGTAATTTTGACCAGGGGTGCTCAAACTTTTGCATAGCACTGTATGTATATATATATATATATATATATATATATATATATATTTATTTATTAATATCTACATATAATAAATCTACCATGTCAAAGGGATTTTTATCTACAAATAGCTGAATAAATCAGAATTTACTGCAGGCAGCAGTTATTCAAATAAGCAGCTTGGAAATGTGAAATCTGCAGCAGATGCTGATGTATGTATACACATCTACACAAGAACCTCCTAATTCCACATGTCCTTTGAATATAATGGAACTTTTCTTTCCTGGACACTTAGTAGAAGTTAAATATTTTATATAAAAAAATAAAAATAAAAGATTGAACCCTATCAGAGAAGACCAGGATATGGTTTCCCAAATCTTTTCTAAATTATTTCTATGACTTTACTGCTTAATGGAAACATATATGTAGAAAAAAAAAGTGTTCTTTTTTTATTCACATGCAGAAAAAGAGTCTAATGGTTTCTCAAAACACTTTTCAGCAAATAAGGTGTCTGGTTTAACTTTTATACCTAGTCATCCCACAAGCCTCATTAGAGGGTCGATATTGACTTTTAAGATTGTTACTTCCAATAAGTAGCACTAAAGTTCAAGTCTTCTTCCTCTCTGAAGAGCCAATTTGTATATTTAATTTTCCAGAGGAGCAGTGCATGGCCTATAAAACTCCTCTCACAGGCATGTCACTCTTCACAAGTACAAATGTTAGCCTTTAGGCTCAGAAAGTACACAATATAGGACCAAAGAAAAAAACAAACAAAAAGGTCAAAATGAATATAGTTTTATTAAACATGTATAAGACCAACCAGTTAGCTGGAAAGATAGGGCATCACAGAATATATATGTAAACTGCATAGGCCTATTTAATACAAAGTGCAAAAAAATGTAGAAAACACACCTGACTATACAGAGGTCAATATATAAATAGATGGTAAAAAATATATAAAAATGAATAAAGTGTCAAGTGCAAAGAGGTAGTTATATTAATATTATTAGCAATATGTGCATGGTTTGTAGATATAATGTAGATTTACAATAGGTGAGCATTCACCCAAGGGACCTAATTACTCAAAGACATCAAAGAATCTCAAGGCCATGTGGTCTGCATAAGTAAAAACATGGTACCATACTCATGATCAAAATATACCCATATAGGGTTAATATCCAGATATGTAATGACAGTGTCACAGTAGAGGGCATAAACCTCAGCACAGCGGCTAGAATTACTCACAGTGGCAGGCAGTGTATAAGGCAGAGGACATTAACCCCTGTCAGATAGCAGGAACTGCTCAGACTATCAATGGAGGTACGTGATGGTAGATAACAACACAAGCAATGGCACGCTCAAACAGTATAAATAAAAAGCAAATATTTACCTAAGCATGACAGAAGCCCCAGGTCAGTGACCATGACGTCCACCCCAACGCACGCGTTTCGGCGCTACTTTCTTTAGGGGGGTGAGAAAGTACACAAGTAGAACTATAAGTATTCAGGTGTTGTGCCATATGTCTCAGATGGGCCAACTCCAACTTTTACCAAAGCATTCAAATACACTGCATGACCTCAGCAAATATTATGGCTATGTGGCTGGATTTTTCAGACTTGCAAAAATAATGTTGTAGACACCTAATCTTTAATGAAAGCATACCTGTCACCTACAAAAATCACTTAGTGGTATTCTGCAGATAAATAGTTTTTTAGTCACGATTTGCAGTGTAAATGAAACAGCAGCTAAGGGGAGAAAATTAAGTTATACTCTTCCTGCAGCCGTCCTCTTCCAGTCATCAGGATGAGGCAGGAGCTGTAATAATTAGTTACTACTTAATACACAATGAATATGATGTAACCACTCCACCCAAACAGTGATTGACAGCCTGCACTGTAGAGGCTGTGCGCAAAGTAGACTGTGACTCATCACACATGGGAATTATTACAGCGTGCACATTGTGTAATCAGCAAGAAACAGTTACAGCATCCCAGTGAATGGAAGCGAGTGGCTGCAGGAAAACTATAACTTCATTTTCTCTCTTTTGGCTCTTTTCCAATTACTTTGCCAAAGATAAGTAAAATACTATTTGCCAGCAAATTAGCCTTAGACTTGCAGGTAAATAATGTAGTTAGAGGCAGGTGTAAGGTCCTTAAATATGATTACGGCGAACTAGGAGAGAAACTGAAGTCTAGAACTTCCAAGGTGATGTTTTCAGAAATACTACCGGTGCCACGAGCGTCACTAGAAATACAGCAAAAGCTTAAAAAGATAAATAAGTGGCTTAGAAATTGGTGCAGGAATGAAGGGTTTAAGGTCATGGAGAACTGGAGTGTCTTCTCTTTGGCTACAGGCTCTATAGTAGAGAAGGGCTGCACCTCAATGGGGAGGGTGCAACTGTGCTGGGGAAAAAATGGTCAGACGGATAGCGGAGCTTTCAAACTAGGATCTGAGGGAAGGGAGGGTAGCTGTGCAAAAAGTGGAAAGATAGAGCAGATAGAGAGAGTGAGACAGTAGGGGTCAATGAGGGTTTGTGAGTGCAGAACCAGCAAGGAAAGTAGGGAGGCGAAGAATAAGAAATGTGTTAATAGTATTAAATGTCTACTAGTAAATACAAGAAGTCTTGCAAACAAAATAAACGGATTGGAAACTTTTATGTCAGGTATGGATTACGATGTGGTGGGCATTACGGTAACCTGGCTAGACATAAGCCATGACTAGATGACAAATGTTGAGAGTTACACTACGTTCAGAAAGGACAGAAAAGACAACAAAGGTGGAGGGTTGTGTTTATTTGTTAAATTTAAATATAACTTCAGACCTGTGCTCAATGGCGACCCTGAGGGGAACTTTGACAATGTACAGTCAGTATGGGTAAATGTACGCAGGGAGGGGAATAATTTAAAGCTGCTAATTTGTGTTTCCTATAAGTCAGACAACATTGCTAAACATGTAAAGGATAAAATGCTGCAACAAATTGAAAGGGCTGTAAATAATGGGTCCTTATTATGGGGTATTTAAATTATATAGACATTCTATGGGACATAGAAACCTCTGGTTGTGCTAAAAGCTGCAATTTCATATCTAGCAATTAAGACAATTACCTCTCGCAGAGGGTAGATCAACTAACCAGGGAAGATCATTTGCTGCATCTCGTTCTCTCAAATAGACCAGACACAATTTCAGATCTACAGGTCCGAGAGCACTTGAGCAGCAGCGGTCATAATATAAATTTCAATGTAATTTACTGTACAATGGAACATTTCAAATTGGAAATGGAAAAACATGGAACTTTCGGAAAGTGGATTTTAACAAATTAATGGAAGAGCTTAACCATGTAGATTGGGACAATGTCATGTTAACTGGGGATACCGACCATAAATGGGGAAAGTTGAAGACTATAATACTAGCATCCTGTGAAAAACGTATACCCTTTGTTAATAAATTGTCCAGGATTAAAAAGAAACTTTGGATAGATAAGACAGTACAAAGTATAATAAGACAAAAACAAAGGGTATTCAAAATGTTGAAGGTTGAGAATATAGAAATAGCATTTCAGGAGTATAAATATCTTAATTGGAAACGTAAAATAAAATCAAGTCAGCAAAATTAGTCAATGAAACACAAATCCACAACGACAATAAAATAAATCCCCCAAAAATGTATAAGTACTCAATGTCAGGCAGCAGCTGCAACTGCAAACAAGATTTTAGGGTGAATAAAAGGAGAGATTAGATCTCGTTATCCCAACGTATTGATACTTCTCTATAGATTACTTGTAAGGCCACATCTGGAATATGGAATCAAGTTTTGGACTCCATATTTTTAAAAGGACATTCAGAACTTTAAGTCAAATCAAAGACGGGCAAATAGATTATTACAAGGAATAAAATGTCTACCACATGATGAGAGGTTGAAAAGTTGGACTTGTTTAGCTTCTAAAAATGTCAACTCAGAAATTTTAATTTGGTGGAGGAAAGTTGAACTAGATAGACCTAGATCTTTTTTTTAACCTATGTAAATATGTAACTAATATGAATCATGGTTTTATAGTATATTGCAAACTATGAAACTTTGGTGACTTTCTTAGAAGAGTGAACATGATCCCATGTCTTCAGTATGTAGCTGGTTATCTATAAATATTCATTCCAAAAAAATAAGTTGTGACATCCACATGTGTAATGTTCTTCTATTGAGGTAGAAACTGCTGTAATCCAAGTGAACGTTCTATAATAAAATCAATAGTATATGTGTCCTCAGCCTGAAAGTACTGTATGTTTCTTTATGTGAGTACTCAAGTTAAATCGTTCTCTGTGATTTTCACCTCTGCTAGCTTGACTTTTTTACTTGCTGTAACTTACTAAATCTATATTTTTTACAAAATACTTTATCGAGATTATATGTAATGTAGCTATGTCAAGGTCGAGTTGTTCGTTCTCGCTGGGTTGTTTTTTTATTTACTGTATATGTAATATTGTCTGTGTACTGGGCTTTGAAAACAACTATGAAAACTAGTAAAATACTTTTAGGTGTTTTAGTATCATTACATAAATATATCAAGTAAACAAATAATAAATATTAACCCTTTAAAAAATACTTGTCACTTGCCATAGTGATTTAATTTTTTACCTGGAGTAAATGCAACAGATCTTCCTGAATCTGAAGGTTTTTTTCGCTTGTTCCTTGACCTCTCTATACTTTAGAAATGGTTCTCTCTTCCCTATATGTAAATCTAGCCTCTGTAACCAATTAGTTGTGGTCCTCAGTTGCACTCTGTGGGCAGCATCTAGAAGACCATGCTCTGTGAGTGGCATGAAAATCATGCCTCAAAAAGGAGCTTCACAAAATTGTTCGCACCATTTAAAAAATTGTGCGTAAACAACTTCATTTCAAGCATGTGAAGCTTGTTTAAACCCTGTGTAAAGTAACAGGTATGGGCAATATGAAAATAACATCTAAAACCAGATGAAAAGGGGGAGAAATTGACTCAATCTTTGCACTGTGTGTCTGTTTGTGCCACGCTAAGCATGGAGAACAGAAAGACGAGAAGAGAACTGTTTGAGTCCTTGAGAACCAAAATTACTGAAAAATATCAACAATCTCAAGGTTACAAGTCCATCGCTAAAGATCTTGATGTTCCTTTGTCCATGGTACACAACATAATCAATAAGTTTACAACCCATAGCTCTCTAGATAATCTCCCTTCAAAATGGAATAGAGAAGGGGTTAACGCAGCGCATCAGCCAAATGAAATTGTAGAGATGTTGATGAATAATATCTTTTTTTATTTAATCAGTCTACGCGTTTCGAGGTTGAAACCTCTTCCTCAGGACCAGGCTTTTTTGTTGATGTCCTGGTCCTGAGGAAGAGGTTTCGACCTCGCGTAGACCAATGAAATAAAAAAAGATATTATTCATCAACATTTCTACAATTTCATTTGGCTGATGCGTGGCGTTAACCCCTTCTCTACTCTTTTTTGAATGCTCATCCACGTGGGGCTGCAGCAGACGCCATTATTTATGCTTATCAGTGGTTGTGACTCTCACAACTAAAATAGGTGAGTGTATATCTCCTGTATATACTGCACTTGTCATCTGGTGTTACACTATCAGCGCTTCTTATTTTAGATTTACAATAGATAATCTCCCTGGATGTGGTTGGCAAAGAAAAACTGATGAAAATTTACAACGCACATGTAAAGCTGGTGCCTGCAGTCCCACACTATCACGCTGCCTCCTATCTTCAGGGAAGCCAGTGCACTCACCTTATTGGTCACTCAGCCGTGGTTCCTGTCCCTCACATGGCCTCCTGCTCCCGGGGTCTGCGTACTCCACGCAGGTGTCCTAGGAACATGCTTAGGGCATGCATACTCCTTCCCTGTCTTAAAGGGCTAGTGCATCCTAACCCAAAAGTGCCTCTCAGCTTATAGCTGAGCGACACTGAGTATTTAGGGAATCCTCTAAATGTCTGAGCATTGTGCACATTCTCCTGATGCATGCTTGATAGATGTCATTTCCCGTATCCTTTGCCCATATCCTGTGCCCATAACACGGGTCTTATAACCTGTAGTAGTGTTTCAGTACCCATCTGGTGTAACTGTCTTGACTTTACCCGCTGTCCACTCTGTATTATCCAGGCTCCAGAATCTTTTCCAAACTCAGTCTTTGGGAAGCATTTAATATATTCCGTATTTGCTGGGGAGGCAACTGGAAGACCACCTTCAACACCTGGGACAGTCACTATGAATATCAAACAATGCTTCTGCGGTCTTCCAAGAGTTTGTAGATTATATTTTCCAGAATCTTCTCAACTCATGTGTAGTTGTTTACCTGGACAACATCAAGGTTTTCTCCCTACATGCCCACACAGAAGGAATGTTCTCTAGGTGCTGCATAGACTGAGAGCGAAGTGGCGGAACGCCAAGTTTGAGAATTACATTTTCAAACAAATCTCCCTTCCTTCCCTTAGGTATATAATTTCTGATACTGGATTAAAGATGGATCCAGAGAAGGTGTCGGCATTTTTGAAGTGCCTTCGTCCTGACGGTTTTAAGGTAATATAGTGGTTTCTGGGATTCACAAATTACTATCACCAGTTTATTCCACATTTTTCTTCACGAAGCAACCCAATCTCTGCCATGATCCTCAAGGAGGCGAATCCGAAGATTTGGACTTTAGAAACTGAAAACAGTTTTATGTCCCTGAAACCTGCCTTCTCATCAGCTCTGGTTCTGCATAGTCCTGAAATCAACAAACAGTTTTTTTAGAGGTGGATGTTTCTTCCTCTGTGTTTGGTGCATTATCATGCAAAAACTCATACAGGCTGAAAAGTAACTTGAGGCTTCATTTCTAAGGCCTTCTCTACCCCAGAGTGCAACTACTTGATTGGAGACCGAGAGTTGTTGGCAATTAAGATGGCTCTGGAAGAGTGCCAATATCAACTTGAAGGGGTAATTCATCCTGTTGTTATTTACACTGACCATAAGAATTTGGCTTACTAATAGTCCGCACAGAGATTAAATCCGCACCAGGCTAAGTGGTCGCTGTTCTTTGCCCGCTTTGACTTTGTCTTCCATTTTTGGCCGGCGTACAGGAATGTCAAGTGGGATGAACATTAAAGATCCTTTTTATCAATCAAAAAAGAGGAGGTGCCTCAACACATAAGTGAGTAAAGATGAACGGACCATAGATGTTCTGGTTCGGCGGTTTCGGTCAGACTTTAAAAAAAGTTTGGTTTTCGAACCGAACATGACGCAAACTTGACCCTGGACAACAAACCCCATATAAGTCAATTGGGACCCAACGTTCTATGCTGTAAAATGGTCATAGTAATGCTAGAGGGATGTAAAATGGGGTAAAGGGGGCTTTACACGCTACGACATCGCTAATGCGAAGTCGTTGGGGTCACGGAACTGGTAACGCACATCTGGCCGCATTAGCGATGCCGTTGCGTGTGACACCTATGAGCGATTTTGCATCGTCGCAAAAGCATGCAAAATCGCTCATCAGTGACATGCGGGTCCATTCTCAAATATCGTTACTGTAGCAGTAATGAAGTCATTCCTCGTTCCTGCGGCAGCACACATCGGTACGTGTGACACCGCAGGAACGAGGAAGCTCTCCTTACCAGTCTCCTGGCAACTATGTGGAAGGAAGGAGGTGGGCGGGATGTTACGTCCCACTCATCTCCGCCTCTCCGCTTCTATTGGGCGGCGGTACAGTGATGCAGCTGTGACGTCGCTGTGACGCTGAACTAACTGCCCCCTTAGAAAGGAGGCGGTTCGCCGGTCACAGTGACGTCGCTGGGCAGGTAAGTACATGTGACGGGTCTGGGCAATGTTGTGCGGCACAGGCAGCGATTTGCCTGTGTCGCACAACAGATGGGGGCAGGTACCCACGATAGCAATATCGGTACCGATATCGCAGCGTGTAAAGCGGCCTTTAGAGTAGGACAGTTAAACATACCATGTTTCCCAGAAGAGGAGGCAGCAGTCAGACTCTTTTCTGGCCCACTAATTAAAGTACTTGAATATTCCCTGCTTCACCCGCCCACTCTTTCTCCCAGCATTTATGATTGGTTGTAGTCAGACTGCTATTGATGCCCCCACGGCCCACCCTCTATGTGTCTGTGATTGGTTGCAGTCAGCCAGGTGTATTAGTGTGAAAATAAATAAATAATTTTAAAAATTATGTAGGATCTGCCCTATTCTTGATAATAAGCTCTGCTAAAATAGATAGCTATGCGCTGCAACCCCAGCAGTCAGCTTTACACTGGCTGGTTATCAAAAATAGAGGGGATGCAATGTCATTTTTTTTTAATATTTAAATAATTAAAAAAAACAGCATGGGGTCATCCTCATTTTTGAAAATCAGCCAAGATAAAGCAGACCGCTGGAGGCTGGTATTGCAAGGGTGGGAAGGGCCATGGTTATTTAGCACCTTCCAGTTCAAAAATAGCAGCCTGCAGCCATTAGATGCACCAAGTCTGGCACTTTACCCGAATCTTCCCGATTACCCTCGTGTGGTGGTAATTGGGTAATAGTTAATAGTGTTGATGTCAGCTGTGAATTGATAGCTTACATCAAGCCAAGAGGTTAATAATGGATAGGGGGTCTATCATACACCCCTATTACTAACCCAACAAATGAATGGTTAAAAATATACACACAGGAAAAAAATACTTTTTTTGAATAAAGATTTCCACATGCCCTCATTCACCAATTTATTAAATAAAAAAATCCTGAAAGTTCCAACTTTATTTCAACAAGTAACATCCAATGACGCCCATCTATCCCTATGGAGTCTCGTTCTAAGAAAGGTCTCAGACCGATTGTCCATAAGTTACTGCCAGGCAGCACCAGCTCTGTATTTACTCATGGGTGCTGACATCAGTAACTGTGTATGTACTCACCGCTCGTGGGAAATTCCTGGACTGGTGCTGCCTTCTGTGACCACAATACCTGGCGAGAGTGGTGAGGTCATGTAAGCTGACTGACATCATCACTGGTCTTGCCGCATATCGGGGTCTCAGAGGGCAGGGCCAAATCTGGAGTTTCCATGAGCAGTGAGGTCATGTAAGGTTACTGATGTCAGATTGGGAAAATCTAGGACTGGTGCTGACCTGTATTAACCTATGGACCCTCAGTCTGAGAACATTCATAGAACTAGACTCCATAGGAATTAATGGGCATCATGGAACATTATCCATTAGATTCCAAGATTTTTTTATTTAATAAATTGGTGAACGAAGGTGTGTGAGGGAGTCTTTATTCAAATAAAGCATTTTTTCCTTTGTCTGTATTTTTAACCATTCATTTTCCGGATTAGTAATGGGGGGTTTCTTATAGACCCCTATCCATTACTAACCTCTGATCTTAATGTCAGCTGTAAATTCAAAGCTGACATCAATCTCATTAACTATTACCCTGATTGCCACCGCATGAGAGCAATCATGAAGAACCAGGGAAAGCATCAGATTTGGTGCTTTTAATGGACGCACCACATCTGGGGCAGCTGCGGGCTGTTTTATTTAGGCTGGGAAGGGCCAAATAACCATGGACCTTCTCACCCTGGTAGTACCAGCCCCCAACTGCTGCTTTACCTTGGATGGTTGTTAAAAATGAGAGGGGTCCCCTCACAGTATATTTTTCAAATGATGTATTTAAATAATTAAAAAAAACCTCAAAAAAAACAGCATGTGATCCCCTCTATTTTTGATAACGAGCCAAGCTAAAGCAGACTGCTGGGGGTTGCAGCCTGTAGCGTTCTGTTTTACCCGGATTTGTTATCAAGAATAGGGCATCAGCCCACAGGATCTTTTAAAAATTATTATTATTGTTTTTCAAGTGGTGCACCAGCCAATTACAGCCATCCAGTACTTGACATGGCTGTGATAGGGCCGAAAGTGCCCACACTGGCAAACCTTGCTAGTTGGCTGCTCTGCAGCCTTTCAACAATCTTCATTCAGATAACAAACCCAAACAGAAACCGGACTACAGTTAGAAGTCCATATTCGGGACTGAGGCCTAGCCACCAGGTCTTCAGTATAAACACCAAACTTTACAGTTCGGTTTTGGTCATCAGTCACATTCATTGAGCCCTCCAAGATGCTTACCGTGGCTTTGGCAAGCTTTTCTTTGATGCTTTTAAGAAAGAACTGTTGCAGAAGATGACAGGAAGCTAGTCTTACAGTGGGGTCACTCGCTGGCTGGCTATGCCGGGCAAAAGAAGACTGCTCTTCTCATATCACCACATTACGAGTGGCCATTCCTGCTTAAAGACATTGTGAAATTTATTTCTACCTGACCTTTGTGTGCCTGGAATAAGATCCAAACCGCTTCCATCAAGTTACTTACTAGAAGTTCCTATGCTTTCTGCTCTCTGGCAACACATTAATGTGGTCTTTATCACAGATTTTACGGTGTCTTTAGGGTGTTCCATTATATGGGTGGTTGAGGAAAGATTCTCTAAAATTGCCCACTTCACTCCTTTGTCTGGTTGTCCTTCTACTTCCATGCTTGCCAAACAGTGCATTCATCACGTCTTCCGCCTTTATGGTCTACCTCTCCACATAGTCCACATAGTGTCTGATAGAGGCGTTCAATCAATTTTTTAAAAATTTCCTGAGGCACTTTGTCAATGCACACCAAAGCAATTGGGTCAAACTGTTACCTTGGGATAAGTTCTCCTACAACAATCATGCAAGTGAGTCCTCTGCGAAGTCTCCATTCTACAACAAATATGAACAGCAATGCAATATTCCTTTTCTTGTGGCTACCACCTCTGGTATTCCCGTGGCCGATGCTCCCACCAAGAGTTTTTCCAAAATCTTGGCAGACACCAAGGCCACTGGATCAGTCCTCAGTATGGATGAAAAAGCAAGCGGATAAAGATACCTGGATCCTCTCTTGCTCCATACTGGAGACAAAGAGTCTCAGATATGTCCACTTCAACAAGTCCTCCTACAAGTTGGGTCCCTCCTTTATTGGTCCCGTTGAGATCGTCTAGCAGATTAATGCCATATCCTACAAAGTTAAGTTTCCCGGCTTCTTACATACCCCCAATTCCTTCCACGTGTCTTTTCTCAAGCCTGTTGTCCCTAGACATTTCTTTAAGAATTCTGGCACCTTGCCCTCATCAGTCTGTTTGGAGAACATTATCAAGGTAAAAAACACATCACGAACCACCGAGGAAGATACACGAAACGTGCACGTCGGTGCATGTTACACTGGACGTTTAACCTGACATGGGTGACTTCTAATGGATGGTCACTTGGTGGTCTAGAGGTTTTTCCTCCTGATTATACTGACAAATGGATTTATGGTTAAGGTAACTAGGTGATATCCTAACTATTTTACCTCTGTGGGATAGCATCTACGCACTATGTGTGGTTATATAATCTTATCTTGATTGTGATCCTTGGATCAAACACATGGGATCTAGGCTGATATGCTGGGACTTATTGACCCCATTGTGTTAAGTAGATGATGTACCCACGTCTGATAATTAATTAAATTATGCTCACACCTGTCATGTTGTACATCCGGTGTTTTTCCTAGGGACTCCCTATGTTCATCTGATCTTCATTTAATATATTCTATTTACTGTACATACCTTTTGCTGTGAAAATAATTGTCTTTAATAAAATGCTTTTCTGTTTTTGCAAGAAGGTCTAATTTGAATCGATCATTCTTAAGTTATGTGTGTAGCTATATCTACTTTAAAGCCCTAGTCCTCTTGTCTTATAACATCTTGGTGATAAAGGAGGTTAGAAGTAAAACCCTTTTTCTAGTGGATTGGAAGGGTTTTGGTCCTAAAAAAAGGTTGTGGGAGCCAATGGAGAATATTAATGCCCCTATTCTGAAGAGAATCCTTTTGGGCTTGGAAAAGAGGGATCATAAGGTGGGGCATTGTAATTCCGGGATCCCCGCACTATCTTGCTTAATTCTCTCGGCAGGGACAACGCGCACTCACCTTCCAGGCCATTCACCAATGGTTCCTGTCCCTCTCACTGCCTCCTGCTCCTGGGGCCTATGGCTGAGAGGCACTGGTAAGGTATGGACGTGTCTTAGTATCGTGTACATACACTTGATGCATGTTTGCTAGTTGTCAGGTCTATAGTAGCTTACCTGACCTCTGGGATCAGCTGCTACAGTGCCGATAGTTCCCTGGAGTGGCACCTGGCAGTTACTTTCCAGCGCAAGCCTAAATTCACCATCAGAGGCTCAGCAAAGATGAGGTAGTTGTTTAATCACGCCCCTCCAGGGTGAGCCTAGTCTCATGGTGCAGTCCACACTCACCAGGTCCACACCCACCAGAATGACAGCATGATAGTCTGAATGGTGGATAAGCAGCCCCAATCAAGTTCCAAAGAAATTCATGGTTTCCTGCAGGCTCAGAGTGCATTAGTATCAGCATGAACTAATCGTTGATATTTGAATGAAATGAAATGCAATGGCAGGAGTCCCAGTAGGACCCACTGCTGAAACAGAGATGTACCGCCCCGCGCTCGGCTGCAGCCGAGCTGCTCGGATCCGGGCTCGTTGGTGGGTGGCTCAAGCGCTTACGGACCCGGGGTCACTTTGCTCTGAAAGGGGTGCTGGCGCTTCTGGATGGGGGTAGGTAGGTACACGGCCGGAGATGTGTTTGAGTTCGTGATGCCACCCACGGGTTGTGGTGAAGTTGGACACCACCGCTGCGATTACTGGGCACCCGGAGGAGATGGTAGTGCAGCAAGATGTTAACCCCTCCATGGGAAGGGTTGATGGCCCCGGGACCCATTGGGGATTGCTGGGCGGTGCAGGGCGGTGCGTGCCCGGGTAGCACTGTTGTACTCACAGTTATTGACACACACAAGTCTCTTGTAAACCAAGTTGATGGTAGTCGGTGCCCGCAGCCGGCTGCGTCTGGTGACCCACCCAGTTCGGTGGTTTTGGCCTTTCTCCTGCACCGTTTGTGTACTTGGGCTGCCTGCGCTTCAGCGTCAGGAGTCCGCTCCCCAGCTTGGTATATGTCGGGAGAGCCCTTTTGCCAGCAGACGCTGGCCCGTGGGATCTCTCTGCCTGTGCGGTGGCTTTCTATCCCCCTTGTTGGTGGGAAAGGACCTATAGTCCAGACTGCAATCAGTTAAATAACTCAGTCTAGTGGGTTCTGGACCTCGTTTCAGGGTCTGAGTACCCCCCTTTCTGCTCCAGTTTCCGAGTCGGTTCCCCGGGTCGGTACCGGCGGGCCACTACCCTGTCTCGGTCCACCATGGTTCCACCGAGCCGTCTTCCCGGCTCCTGCAGGCTAAGGCCACTGTTTGCCTCCTAGCCGAGGTACCAGGGCTCCAACCCCGGCATCCCTCAGACTCCTTCACTGCACTCCTCTCTCCTCAACTCTCCAACTACTGACTGACTAACGTTTTCCCGCCTCAGGACCTCTGAACTCCTCGGTGGGCGTGGCCAACAACCTGGCTCCACCCCCTGGTGTGTCCATCAAGTCCTGAGGGGGGTGACTAGGGTTTAAGGTTTGGCTGATGTGTGGCACCCCAGGGTTCAGTTGCCACAAATATACCTGTACCTCGGCAGGGAAGGATCTCCACATCAGGTAATCCCACAAGCCTGGAGGGGGAGCTCTACAAGTCGAGTTCAGGTGAGGTCCCCTTTAAAGCCAGGTTTGGAGGCGGAGTCAGAGAGACAGTTGACAGTTGGAGAAAAGGAGACTGTGCGAGCAGAGAGTGAGGGAAGACATCAAAATGGAGAGGGCAGTGCTTAGCCCGCACAAGTAACTGTGTGACCGCCTGAGGGATCAAGAGTGAGGCAAAAGAGGAGTGACCGGGGAGGTGGAGCGAGACCAGTTCATCCCCAAGGAACAGCGCTGATTATCGGACACCGGCGTCCGAGATTGTGAGGGATCTAATCTGCCCAGCAATAAAGACTGGGGGCCAGGGAGACTGCAGATCTCCTGGCCGCAGCAACACCTGAAGGCAAAGCCACTACACAGAGCTTAGGGACCGCAGTGAGTACAGCAGTGCCCCTTAGAGAAGCTCCCGCCGCCTGTCATACAGGTGAAGACAGTGAGAGAGGGACAAAGTATAGCTACAGGCAGCCTAGTACCAAGGAGAAACATAGTGCAGCAGGGAGGCCACACAACTGACCTGGTGCAGAGATCCTGAACTGTTCCCAGATTACTCAAAAACTGTAACATCAGAAACTGAACCCATTTTTAATAACACCTGCAAGTAAAACCTGATCAGAGTTAATGAATTGGTGTGACACACTTTATTTCTTTCATCTGAGAAGCCATAGGCTGCTGCACTAAAGTGTCAGTTGAAAAGGCTGTGAAGAAAAACCGCCATATCTGTATACTACTAAAACTGCCCTGGGGACCCCGCTTCACCTACGGGAAGCGTAAACAACTGGCTGCCTAACCATCACCCCAGAGGTCTGACCTGCAGCCCCAGTAACCATACTAGAACCGTAGGCGGCGTCACGAAATACGTTTATTTATTTATTTATTTATTTTTCTTTATTATTTTTTTTTATTTTTATTATTTATTGACTTTCAGCAACCACCAGGGCCATGGAACCGGGCACAGACCCCCGTGACATAATCCCATTAACCAACACCTGGAACCGAGTACCCCACGGCCCTGGGGTGGGTCAGCTTTTGGCGTCACGAACAGGATCTGGACAAGGCCCAGTAACCCTGGGTAACGTGTGCCTTGAAAAACTGTTTAATAATAACTGAACTTTGCCGCCATTTTCAGCATTTGAAAAACTAACTGCGCCACAGTGAGGATGGAGATGCGAGGCGATGCTGATGCCGCTGGAACAGCTGCAGCACCTGAAGCTGTAGCCCCGATCATGCCGTTTGCTCTGCCGTATGTCCCAGGGGCGGCATGGTTACCGCAATATGCTGGGGAGCCCAATACCCTAGCTGAATTTAGAGAAAAGATGTGCAATTTCTTGGATATATACTCTATGACTGACAAGCAAAAAGTGTCTGTTTGCTGGGGCAACTGACGGGTGCAGCAGAGCGAGAGGTTAAATCCTGGCTGAACACAGAAAAAAGGACAATAATCCAGATATTTGCTAATTTAAAAGCTGCTTTTGAAACTCGTACTGTAGCTGAGCTAAGAATGAGGTTTTACAACTGCGAACAAAGACCGCAGGATAGCATACGAGCATACGGAATTATGCATTGAACCTTCAGGAGGCGCTGCAGGCTGTAAAGCAGGTAGACCCTGAAAGTGCACGAGAGGAAGATAAAATGTTAATTGAACAGTTTCTTGAGGAGCTACATTCACCAATTCATCAAACACAGCTGCGTCTATGGGTCATGGAGCATCCAAGTCTAGACTTTGTAACTCTGAAGAACCGGGCCATTAGAGCACTGCGAGTCCCTTTGACTACAGACCCCGCACCTCAACCACGGCAAGCCATCACCTCTCCCTCAGAGGTGGCGTCCCTGTAATACCTGGTGCCTCTGATGACTTGCGTTCCCAGGTACAGCAGCTGACAAAAGATGTGGCCATGCTCCTAAAGGCCATGCAACTCCAGCAGAAACCACAGTCATCGGAGAGGATCCAGTTGGCTGACAGCCCTGAGGACATCCCATGGATGCGAGGAAGGAGGAACCCGCCGCCCAGAGGAAGACCCAACGACCGCTACGACTCGTCAGGACAACCTATCTGCCGCCGTTGTAACGAGGCAGGCCACTTTGCCAGGTCATGTCCTTTAAACCAGCGACTCCTGGGGCAGCGGGTCGGCCACCAGGAATAAAACAACCAGGCCCATCGAACTGGCGCGATAGATATGTGGGAGGACGACCATTCCTATCTATCGTGCTAGATGGCATTCCCACACTTGCTCTATTGGACACTGGCTCACAGGTGACGACGATCCCGCATATCCTTTACAAAAGATTTTGGGCCGATTCTGAGCTCAGTCACCCAGACCCAGACCTTACTATATATGCTGCTAATGGACAGCCGGTATCACAAGTAGGGTACAAGGAGGTGACGATAAAGGTGGGGAGGGAGGAGCTAAAGGGCCAAGGACTTATTGTGGTGGATACTGATTGTCGTGAAAGAAATCCAACAATGATATTAGGTACTAATGTTGAAAATTGTCTAGGAGAAGTTCTTTTCTTGCTCCAGCAGGTTACAGAAACTGCCAGCATCGGGCAGCAGAGGGTCCTACAGTAAGAAATCAAAGCCCTTCTGCAGAGACAACAGGTAGAGTTATCTGGTGGAGAAATCGGCAGTGTACGGGTAAGCGACCCCTTCCCCATTGTGTTACCCCCAAGAAGTGAAGTGATGATTTGGTGTCGGGCAGCTATAGGCCTCAGAGGGCAGGATTACCAGGCAATGGTAAAGCCCATGTACTCAGATAGTAGGCCCACAGTCATGACAGCCAGGGGGATAGTTGATGTACGCAAAGGGAAGGTACCTGTACGAGTTTTAAACTGTGGAGAGGAAGAGGTCAAGCTACCCAGATATGCTACTGTTGCCAAGTTGTTCACTGTCAACAACAACTCAATTCAGGCAGTGGAACCCTTGACCCCATCCGGCCAGGCGGAGGATAACAGCTCCAAGGGACAGCTGGAGGACTGGTGTCAGAAGCTGCATGTCGGCACTGATTCCACCCCTTCTTACCAAAGGCACGGAGTTTATCGGGTGGTGAAGGAATATGAACAGGTCTTTAGTAAGCATCCATTAGACTTTGGGCGGATAAAAGGGGTACACCATCGCATACCCACGGGAGACCATCCGCCTATAAAAGAGAGATACAGGCCTATACCACCAGCTCACTATCAGTGTGCTAAAGATATGTTACGGGAAATGAAGGAAGCTGGGGTTATTAGAGATAGTTGTAGCCCCTGGTCAGCCCCACTTGTCCTGGTAAGAAAGAAAGATGGCACAATGAGGATGTGCGTTGACTATAGGCAGATAAACTGCATAACACACAAGGATGCTTACCCGTTGCCCCGCATTAAGGAATCACTTGCTGCACTGAAAGCTGCTAATTTCTTTTCCACCTTAGATCTTACCAGTGGGTATTGGCAGGTTTCCATGGCAGAAGAAGATCGAGAGAAGACCGCATTCACGATGCCGATGGGTCTGTGTGAGATCAACAGCATGCCGTTTGGACTCTGCAATGCACCCGGCACATTCCAAAGGCTGATGGAGTGTTGCCTGGGGCACCGAAACTTCGAGACTGTACTGATATATCTTGATGACGTCATCGTGTATTCCAAGACGTATGAGGAACATCTGGAGCACCTGGCTGAGGTGTTTGAAGCATTGTCAAAGTTTGGTATGAAACTAAAGCCTTCAAAATGTCATTTGCTGAAGCCAAAGGTTCAGTATCTTGGGCATGTGGTCAGTGCGGATGGTGTGGCACCAGACCCTGAAAAGGTCACTGCTATCAGAGACTGGCCAAAGCCAACAACTGTCAAAGAGGTGCGTCAGTTCTTTGGGCTAGTAGGATACTACAGGAGGTTCATAAAGGACTTCACGAAAATAGTGGTGCCTCCTGGTAGGCCAGACCAAAAAGGGCAAGACTTCTGGCCCTCCATTTGAATGGGGTGAGAAAGAAGAAGACTCCTTCAAGCACATGAAGTGGGCCCTTACCGGTAAGGAAATCCTGGCCTACCCTGATTATAATCTGCCATTCGTGCTGTACACAGATGCCAGTAATGTGGGATTGGGAGAAGTGCTGTCGCAGGTGCAGAATGGCAAAGAACATGTAATTGCCTTTGCAAGCAGGAAGCTCCGTCCTACTGAGAGAAACCCAGAAAACTACAGTTCGTTCAAGCTGGAATTCCTGGCCTTAGTCTGGGCCGTCACTGAACAATTCAAGCAGTACCTGGCATCTGCGAAGTTTACCATATTTACGGATAACAACCCGCTTACTCACTTGGACTCCGCAAAGCTAGGTGCACTAGAGCAGCGATGGATGGCCCGGTTGTCAAACTATGACTTCACCATCAAATATCGGGCAGGCTGCAAAAACGCTAACGCTGATGCATTGTCGAGAATGCCCCATTTACCAGATGCAGGAGAAGACTCGGATGAGCTAGAAGAGATAGAGCTGCCGGCTTTTCACCGCAACAGTGCATCCCAATGTATCCAAGGTGTTAAAGGCAAACGCCAAGAGGCCACACTGAACCCGTTACCTTACGGGTGGGAGGAAACGCAAGAGAGCGATCTGGCTGTTCGCCTAGTTAAAGAGCTAATAATCCAACCAGACTCAAGTCTTAGTCCAGATGCCCCACCGGAAGCACAGCACCTGTGGAAGGAAAAGAGCAGATTGTTCATCTACAGGGGTAGGCTATGCAGACATTACATCAACCCCCGAACCAATGAGAGGGTGTGGAAAATAGTGGTACCGAAGAGAGATGTTCAGATGGTGCTGGAGGCGTACCATGACGGAGCAGGACACTTCGGGTGGAAGAAGCTTGAGGTACTGTTACGCAACAGATTCTATTGGGTTGGCATGAGAACTACCATTGAGAACTGGTGCCGAAACTGTGGCCCATGCAACCTGAGAAGAAAGGATCGTGACAGTCAAAGAGCTCCACTACAACCAATTGTCACCAAGCAGCCGCTGGAACTTGTAGCCTTGGACCATGTGAAATTGACACCCAGTAGATCCGGTTATACGTATGCCCTCACTATGGTGGACCACTATTCCCAGTTTCTGGTGGTAGTACCTGTAAAGGACTTGACAGCAAGAACCGCAGCGAGAACCTTTCAAGCCTACTTCTGCAGACCACATGGCTACCCGGAACAGGTGTTGACGGATCAAGGTTCTGCGTTCGAAGCTGAAGTGTTCCAGGAGTTTTGCAACCTGTATGGATGTAAGAAAATCAGAACCACACCGAATCACCCACAGACAAACGGCATATGTGAGAAAATTAACCAGGTGGTTATAGACCTCTTGAAAATCTTGCCCTTGGAAGAAAGAAGCATGTGGCCAGAGAAGTTGCCTGATTTAGTGGACATGTACAACAACATCCCTGTGAGTTCCACCATATGCACGCCAGCATACTTGATGAGAGCAAGACCCGGGAAGTTACCAGTTGACTTAGAAATGGGATTCGTTGTTCCTGAAACCAGTTCACCTGAAGCTGATTGGGACACTAAGCGCCAAGAGCAGTACAAAAAGGTACAGGAGTGCGTAGAAAGAAGCCTAGACCAAATTAGAGAAAGGCAAGAGAAAGATTATAACAAGAATGCACCAGCTGCTCCTTTAATACCTGGAGAGATGGTTCTAAAAAGAAAAAGAAAGACCCATAAGCTTGATGACCAGTGGGAAGCAGAACCATACACAGTATTGCCCTCTAAATTTGACAACAAGAAAATCTGCTTAATCAGCAAGGATAAGGGAAAAACGTCAGCGGCAGTTTCTAGAGACCACCTTAAAAAATGTCCTGAACAGTTGAAGCAAAAAGAAGTAATCCCCTGTATACCTCAACCTAAAGAGGAAAAGAAAGAGAAGATGATAAGAACAGTACTTGGAGATTTTCCTGAAAGTTGGCCTCAGTACAATGGAGCCATAATTATACCATTATTGACTGGCGCTCAACCAATAGAAGTCCCAGAAAAACTAGAAGAACCAGTCAACGTGTCAGAAGAATTACCTGTCACAGTAGAACCAGAGAACCCTGCTATTGGGGATCCTGCCAGTCCTATGGTAAGACTAAGACAACATTCGCGCATACCAATATTGCGTAGATCCTCATGCAGACTAGTAGATAGTGCACGCATAGCACCAGCACTAGGTACCAGTACACTGCACCTACCAGTTGTGACACAGGCATTACGTAGGTCTAGCCGTAGCAACTTTGGTCAGCCCCCATCCCGTTATATAGAAGAATATTAAATAGAAAGTGTAGTAGTTAGTAAAATGTAAAAATATTTTATTTATTTGTTTATTGCAATTAAGTAAATCCGTAACCGTCAAGCGTGTTGATCCTGCAGGACTTTTTGCATGAACTTTTGCATCTTCTTGAACTTTTATGGACCAATGGACCACAGAACTGGTAGTGGTCAAAAACTTTCTTATATATACACCATACTCACATTTTGCAGCGGAAAGACTGCATTTTTCTATTTTATTGGTTTTTGTAATTTTTATTTTTTTAAGACTTTGTACTACTCTTTATTGTTGTTAATGTTTTATAAGTTTGTGTTTCCAGTCCAGGAGTACTGAATTTAACTAAGGGGGAATGTGGCACCCCAGGGTTCAGTTGCCACAAATATACCTGTACCTGGGCAGGGAAGGATCTCCACATCAGGTAATCCCACATACAACATTTCCACTCCAAGCCTGGAGGGGGAGCTCTACAAGTCAAGTTCAGGTGAGGTCCCCTTTAAAGCCAGGTTTGGAGGCGGAGTCAGAGAGACAGTTGACAGTTGGAGAAAAGGAGACTGTGCGAGCAGAGAGTGGGGGAAGACATCAAAATGGAGAGGGCAGTGCTTAGCCCGCACAAGTAACTGTGTGACCGCCTGAGGGATCAAGAGTGAGGCAAAAGAGTAGTGACTGGGGAGGTGGAGCCAGACCGGTTCATCCCCAAGGAACAGCGCTGATTATCCGACACCGGCATCCGAGATTGTGAGGGATCTAATCTGCGCAGCAATAAAGACTGGGGGCCAGGTAGACTGCAGATCTCCAGGCCGCAGCAGCACCTGAAGGCAAAGCCGCTACACAGAGCTTAGGGACCGCAGTGAGTACAGCACTGCCTTAGAGAAGCTCCCGCCGCCTGTCATACAGGTGAAGACAGTGAGAGAGGGACAAGGTATAGCTACAGGCAGCCTAGTACCAAGGAGAAACATAGCACAGCAGGGAGGCCACACAACTGACCTGGTGCAGAGATCCTGAACTGTTCCCAGATTACCCAAAAACTGTAACATCAGAAACTGAACCCATTTTTAATAACACCTGCAAGTAAAACCTGATCAGAGTTAATGAATTGGTGTGATGCACTTTATTTCTTTCATCTGAGAAGCCATAGGCTGCTGCACTAAAGTGTCAGTTGAAAAGGCTGTGAAGAAAAACTGCCATATCTGTGTACTACTAAAACTGCCCTGGGGCCCCCGCTTCACCTACGGGAAGCGTAAACAACTGGCTGCCTAACCATCACCCCAGAGGTCTGACCTGCAGCCCCAGTAACCATACTGGAACCGTAGGCAGCGTCAAGAAATACTTGTATTTATTTATTTATTTATTTTTTTTCTTTATTATTTTTTTTCTTATTATTTTTATTATTTATTGACTTTCAGCGACCACCAGGGCCATGGAACCGGGCACAGGCCCCCGTGACATAATCCCATTAACCAACACCTGGAACCGAGTACCCCGCGGCCCTGGGGTGGGTCAGATGACACCTTATTGGGGGAGAGGTGTAATGCGTGGGTCTACCTGTGACTACCTAGCTAGTCCAGGGCGTCACAGAGACACAAAAAAGCTAGACTGCAGTATGCCAAGATGTACTTGAGTAAGCCAAAATTCTTGTCGGAAAACATTTTGTGGACAGATGAGACCAAGATAGAGTTTTTTGATAAAGCACATCATTCTACTCTTTACTAAATAAAATTAGGCCTACAAAGAAAAGAATACAATACCTACAGTCGAATATGCTCATGATTTAACAATGTTTTGGGGTTGTATTGCATCATGAAATCTGAAGATTACTAAAGGATTTTGGGTTACAATGTAGTGCACAGTGTCAGAAAGCTGGGTTTGCATCCTACATGATGTGTCTTCCAGCAGGACAATGACTTCCCATGTACTTCAAGAAGCACCCAGAAATGGATGCAAAAAAACCCACTGGAGAATTCTGCAGTGGTCAGCAATGAGTCTGAATCTAATTCCCATTGAACACCTATGGATCTTAAAATTGCTGTTCGAGAAGGCGCCTTCAAATAGAAGAGACCTGGAGCAGTTTAGAGAAGAAAAATGGTCCAAAATTCCAGTTGAGAGATGTAAGAAGCTTTGTTGGTTAAAGGAAGCAATTGATTACAGTTATTTATTCCAAAGGATGTGCAATCAAAGAATAAGTTGAGGATGCGAACACTTTTGTCTGGTCATTTTTGGACTTTAGTGTGAAATTATGTCCAACTTGCCTTATTTCTGTTTTTTTTTTGCGTGTTATTTCAATATTCACAAAGGAAATGAATGTACATATTGCATACAATACAAAGTGTAATTGCAATAATTTTCTGGGGGGAATATTTCACTTAATGCAACACTTTCAAGAGTGCCAATACTTCCAGCCATGATTGTATATTCAAGAATGAGAGGGTCATATCTAAGAAACAAAGAGAAATAGGAACAAAAGGAAAACAACTCCAGATTCAGGAAAATAGCAACAAATGAGATTTAAAAAAAACCCAAAGCAAAACATATGTTTGGCTTAGAAAGTTTTATACTTACTCTTGCTTTATTGAATACTTAAAGTAGCGGTCTGGTGCCTATTTTTTCTGTACTGGAAAGTGTGAACAATCAGCAGGTATCGTGCATCTCATCTATTCACTACGAAAATTTGCAGCACAAATTGCCGATAGTTGAGATTTTAAATCCGCAGCATTTGTTGATTGTCAACAAAGATTTCACCCTACAGGATGAAGTCGGCCAAATCTGCAGCAAAAGTAATGTCAATTTTGGAAACTGCAGATTTTCTGCTGGATATTGTCCACTGTAATCATTCGCTTAGAATAATGCTGTCATAATTATTGCACTGCAAAAACAAGCATTAATTCACATTTAGTTCTTGTCATGATTTTTCAACAATTTTAATAGTATTTCAGTTCAACAGGAAATGTTTCTAATTAAATTACATTTCTAATGAAAAGCACATTTTTTTTTATAAACTTAGACAGCTATATTTGCATGTGAATAAGGCCAGTTTCACAGGTCTGATATTCACAGGCCAACTACAAACCATAAAGTCTGGACTGTCCATGGGTTCAGACCAGAAATCAACAGCCTCATAGGCATACAGAGATAGAGAAGGCTGTTGCACTCAGGTCAGTAGATGCATGGTCACGATGGTTAACACCTTGACTGTGAATACCCAACATCTGTAACCAACTCTTATGTAATAGGCCCCTTTCACACGTCAGTGATTCTGGGACGTTTGTGCTTTTTTTTAAACGTACCAGAATCACTGACATACGCAGACCCATTATAATGAATGGGTCTGCTCACACGTCAGTGATTTTTCACTGCATGTGTCTCCGTGTGGCGTACCCGCGTGTGCGTGATTGCCGCACGGAGACATGTCCATTTTTTTCTGGCATCATTGATGTTCCACGGACCACGCAGTGGTGTGGTCCGTGAAACACGTGCCAGAAAAAAACGTGCTTTTAAAATAAAAATCATTTTTACTCACCCGGCTCCAGCGATGTCCTCTGCAGCCCGTTCTCCCTGCTGCTTCTGAGCTGGCTCATTATTGTCGCGCATATTCATTATGCGCGACACAGCCGACCCGGAAACAGCTGCTGCGGGGGTCACTGCCGGCCGGATGTGGCACCGCGGGAGCGATCAGCACCATGGAGAGCGGGAGCAGGCGCAGGTGAGTTGTTTTCTAAGTGCAATCACGGGCCACGGAGAACGGAGCCCGGATTGCACTTAGTCAACCCACGTGTGCCGTGAATCACGGCACACGCAGGGACATGTGCGTGTTTTACACGCCAGTGAAAACCATCACTGTTTTTCACTGACGTGTGAAACGGGCCATATACTGTAGACACAAGCTGTCCTTTTGAGGACTTAAGTATATCTGAGATTCACTTTTTGGGTTTTGGGTAATCCATAGAGGATAACATCTATTAAAATGCCCTCATCATTATTCAGTAGCACAATCGTGTTTTCATTTTTGGCTTTCGGTACTCTTAAAAGATGTAAAAAGTGCGCCTTAAAGGTTGTATGTTTTACTTAGACCTTAAACTTTTTTTTAAGCTTTGCTTGGTGCAGAATACTAATTGTGACAAAATGGAAAGATTCCACAATGTCATATAATGGTGATAAAAGAAAAAAAAAAACCTTTGATTAATGGCCTCTATATCATGCTGTGGCATATCTTGTATAAGTAGTAATTAGTTTCCTACTTTGTACTTATACCTCGCAGTCCCACTTAACTACTTAGTTCAACATTGGATAGTGAATGAAAGTTATTATATCTTTTTAATTCTAACACACAATTAAAATCCACGTTATGCCCGGGGGCAATTCTATTAATTTCAACTTTCATGGATTTCCCCATGAATGAGAGTCTATTATCATCACATTTGAGCACTTTCACACATTTATGGTGATGTGATCAAAGACATCAGTAGCAATAAATATATCATTTTTTTGCTGGCATACTATTTTTATTTGTCAAGAGTGGTCAAATAACTTTTAACACAAGGGGATATGGTTTAAACATTTTTTAAAGCATTTTTATATTGTATTTTATTGTATTGTAGTTTATATTATAGGCACACATTTAGATATATTGTGCACTTTAAACATACTGTATATCCCTGATCCTATAACACAATTTCCCATGGTCCTGTTAAAATACAGCTCTGGCAAAAATTAAGAGGCCACTGCAAAATTGTCAGTTTTTCTGATTTTTCTCTTTATAGGTATATATTTGACTAAAATGTAAATTGTTCTTTTATTCTATAAGGCTACTTTCACATATCCGGCTGCGGCAGTACGGCACAATCCGGCGCTCTGCAGAAAAAACGAAACCATTTTTTTTGCCGCCGGTTTCGTTTTTTCCAGCATTGACTTGCATTGGCGCCGCATTGTGCAGCATGGGCTTGCGTTCCGTCCGTTTTTTGCCGCATGCGGCAGATTTAGCCAATGCGGCGGCCGGATAGAACATTCCCTGGCACGTTTTTTGCTCCGGCAAAAAAACCTGCATCGCGCCGAATCTGGCCACTGCGGTGCATTTTTCACTGCATGCCTATGGAGGCCGGATGCGTCGCGATGCGGCAAAAACCGCATCCATCCGCTGCATGTGGTTTCTTCCACTGCGCATGCTCAGTAGCGTGCCGCAACCAGAAAAAAACAGAAGGGCCGCATGTAAAAACTCAGGCAAAGGATGCGGTGTTTTCGCCACATCCGTTGCATAGGTTTCACAGCTGGATTGAGCCGCAGTGCTCAGACCGGATGTGTGAAAGTAGCCTAAACTACTGACAACGTCTCTGAATTTCCAAGCAATACATTTTGTATTTATTTTCTGAAAATGAGAAATGGTCAAAATAACAAAACAAGGCATTGCTTTCAGACCTCAAATAATGCAAAGAAAACAATCATAATCATTTAGAAATAACAATACTAATAATATTTTAACTCAGGAAGAGTTCAGAAAGCAATATTTTGTGGAATAACCATGATTTTTAATCCCAGCTTCCATGTGTCTTGGCATGCTTTCCACCAGTCTTTCACACTGCTTTTGGGTGACATTATGCCAGTCCTGGTGCAAAAATGTAAGCAGTTCTTTGTTTGATGGCTTGTGACTATACATCTTCGCTTTATTACATTTCTGAGGTTTTCAAAAGTACAATTCTTCCCACACAAAAAACAAGCCCTCGAGTGGCTACTTACAGAAAAATAAAAAAAGTTATGGCTTTTCGAAGAAGGGGAGGAAAAACTAAAAGAGAAAATGGCCATGTCGTGAAGGGATTAAAGGAATCCAACCACCAGGTTTTTGCCTTATAAACTAAAGACATTGCCATAATACCACTAGGGGGCTGATTAAAATGATACCATTTTGCTGATAAATCTGAGTCTTGATTGTAGAGTAATCTTTGTCCACACATCCGGAAAATACATCCTTGGTGCAGTGGCTTGGGCAGCGGGGTGGAACTTTGTGGATTAATTCTTCAGTAATGATTCCTCCTCTGCTTGCCTACCTCCCCTCTATTTAAATTTCTCCCATCTGCTGCCATGATTAGTGCTATGGTTGGCACCTGTGCAGTATTATTTTCAAGTTTGTCTTCAACTCTTCGATAAAATGGCACCAGAGATTGCGGTGCACGCATGCGCTGATTCAAAAGATATTCATGGTCTGGCAGCAATAGTTCAAAACACAGAGCACAGATTAGCAAGGCCAAAATGCACCACTGAGCAAATGCTACAACTGGCAGTGATCTAGGACTGACTGCTCAGATAAGAAATTTGGCAATCACTCAGAACAGGGAACACATGAAGAAACCCAGCACCTCCCAGTCTCACATTAGATGGGTTAACTGTCCATCAACATACCAAAAGCTCAGCATGTCCCTGCACTAAATTAGATGACTAAGCTGACAATCACCAAACTGACAGCTCAGAATGGCCCTGATTGAATAGGACAGCAAAACTGTCACTGAATGGCACACTGAGCAGTGGAAGTGTCACAGCCATGTAATTGATGGAATGATGAATGGCCACATGTACCTAGAGATTCTTGATTAATATTTGCTGCCTTGGATGATGAAAATGGAACGAGGGTGGATATTTCAGCAAAATAATATTCAAAAACCTACAGCCAAAGAAACTCTCAATTGGTTTTAGAGAAAAGAAATAATGCTTCTAGAATGGCCCAGCCAATCACATCACCTGTATACAATAGAAAATGTGTGGCAGGAACTAAAGCTCAACGTTCATAGAAGGAACCTACTAAACCTTAAGGATTTAAAGACTTTTTATCTGGGAAATATGGTCCAAAATCAAACTTGAGCAATGCATGAAACTAGTTTCTCCATACTGGAGGAGTCTTGAAGTTGTCATCACTAACAAAGGTTTTTGTATGAAGTATTAATTAAATTTCATTAAGTGTGTTCATTATTTTTCCTGTGTCACTTCTCATTATTACACATAGCCCAATTTATAGACATCTATGGTTCGTTTTCTTTGCCTGTGGGGATTGGATGAGTTAATACCAACATCTGGTGAGTAATTCATTTCAATAGCATCTTTAGAAATATATTTAGTTAGAATATTTGTGACATTTTTAATACTTATTTCACCTATAGTATACATTGTAATACGACCAGGTGAAAGTGTTTTGATGGTGAATACATTTTCCCAAAGTTTTGGTTCTATACTGTGTACATAAACAAGCCAGGCCATTTGCTAGCAGTGAACTGTGTATTTCTGATTTCTGAGTAAAAATAATGTTCATCGGCACTGCTACATAGTGAACACAGAATATATAGTAAGCAAATAGAGCTAATAAATAGCAGAAAGCAATGTGATATTTTTCAGGTATTGACCAGTATATCTGGTGCTCAGCCAAAATACATGTTAGATCTCATCCATCTAGAGTAGAAAAATATGCTGCACTCACCATTGGTTCTGTTTAAAAACAGCACTTTATAAGAACATAATGTGCCAAATGTGGAATAAAAGGAGGGACAGCTGTTTCGCCAGCACCACGCTTCTGCTAGCCCACAAAAACATTTGAAAGGAAGTCTACTTATATGGCAAGTCATCAATCATTACAATACAGGCACAAAAAATCAGAACAAGCATGCAGAGAAAGTACCTTTACAAATAATCACATCCATATATATTTAAATATATATATTGCAAACTAAAACAATCACAACACCATTGCTCATATTTAGAAGAGAGAAGGACTATAATCCTGAAGGTCCAAGTGATTCCATTTTTTGAATATGGAGACATTTTTTTTTAAGAAGTGAGTTATCTCGTTTCTCCTTTGTAGCAAATATCGATATATGCAGTAGGCTAATGAAACTCCTGCAGTATGGACTACTAGCATGTACTTGTTTCATACATTCAATTAATCTGGAGAGCCTTTTCCTAAAGTCAAAGAACAAACATGTTCACGAAATTGTATATACAGTGGGTGAATTGTTTTTTTAATATAAAATGTTTTGCACGCACATATAATTGGATAGACTATGTATTTATTTTTACACGTGAGAAAGTCATTCACAACATGAGTGTATCCGCCAAATTGAACATAGTTCACACAGTGCATACAGCTGCAGCAGTTGCAATTTTCACATTGGAAATTGCTCCTGGTTAAACTTTTGCTTAACCAATCAGATCTTGTAGTAAATGGAAATCTCCCTTTTAATAGTATGTCTTTTAAATTCTTACTTCTTTTAAACATAATGGTGGGTTTTATAACCGCGATATCTGCTAAAAGTGAATCGCTTTCTGTCACATGCCAATTTCTCCTGATTTCATGATGTCACACATCGGACTTTATTGGAAAGACAACGTAAAACTTTTATGCTCAGATTTTTTTCTAATGTAAAGAATATAATTGCGTTCACATTTATATGCTTTTAAAAACTCTAATTAATGATATTTATAGGATATTATTAGTAGCCATGGGTTTTTGGTATGCTTTTATACGAATATAAGCATCAAGAAAAAAGTCCATCTGAACAACTTTGCACAAAAGCATACTGAAAGCCCATGGCCACTCATACCTTACTGCTTTTTGATTGAATCATGTAATGCTATTTCAAACTCAACAGTGGTAAGTAACAGGTGTGGGTAATATAAAAATCACTATTGAAACCAGATAAAAAGGGGATAAGTTGACTCAATCTTTACACTGCTTCTGTTCTCTAAGCATGGAGAACAGAAATAGGAAAAGAAAACTGCCTGAAGATCAAAATTATTGAAAAATCTCAACGATATTATTATATATTAATTAACAATATTATTGTTATAAGTTAATCTCCTGAGATCTTGATGTTCTTTTGTCCATGGAGCGCAACATAATCAAGAAGTTTGTAACTCATGGTACTGTAGCTGTCTTTGGAAGTGGATATCAGAAAAAATATGAAAGGTTGCAATACAGCATAATCTGGATGGTGGATAAGCAGCCCTAATCAATTTCCAAAGAAATTCAATCTGTCCTACTGTTAGGACCAGGATGACGGGTAGGCCCAGGAGGTGGATCCACTGGACTAAGCACCCCACCGAGGGCAAGGTGCCCGGTAGCCGGAGCACTACGGGAAGAAGGACAGTACGTTCAGAGGAGTGGAGTGTAGAAGTCCCTGGGACCACGGAGTCTCTGAAGGTAGTCCAGGTGACGGAGCTCAGGTTCGGAGGCCGGGATGATGTCAGGCAGAATCCGGAACCAGCGGAGCGGGGAGATCAGTCACCACACGGATCCAGGGATCGGAGATGGTAGGGACTGACGAGATGGCGGACAGTCACCGTTCGGAGTTCTGGAACCGTCAGGTCCGGTTTGGCGAGACAGGTGCGGCTCTACAAGAGAGATAGGTGAGTACGGGACAAGGCACAGGGGAACCTGACTCCTAGCTTAGCAAACACGAAGAACAGGCCCCGCCCACTTGGAAAGGAGCCCCCTATATACCCTGTACCTGATTCTGCAATATCCTGTTGGAGGACGCTGGCCCTTTAAGAGAGGGTCAATGACCGCGCGCGCGCCCTAATGCGCATGCGCGAGGCCCGGGTGCCAGAAGCCAGAGCAGGAAGCGGTGCAGAAAAGGCAGGAGTGCCGGGCTGGCTCAGCGTTGCCGACGGGCGCCGGGAGCGGGGACCGGGTTGCCTGGAGGACGCAGGTGAGAGAGCATGGAGGCTGTGGAGCGGGGGACCGGGAAGCATGGCACGGGAGCGGTGGAGCGTGAAATGGGAGCGGGGAAGTGTGGCAGGGGAGCCGGGGAGCGTGGCAGGGGAGCCGGGGAGCATGGCAGGGGAGCCAGGGAGTGTGGCAGAGGAGCCGGGGAGCATGGCAGGGGAGCCGGGGAGCATGGCACGGGAGCTGGGGAGCGTGACAGTACCCCCTCCCTCACGCCCCCCTCCCCGCAACCGGGACAGGAAGTCATGTATCAGGGGATTACCCACATTCTCCCGGGGTTCCCATGACCTATCCTCAGGACCATACCCAGCCCAGTCCACCAGGAAGAACTGTCAACCCCGCACGGTCTTCATGGCCACGATATCCCTTACCGCATAGATGTCATCGTCAGCAATAGGAGGAGGAGCAGAACTGGCAGCAGCGGAGGAGGGACCAAGGACAACCGGCTTGAGCAGGGAGACGTGGAAGGAGTTAGGTGTCCTCATCGTGGCCGGGAGCTGCAGCTTGTAGGAGACCTCATTGATCTTGCCGATGACTTTAAACGGCCCGATGTAGCGAGGACCCAGCTTGTACGTTGGTAGCTTCAATCGGACATATTTGGAAGCAAGCCAGACCAGATCTCCTGGAGATAAACACGGAGAATCCAGATGCCTCTTGTCCGCGTGTCTCTTCATCCACAGGGAAGCGCGTCCAAGGGACATCTTGACAGAGTCCCAAATTGCTGAAAAGTCACGGACTACGGTATCAGCAGCAGGAACATCCGAGGAAGAAGATACAGGTAATGGGATGGAAGGCTGAAGTCCATAAACGACATGGAAGGGAGAGCTGGAGGAGGACTCACTGACGTGATGGTTATGGGAGAATTCAGCCCAAGGAAGGAGCGTGGACCAATCGTCGTGATGGGTGTTAACATAGTGACGCAAGAAGGAGGTCAGGATCTGATTGACTCGTTCCACTTGGCCATTCGATTGAGGATGGTAGGCCGAAGAAAAGTCCAGAGCCACTCCCAGATGTTTGCAGAGAGCCCTCCAGAAGCGCGAGGTGAACTGAGTTCCTCTGTCGGACACAATGTGTGAGGGAAAGCCATGCAACCGGAAGATATGCTGTATGTAGGCGTCAGCGAGCTCCTGGGCAGAGGGCAGTCCAGCCATAGGGACGAAATGAGCCATTTTGGAGAAATGGTCCACCACGACCCATATGACCGTGTGTCCGGAGGATGAGGGCAAGTCTGCAATAAAGTCCATTGCAATGTGTTGCCACGGAATGGAGGGAATTGGCAGTGGCAGAAGACAACCATATGGCAGGTGTTTGGGCATCTTGTTCCGGGCACAAGAGGAGCAGGCTGAGACAAAAGACGCAACGTCTGTGCGAAGGGATGGCCACCAATAGTGACGTGCAATTGTACTCCATGTTCTCTTCTGACCAGCATGGCCGGCTATTTTTGAGGCATGGCCCCAGTGCAAGACTTTTTGTCTGTCAGTTTCAGAGACATAGGTCTTCCCGGGCGGTATCTGGGCCAGAGAGACAGGAGCCACCGGAATGACTTTACTTGGGCAGATGATGTGCTTGGATGTCTCCTCCTCCTGTTCCATGAGCACGAATGACCTGGACAAGGCATCTGCTCGCACATTCTTATCCGCGGGCTGAAAATGGAGCTGAAAATCGAACCTGGCAAAGAACAAGGACCACCTGGCTTGTCGTGGGTTCAGTCGCTGAGCAGACCGCAGGTATTCCAGGTTCTTGTAGTCCGTGTAAATGATCACGGGGTACACTGCTCCCTCCAGAAGGTAGCGCCATTCCTCCAGAGCCAGTTTGACTGCTAATAGCTCTCGGTCACCGATGGTATAGTTGCGTTCAGGCGCTGAGAAGCTCTTGGAGAAGAAACCGCAAGTGACCATCTTCCCGGTGGAGGACTTCTGCATGAGCACTGCCCCGGCCCCAGAGGAGGAGGCATCCTCCTCCAAGGTGAACTGTCGGTTTAACTCAGGACGGTGGAGCACAGGAGAGGAAGCAAATGCCCGCTTCAGGGAGCCAAACGTGGCGTCGGCCGCAGGTGACCAGTCCTTCGGATTAGCCCCCTTCTTGGTCAAGGCAGAGAGAGGTGCAGTCAGGGCAGAGAAGTGAGGGATGAACTGACGGTAATAGTTCGCAAAGCCAAGAAAACGCTGAATTGCCTTCAGTCCGGAAGGAGGGGGCCAGTTGAGAATGGAAGAGACCTTCTCCGGGTCCATCTGCAGGCCGGTATCGGAGATTACGTAACCCAGGAAGGGAAGAGAAGACTGCTCGAAGACACACTTCTCGTACTTTGCGTACCAGCTGCACGTTCTCTCTGTGGGTCTGGAGGTCCGGACAGAAGACCAGGATGTCATCCAAATATACCACCACACAGACGTAGAGAAGGTCCCGGAACACGTCGTTCACTAGTTCTTGAAAGACTGCCGGTACGTTACACAGGCCGAAGGGCATCACACAATACTTGTAATGCCCATCGCGAGTGTTAAATGCGGTCTTCCATTCGTCTCCAGAGCGGATGCGGACCAGGTTGTAGGCACCACGAAGATCCAACTTGGTAAACAAACGAGCTCCTCTAAGCCGATCAAACAATTCGGGGATGAGCGGCAGGGGGTATTTATTCTTTACGGTGATTTGATTCAATCCCCGGTAGTCAATGCAGGGGCGCAGGTCGCCCTCTTTCTTCTTAACGAAGAAGAAGCCTGCTCCAGCAGGAGAGGAGGATCTCCGGATGAATCCCCTTGCAAGGTTCTCAGTGATGTAGGAAGACATGGCCCTTGTTTCAGCAGGGGACAAAGGATATATCCGTCCTCGAGGTGGTGTGGTTCCCGGGAGCAGGTCGATGGCACAGTCGTAAGGACGATGTGGCGGCAGTACCTCTGACTCTTTTTTATCAAAGACGTCCGCGAAGGACCAATAGGCCGAAGGCAGTCCTGGTAGGGACTCCGGGACCGGAGGTCGTCGGATGGGCTGTATGGACTTCAGGCAGTTCTCGTGGCAAGAGGGACCCCATCAGGTAATTTCGCCAGCACGCCAGCTGACCGACGGTTCGTGTTTCCGTAACCAGGGGAGTCCCAGCAGGATTTGATGAGACATGTGCGGGAGGACGTAGAGAGTGATTTTCTCGGTGTGCAGGGCACCGATACGTAGTACTACAGGCTTGGTGATCCAAGAGATGGTGTCAGAGAGGGGTCTCCCATCTACAGAGGCAATCACGAGGGGTTTGTTGAGTGGAGTAACAGGCACCTGGTACTTGTCCACCGTGGCCTGCTGGATGAAATTGCCTGCTGCCCCGGAATCGAGGTACGCCTCCGCCGTTAACCGCGTCTCTCCTGCTGTCACTTGAACAGTCCACTTAACCGTGTCTGAGAGAGTCCCAGTACCTAGGGTGGCCTCTCCTACCAACCCTAGGCTTTGGAGTTTCCCGGCCTCTCTGGACAGGAACGTAGCAGGTGGGTGCCCTCTCCGCAGTAGAAGCAGAGGCCTTTGGCAAGCCGTTCTGCTCGGCATTGTTCGGACTGCCGCAAACGGTCAATCGGCATGGGCTCGTGGACAGAGACACAAGACGATGCCAACTGAAGTACGGTGGGCTTCTGCGGAGGAGAGGAATGCCGTATCGGACGTCTCTTGCGGGACACCTCTTTGGATCGTTCCTGAAATCGGAGGTCCACGCGGCTAGTGCGATCAGGGCATCCAGGGTGGAAGGAACATCGCGGCCGGCCAGCTCGTCCTTAATACGACCGGAGAGTCCTTCCCAGAAGGCGGCAGTTAGGGCCTCATTGTTCCACCCTAATTCAGAGGCCAAGGTGCGGAAGCGGATGGCATATTGACCCACAGTCAAGGTCCCCTAACGTAGCCTGAGGAGTGATGAGGCAGATGCGGCGGCACGTCCGGGTTCATCAAAGGTGGTTCTAAACGCCTGCAGGAACTCCTAGATGTTAGTAGTTACAGGGTCCTCCTTCTCCCACAAGGGGTTCATCCAGGCCAGTGCCTCACCCTCTAGATGGGACATCACAAACGCCACCTTGGCTTGATCGGAGGCAAACAGATGCGGAAGCAGCTTAAAGTGGAGGGAGCACTGGTTCAAGAATCCTCTGCAGGTCTTAGGATCTCCGGCATACCGGGGTGGAGAGGCCAAGCGGAGTTTAGAGGCTTCCGGGGAAGCTGCCACGGGAGCTGTGGACGTGGACTGTGATGCCAGGGGCTGTTGCTTGCAGCGTATTCAGATGGGTGTCCACTGAGGTCATGAAGGCTAGCATGTGGGATTGGGTCTCGCGTTGTCGTCCGAGTTCCTGCTGCAATCCGGCCAGCTTGGACGCTAGTGCTTCGGCGGGATCCATGGCCTGTTCTTACTGTTAGGACCAGGATGACGGGTAGGCCCAGGAGGTGGATCCACTGGACTGAGCACTCCACTGAGGGCAAGGTGCCCGGTAGCCGGAGCACTACGGGAAGAAGGACAGTCCGTTCAGAGGAGTGGAGTGTAGAAGTCCCTGGGACCACGGCGTCTCTGAAGGTAGTCCGGGTGACGGAGCTCAGGTTCGGAGGCCGGGATGATGTCAGGCATAATCCGGAACCAGCGGAGTGGGGAGATCGGTCACCACAAGGATCCAGGGATCAGAGACGGTAGGGACTGACGAGATGGCGGACAGTCACCGTTCGGAGTTCTGGAACCGTCAGGTCCGGTTTGGCGAGACAGGTGCGGCTCTACAAGAGAGATAGGTGAGTACGGGACAAGGCACAGGGGAACCTGACTCCTAGCTTAGCAAACACGAAGAACAGGCCCCGCCCACTTGGAAAGGAACCCCCTATATACCCTGTACCTGATTCTGCAATATTCTGTTGGAGGACGCTGGCCTTTTAAGAGAGGTTGTGTATAGCACTGGTATTTAAAATTAACCTTTATTAATTTCTCTATTAAAATTATAGGACCAATCAGGTGATACCACAAGGTAAAAAAACACAAAGTACAGATTGGATGCATACAATATATCAACAGGAGTTATATCCAATTCCCTCACGGTCCTCCCGGTTCAGATATATACATCCAAATGATTAAAGTGACATTGTGCAAAAAACCGTGATCCTCCCAAAATTGCACTCTTGCCCTTAGATTAACACTCTTTTTAAAGTGGCTACGTGCAAATACAAAGATTATCCACAGATCACAGAAAACACTGGGGTATAATCAGGGAGGAAAAACAATGGTTTTTGTAAAACTGGTGCTCAAAAAGTGCAAAATAGTGCAATCATTGGTGGTAGTGGGACTTATGCTCACCGTCTATCCCACTATTCACCAATGAAACCATATGTTACCTTACAATATACGGGGGGGGCGACTCACTAACACACCACACAGTACCCCTAAGGTAACAAACTCAACGTCCTCCTTCCCGACGCGTTTCCTCAAAAGCGATTCATCAGGGGATAGGGAGGCTGTGTTGTCAGAGGCATGTTGAGCTAAGAAATGAGAAACCAAGTGATAGCTTGGAGGTGTGAGACTTATAAAGTGCCTTGTTGCTCCCACTAGCCAGATTCCTACTCCACACTGATGAGGGGCAAATACCCCGAAACGGCTGTCTGTGGATGGATACCATGTTTGGTATAGGTGGTCTCCTTGACTGGAGACTGCCCTTCCCGTGGTTGTTCCTTCCCGGTGAAAGACCTGGCTAGTTTCCTGCCAGCGTTGAGAAACATGTAATGGTGTCTCCGCGGCTTTCTCACTTGCATACTTCCCAGGGGGCTTTGCTCTAGAATCACTGCGTTGAGAAACACGTGATGGTGTCTCCGCAGTGGATATGTTGATCTCCCTAAGGTCAACAATGCTTGCTTAAGTAGTCTTTTACTAGGCATTGCCCCCACTAGCCAGATTCCTACTCCACACTGATGAGGGGCAAATACCCCGAAACGGCTGTCTGTGGATGGATACCATGTTTTGTATAGGTGGTCTCCTTGACTGGAGACTGCCCTTCCCTTGGTTGTTCCTTCCCGGTGAAAGACCTGGCTAGTTTCCTGCCAGCATTGAGAAACATGTGATGGTGTCTCCGCGGCTTTCTCATTTGCATACTTCCCAGGGGGCTTTGCTCTAGAATCACTGCGTTGAGAAACACGTGATGGTGTCTCCGCAGTGGATATGTTGATCTCCCTAAGGTCAACAATGCTTGCTTAAGTAGTCTTTTACTAGGCATTGCCCCCACTAGCCAGATTCCTACTCCACACTGATGAGGGGCAAATACCCCGAAACGGCTGTCTGTGGATGGATACCATGTTTGGTATAGGTGGTCTCCTTGACTGGAGACTGCCCTTACCGTGGTTGTTCCTTCCCGGTGAAAGACCTGGCTAGTTTCCTGCCAGCGTTGAGAAACATGTGATGGTGTCTCCGCGGCTTTCTCATTTGCATACTTCCCAGGGGGCTTTGCTCTAGAATCACTGCGTTGAGAAACACGTGATGGTGTCTCCGCAGTGGATATGTTGATCTCCCTAAGGTCAACAATGCTTGCTTAAGTAGTCTTTTACTAGGCATTGCCCCCACTAGCCAGATTCCTACTCCACACTGATGAGGAGCAAATACCCCGAAACGGCTGTCTGTGGATGGATACCATGTTTGGTATAGGTGGTCTCCTTGACTGGAGACTGCCCTTCCTGTGGTTGTTCCTTCCCGGTGAAAGATCTGGCTAGTTTCCTGCCAGCGTTGAGAAACATGTGATGGTGTCTCCGCGGCTTTCTCATTTGCATATAAGTTTATAGGGATTCAAACATTGTGCTTTAAAATGGTGGTAGAAAGGGCTAGCGGGATTAGAGCATGCACGTTATACTAACCAAGTCGCCCGCATTTCAGTAACAGTACTTCCAGGACCGCTCATTACATTTATACATATTCACTGCTTACCCTGCCCACTGGCAGTCCCGACATCTCTGATTGGTTGCAGTCAGACGGTTTCCCCTCCCTGTGTGACTGCATGAAATCACAGACATTGTCTGCAACTCTATTAAGGTGTAAAAATAAATAAATTACTAAAAAAATTGGTGTAGGATCCCCTTATGTAGTGAAACCCATAAAGCACGCAGCTACAGGCTGCAGCCCCCAGCTGTATGCTTATCTTGACTGTCTATCAAAATAAGAGGGACCCCATGCAGATTTTTTTTTAAGGCTCATGGACACAGTTTATCATGGCACCACAGACTCTGAGAAAACACAGCTCCCACCCCCACTTCTGAAGCATCAACCTCCACTGTAAAGGGCTGAGATGCATCAGGCCGTATCAGCACAGGTGCTGACGAGAAGAATTTGTTATGGCCTAAAACGCACTTCCGCAAAAAAAAATCCGTGTGACACTGTCCGTTTTTCGAGTCCGTGTTCCGTTTTTTTGGGGCGTTTCTCCGGTACGTATGGCATCCGTGTGATGGCGTACGCAAGCCGTGTGTATGTGTAAAATGTCTGTGTTTGTGTGTAAAATGCCCGTGTATGTGTACGTGGAATGTCCGTGTGGAATGTCCATATGTGTGTTGCACAATGTCGTTGATACATGTCGGCTGACAGCAGACAGAGTTGCGCGATGAGAATGAACTCGGGTGAACTTCACCCAACTTCATTGTCATGCCGTGGCTCTGTCTGTGTGCCGCGTACTGATTTGCGGTCACCTGTGAAGGATTCACCAGTGACCGCTAATCCCCCGAGTGACAGACGTGAGCGGCCCTCTCTCATACTTACCGCTCCCCGATCACCAGCGCGGCGAGGAACAGCTGTGCAGAGAATACGCGGCAACAATTACTTTGAATATGCCGGCCGATCATTAATCAATCTCGTATTCCCTGCTTTCCCCACTCACAGACGCCTGTGATTGGTTGCAGTCAGACACGCCCACCACGCTGAGTGACAGCTGTCTCACTGCACCCAATCTCAGCAGCCGGTGGGCGTGTCTATACTGTGCAGGAAAATAAATAAATAAATAATTAAAAAAACGGTGTGCGGTCCCCCCCAATTTTAATACCAGCCAGATAAAGCCATACGGCTGAAGGCTGGTATTCTCAGGATGGGGAGCACCACGTTATGGGGAGCCCCCCAGCCTAACAATATCAGTCAGCAGCCGCCCAGAATTGCCGCATACATTATATGCGACAGTTCTGGGACTGTACCCGGCTCTTCCCGATTTGCCCTGGTGCGTTAGCAAATCGGGGGAATAAGGAGTTATTGGAAGCCCATAACTGCCAATAAGTCCTAGATTAATCATGTCAGGCATCTCCCTGAGATACCTTCCTTGATTAATCTGTAAATTACAGTAAATAAACACACATACCTGAACAATCCTTTATTAGAAAAAAAAAACACTAACAAATTGCCTTGTTCACCAATTTAATAAGCCCGAAAAAGCTCTCCATGTCCGGCATACTCCAGGATGGTCCAGCGTCGCTTCCAGCTGTGCTGCATGAAGGTGACCGAAGCTGCAGAAGACACAGCCGCTCCTGTCAGCTCCACGCAGCTAATGAAGGGAATAGCACGATCAGCAATATTCAGCGTTGGCCGCGAGTAACCTCAGTGACAGCTCAGCTGATCGCGCGGCTGTCTTCATTAGCTGCGTGGAGCTGACAGGAGCGGATGTGTCTTCTGCAGCTCCAGTCACCTTCATGCAGCACAGCTGGAAGCGACGCTGGACCATCCTGGAGTACGCCGGACATTGAGGGCTTTTTCGGGCTTATTAAATTGGTGAACAAGGCAATTTGTTAGTGTTTTTTTTTCTAATAAAGGATTGTTCGGGTGTAATTTACAGATTAATCATGGAAGGTATCTCGGGGAGACGCCTGACATGATTAATCTAGGACTTATTGGCAGCTATGGGCTTCCAATAACTCCTTATTACCCCGATTTGCCAACGCACCAGGGCAAATCGGGAAGAGCCGGGTACAGTCCCAGAACTGTCGCATATAATGTATGCGGCAATTCTGGGCGGCTGCTGACTGATATTGTTAGGCTGGGGGGCTCCCCATAACGTGGGACTCCCCATCCTGAGAATACCAGCCTTCAGCCGTATGGCTTTATCTGGCTGGTATTAAAATTGGGGGGGACCGCACGCCAGTTCTTTTAATTATTAATTTATCTATTTTCCTGCACAGTATAGACACGCCCACCAGCTGCTGTGATTGGGTGCAGTGAGACAGCTGTCACTCAGCGTAGGGGGCGTGTCTGACTGCAACCAATCACAGGCGTCTGAGGGTGGGGAAAGCAGGGAATACGAGATTGATTAATGAGCGGCCGGCATATTCAAAGTAATTGTTGCCGCGTATTCTCTGCACAGCTGTTCCTCGCCGCGCTGGTGATCGGGGAGCGGTATGAGCCGCGGGAAGAAAAAAACCGAGCGCCAATGTAAGTATGACTGAGAACAGCAGAAAAAAAGGTAAGTATACTGAATTTAATTTAAAAAAACCCAAAAAATAAGATCGCTAGTGTAAAAACACACACGCACGAAACGTGCTGAACACTGACATACTCCGTGTGCGGTACGTGCAGGCACGGACCCATAGACTAAAGCGGGTCCGTGCCTGCGTGCTGCCGGCCAAAAACGGACATGTCGTCCGTGTAGAAAAGCGCACACATGTACTTACCACATGGTCACACGTTCCGTGTGATTTTACGTGTGTGTGCCATCTACCATTGAATAACATGGGTCTCCGTGTGTACGTGTCTCCGGTACGTGCAAATACGTACCGCACACGTACAAATTAAATGGATGTGTGTTGCGGGTCTATGACAGTAATACACATACAAATCATCCTCAGGCCATTTCCAGAAGTCTATCTTTTTTACTCATGTCAGTTACAGGTCTCGCTATGGCGGAGAAATTCTTAATAAACTTGCTGTAATAATTTGCAAAACCTAAGCCACGTTACAGATCTTTAAGGTTCTCAGGACAGTCCCATTTCAACATAGCTTGTAACTTAGTGGGATCCATTCAAAAACCAGAAGCAGAAATTATTTAACCCAAAAACAGAAGTTCCAGTAAGGCAAAAATACACTTTTCTGGTTTGGCATATAACTTGTTCCCCTTTGAGAATTTACTGTCTGACACGTTTCATATGAGACCCATAATACTGTGAATATATGAGAAAGTCATCAAGGTAAATGATTACTGATTTCCTTAAAAGATGAGAAAGCACATAATTAACAAAGGTATGACCGAATGGCATGGTCAGATTTTCGAAGTACCTTTCCGCCGTATTGAAAGCCATTTTCCACCCCATAGGCCCCACCAAGGTCAAGTTTAAAGATCCATTTAGCACAGGCAAAATGATTATATAGATCAGCTATGAGTGGAAGAGGATAGGGATCTTGGACTGCTATTTATTTGAGCTCCCTGAAGTCCAGGCACAGCTGTAACCCATCAACATTGTTTTGAAAAAGAAGAATCCTGCAGCCACTTTGTTTGAGAACCTCTTAGAAATGGTTGTAATCAAATTCCTGCCCACTTCAGAGCTCTTCAGTGCTAAGTCCAGATCTATCTCCCATTGAACACCTGTGGAGAGATCTTAAAATTGCTGTTGGGAGAAAACACCTTCAAATACCAGAGACCTGGAGCAGTGTGCAAAAGAAGAGTCAAAAATTCCAATCAGAGGAGTAAGAAGCTTGTTGATAGTTATAGAAAGCAATGGATTGCGGTTATTTATTCCAAAGGGTGAGCAACCAAATACTAAGTTGCAGGTGCTAATCATTTTATTCGATCCATTTTTTGAGTTTCGTGTTAAATTATGTCTAATATGCCTTTTTTCTCTGTTTTCTCTTGTGTTCCAATACACACAAAGGAAATGTATAATTTCAATAATTTTCTTGGAGAAATGTTTAATTTTCTGGAGCAATTTCAAGAGTCCCAACACTTTCAGCCATGACTGTTTATGACTATACATTGGCATAAAAAAATGTGTAGCATACATGTTTAATCTAGATCCTCTTGTATTGAAAAGCACATTTGGTGATTCTTTACAGCAAATTGGTCAGCCTACAAGAAAGTAATAATAATAATAAAAATAATTAAAAAAAAAATAAAATACCCGCTCCACCATCTGCCCTAGGGTGGAGGACTCTGGCTGCAACCATTTTTGTACCAGATGCAGTAAATCAAACATTTGCGAGCGAAGGGGTTTGTTGCCATGATATGCCCACTGGTGGACCCGTTGTGCCCTAGCAGTCATAGTCACACCCAGGCGTGCCACAATTGCAGCCTTTAATTTGTCATACTCCTTAGCGTCCTGTAAAGCAAGATCATAATAGGCCTTTTGTGGCTCTCCACTTAAATATGGAGCCAATACCTCTGCCCACTGCTCCGGCGGAAGTTTTTCTCATTCATCAACTCTCTCAAACACAGTCAAAAAGGCCTCAACATCATCCCCCGGGGTCATCTTTTTCATAGCTCGCCTTACCGCCTTCCGGACTTTAGCGTCATCACTTGGACTGGTTACTCTGCCACGGATTACATCTGCTAGGACGTCTATCTGCCACTGCTGTTGCTCCCGCTGTTGCTGCAGCTGCTATATCAACAGCTTGATCGTCTCCTGCTGGGCTTGCTGCTGCTGTTGGGCCTGCACCAGGTGCTTGATCAGGTCCTCCATGGTGTCTGACCGTGTTCCCTGGCTCATTGCTGCCTTCACTCAGGACATCCAGCTTCTCTGTAGCAGGTATAAGTGTTTCCTGGGATTCCTGCCCGCAGTCTGCACCACTTGTGGTAGAGCCACTCTCTCAGCTGCAGTAGGAGATAGATGCAAGAACACCTCACGAGTCAACTTTCACCTGGTTTATTAACTTCAGCCACTAGCTTTTCACAGAAAGACAGAACTACTTCCTTCAGCACAGGAAAATACAGAGCAGAACCACGAGTGTGTTCAGAGGCCTGGCTTTTACCTCTGGGACCAAACCCCGAGGTGGAGATATGGTGAATAGCCATCCCACCCATCTCTTTGGCTGTACACAACAAACCCGGCCTAGGTAATACAGATTAACCCTCTCAGCACCTAATATGCTGGTGTATTCCACCCGGGTTCACATCACCGATTTCAGTAGTCTTAGCGACACATATCTCCCCTCTTGCAGCACATCACCAGTGGTCACATCACAATATATATATATATATATATATATATATATATATATATATATATATATATAAATATATATATATATATATATATATATATATATATATATATATATATATAAAATCAACGTGGAAAGGTCTAGCAGGAATGGAGATTTCAGTTATTGTAATTAAAATCCAAAATTTATTGCAAATAGATTAAAAAAGTTTCCAGAGTTCAATATCAAGGTGCAGACATCACGCTGAACAGGCTACGTGTTTCGGCGGAGACAATATGCCACCTTCTTCACGGTCTCAAGCTGGTTCTGGAATGCCCAGTCAATCTTAAATAAGAACAAGAAAAATGAAAAAAACATTCTCCAAGTAGTGAACTAGGAGTGGTAACAGGTGTCAGTAAACACATCGGTGTTTAACTCTATGTATTCCAGAAGCAGCTAGAGAGAACAGACATAAATGTGAACAGAACTTGTATTGTACAGAGTTATCTGACTTAATATAAAAATAATTAAAAAATACAGATGTATATTTCAGAACAATAGTGCAACATGACATAATCATTACAAATATGTACAAAATATTCAAAAAAGTTAGAGCAGTACCACTACAATAATATGGGGGCACCTAGCAAAAAAAAGGACAAAAATGGCGGTGTAGGACACATTGGTTAATTATAGTGTATTGCTAGAGCCATTCTATTGTTGAATCCATGTGGGAGCCTAGTATCTAAGAGAAACATCCATTTGCTTTCTCTTGCTAGGATTTTTTTTATGATAATCCCCCCTCTCTCTGGTTTTTTAACCTGCTCAATGCCTAAGAATGAAAAACCCCTAACATCCCCTCCATGTATTTGTGAAAAATGTTGGGAGACTACAGATGCTCCTGCTGGTGGTAAGTTGGCAGCATCGGAAAGATGTTTTCTAATCCTTTTTTTTTTAAATATTCATGGTGCAACCTACATATTGTTTGCAACAAATGTCGCAATTAATTAAATAAATGATATTAGCAGTTGATATATGAAAGAATGTCAAAGGTTTTTTTTATTATGTATGGAGGTGAATGTTTTGGATTTTTTAACATGCTTACAGCATTTGCACACGTTAGCTCCACACGCATAAAAAACTTTGGTTTTTAACCAATTATTGTCCTTAGAATTAGGAGGCATAGGATCTCTAAAAAGGCTAGGAGACAAGAGTGAACTCAATGTGGGGGCACGTTAAGTGATTTTAGAGTTTTATTCTGATAAAGGACGGGCAAGTATTTTTTAATGATGGAAACAATGCTATGATATTGGGGACTATAGGGTGTACCAAATGTAACCTTTTCTGAAACGTTACCAATAAGTGGGTTCTGTCCATATTGTCTACCAACTTTCTGGCTCTTTCTAGATAATATTTGGGATAGCCTCTATTACTCAATCTATTACAGACTAGATCGGCTTCCAATTTGTACGTAAGGTTTTGAGTGCTATTTCTTTTTAGCCGTATAATTTCACCAAGGGGAATGATTTTAATAGTGTGTTTGGGATAGTTGGAATTAGCTGTCAGAAGGTGTCTGACTGTGTTCCCTGGCTCATTGCTGCCTTCACCCAGGACATCCAGCTCCTCTGTAGCAGGTATAAGTGTTTCCTGGGATTCCTGGCCGCAGTCTGCACCACTTGTGGTAGAGCCACTCTCTCAGCTGCAGTAGGAGATAGATGCAAGAACACCTCACGAGTCAACTTTCACCTGGTTTATTAACTTCAGCCACCAGCTTTTCACAGAAAGACAGAACTACTTCCTTCAGCACAGGAAACTACAGAGCAGAACCACGAGTGTGTTCAGAGGCCTGGCTTTTACCTCTGGGACCACACCCCGAGGTGGAGATATGGTGAATAGCCATCCCACCCATCTCTTTAGCTGTCCACAACAAACCCGGCCCAGGTAATACAGATTAACCCTCTCAGCACCTAATATGCTGGAGTATTCCACTGGGGTTCACATCACTGATTTCAGTAGTCTTAGCGACACATATCTCCCATCTTGCACATCACCAGTGATCACATCACAATATATATATATATATATATATATATGTTATATATATATATATACCACTACTAGACACATAAACAAGTATAGATTACTGAAATTAGCAATGACCATGAGCATATAAGGCGAGACAGGAAAGACCTTTTGAATGTATAATGAATAGAGTGTGCACCTTACAGAAATGGTTCACCCATATTTATTATTTGCTAGATCGATATTATGTAGAGAAACGAAGTTTCTCTCAAACACCTTATGTTGGCAATAGTGCCTCTGAGAGGCGCTATTGCGGACTGCTGTGCCCCATCGCGTGACACCAGGCTACGTGACCTTGGGAATCCGGTGATGTCACGTCAAGTTATGGATCACGTGACATCACTGCGGCCGACCGCAGTCTTCCTGAGTCACTGGGCTGTGGCCAGAGCGCCCTGGAAGAACCCACCACTGTGGCACACATGACTTCTGAGGAGACACTAGAATTGTGTACTGACTGTGCAGAGGACTCTGCTTCTTGGTTTTGCATATTTCTTAGTAAGACCATCAGACTGCACCATTATACACAGGACCATATCCCATTGGTTCTTTAGATCAAGGAATGTGCAAGGAAGTAATATGAATCTTAGCGCAGGGTTATAGAGTTAATTCTACGCAGAGAGCTGAATTCTAGATTTGCTGTTATGGGACAATATTAATGTTGGAGAGTGACCTGTTATCCCAAGGTTCTTTCTAAACAGCGCTCCTGCTAGGATCAATTACCACACAAGACAGAGGATAGATTACATCAGTAGGATTTAAATATTTGCCAAAACCAGAGTGAAACATAATATTCAAATAAAATTAATGAAAATTAACATAAATTCCATCATATAGTACAGGAAAAACTGAGTGCACATCAGTATTCATACCCAATAAAATAGCAGAGAATTAATATCTAGTATAGTTAGAGCCTGAAAGAGGATAATGGAGGAGAAGACCAATTATGCTAATTATCTTAATGCTTAATGTACATTGTATTAAAATATTCAGTCAGCCTGCTCATTTGCAATCACCTTCATCATTTACAATATGCATATCCATTTACAATAACCATTTACATCCGATTAGACATCCTACCCTTCAATGTCAGTAGCACATATATAATGTACAATAGTGGTTTCTTCAGATTAATGACACATCTACAGGTCAGATGAGCCTTAAGAGCTAATCTGGGTAACAATATACTGTTTGTGTATATATAAATACCCACTATCCATGCATTTCCAAAGCAAACAGTGCATTGAAACCTTACATATAAATATGAAATATAGATGGAATACTATGTTACCAACGAAAAGCCTATCCATCACTGACAACAGATTAAGTGCTTTCCATTATCCTTAGCACAATTTTTAGACTGCAGTGCTTATTTGCCAAATATAGAACATTTATCCCTTGAATCTTACATGTCTTTATGTAGTGTTACACTGAGTTTCCTTGGGCTTCTTTTGCCATTGGATTTTTGCAAACTGTAAATGTTACTTCTTATGGTTTCCTTTTAAAAATGGTTTTCATTTTGCCACTTTTCCACTAAGGGTCAAATTTGTCGGGTATATCACTAATAGGTGTCCTGTGGACACAGTATTGGTCTAGCCCAGCAGAGCACTGGAGGATTTTCCAGTGAAAACTCCCCCTTGTTTCTGGATGTTTGGAACAGAGACACTTCAGCTAACTCTGGACCATCATTTAAGGTACTGTAGTACTGGCATCTACAATGAGTTCAAGCTGATGAGAGCCGGCTAAGAGAAAGTGCACCTTGTCAACACCCAGTGATCAATTGTACTTGCGTCTTTCAGGTATAAGTACAATTGAATCCCTGACCACCAGCACATACAGGTGAGGTGGACATCAGCAATGGGATCAAAACATGTAGAAATCTGGGATTAAAACAACATTTTAGTGGTAAAAATATAATTATTTTTTCTTCACCGCTCAATAGTATAACATTTTCTGAAGCATCTGTATTGTCAATGTGTTCAATGTACCTCTAGATCAATTCATTGAGGGGTACAGTTTGTAAAATGGGATCACTTGTGGGGGATTTCTGTTGTTCTCGAACCTCAGAGGCAAATGCAACATGGCACTCACAATTATTCCAACTATCTCTGAACTCAACTATGCCACTCCTTCCCTTTTCACTTTGTACTGTGCTTTAAACGTTTTTTTGACGACATATGGGGTATTGACATACTCAAGAGAAATTGCACAGCAGATTGAGCAGACCATTTTCTCCTGTTACCGTAGAAAAAATGACAAATTTGGTGTTAAAGCAATATTTTTGTGGTAAAAATGTATTTTTCATTTTCACGGCTCAACATTAGAAAATTCTGTGAAGCACCTGGAGGTTCAAGGTGCTCACCAAACATCTAGATAAAGTCCGTGAGGGGTCCAGTTTCCAAAATGGGATCACTGCTGGGGGGTTTCCACTGTATAGGTACATCAGGGGCTATCAGAATGCAACATTGTATCCATTAACAGTTCCAGCCAATTTTGCATAAAAAGAGTCAAATGGCACTCCTTTTTTCCCCAGCCCTGCCATTTACCCAAACAGTAGTTTGTCACCGCATATTGGGAGTTGGCATACTTAGGAGAAATTGCACAACAAATTATATGGTACATTTTCTACTGTTACCCTTCTGAAAATGAAAGATTTGGAGTTAAAGAAACATTTTTGGCATAAAAATTTATTTTTTCATTTTCATGACTGAACAGTATAAAATTCTGTGAAGCCCCTGGAGGTTCAAAGTGCTTACCAAACATCTAGATAAATTCCTATAGTGGTCTAGTTTCAAAAGATAGGGTCATATTTGGGGAGTTTCCACTGATTAAGCACAAAAGGGGCTCTCCAAATGCAATATGGTGTCCACTAATTATTCCAGCCAAATTTTGTTAAAAAATTCAAATGCTGCTCATTCCTTTCTGAGCCCTGCAGTGTTGCCAAACAGACGTTTTCCACCACATTTGGTGTATCAACATACCAGGAGAAATTGCACAATTAATTGTATGATGTACTTTCTCCTGTTACCCTTACGTAAATGCAAAATTTGTCGCTAAAGTAAAATTTTTGTGGGATAAACTAAAATTTTCAATTTTTGCTTCCACATTGCTTTAGTTCCTGTGAAGCACCTAAAGGGTTAATAAACTTCTTGGATGTGTTTTTGAGTAGGATGAAGTTGCAGTTTTTAGAATGGGGTCCCTTTTGGATATTTTCTGTCATCTAGGCCTCTCAAAGTCACTTCAAATGTGATGTGGCCCCTAAAAAAATGATTTTGTAAATTTTGTTATAAAAATGAGAAATTGCTGATGAACTTTGAACCCTTCTCTCTTCTTAACAAAAAGAAAATTATATTTAAAAAAATGTTCTGGTGTAAAGTAGAGATGTGGGAAATGTTGTTTAGTAAAAATTTTGTGTGACAAAACTGTAAGTGCATCTCAATAAATTAGAATATCATCAAAAAGTTAATTTATTTCAGTAATTCAATACAAAAAGGGAAACATATATTATATAGAGTCATTACACACAGAGGGATCTATTTCTAGTGTTTATTTCTGTTAATGTTGATGATTATGGCTTACAGCCAATGAAAACCCAAAAGTCATTTACTCAGAAAATTAGAATAATTACCACAAAACACCTACAAAGGCTTCCTAAGCATTTACAATGGTCCCTTAGTCTGGTTCAGTAGGCTACACAATCATGGGGAAGACTGCTGACTTGATAGTCCAGAAGGCAGTCATTGACACACTCTACAAGGAGAGTAAGCCACAAAAGGTCATTACTGAAGAAGCTGGCTGTTCACAGTGCTGTATCGAAGCATATTAATGGAAAGCTGAGTGGAAGAAAAAAGTGTTGTAGAAAAAGCAACCAGGATAACCACAGCCTTGATAAGATTGTTAAGAAAAGGCCATTCAAAAATTTGGGGAGATTCACAAGGAGTCAGTGCTTCAATAGCCAACACAGATGTATCCAGGACATGGGCCACAACTATTGCATTCCTTGTGTCAAGCCACTCATGACCAACAGACAATGCCAGAAGCGTCTTACTTGGGTCAAGGAGAACAAGAACTGGACTGTTGCTCCGTGGTCTAAGGTTTTGTTTTCAGATGAAAGTAAATTTTGTATTTCAGTTTTTAAATTGCGGTCCCAGAGTCTGGAGGAAGAGTGGAGAGGCCACAATTCAAGCTGCTTGAGGTCTAGTGTGAAGTCTCCACAATCAGTGATGGTTTGGGGAGCCATGTCATCAGCTGGTGTAGGTCCATTGTCTTTTATCAAGACCAAAGTCAGCGCAGCCGTCTACCAGGAAATATTAGAGCACTTCATGCTTCCCTCTGCCGACAATCTTTTTGGAGATGGAAATTTAATTTTCCAGCAGGACTTGGCACCTGTCCACACTGCCAAAAGCACCAATATCTGGTTTAATAACCACAGTATCACTATGCTTGGTTGGCCAGCAAACTCGCCTGACCTAATCTATGAGCTCTATGGGTTAATATAGAGAATCTATGGGTTATTGTCAAGAAGAAGATGAGAGACACCAGACACAACAATGCAGACGAGCTGAAGGCTTCTATCAAAGCAACCTGGGCTGCCATAACACCTCAGCAGTGCCACAGGCTGATCGCCTCCATGCCACACCACATTGATGCAGTAATTCATGCAAAAGGAGCCCTGACCAAGTATTGATGCATTTCATGTACAGACTTCTAAGTAGGCGAAATAAACACTTGAAATAGATCCCTTTGTGTGTAATGACTCTATATAATGTGTTTCCCTTTTTGTATTGAATTACTGAAATAAATTAACTTTTTGATGATATTCTAATTATTGAGATGCACTTGTATTTGGTTAAGGGCATAAAAATTCAAAGCTTAAAAATAGTGAAATTTTCAAAAATTATGCAAAATTTCTGATATTTTCCCAAACAAAAAATATCATTCTATTTTTACCGCTATCAAGTACAATATGTCATGAAAAAAAAATCTAAGAATTACTGCGATATGTTAAATTGTTTCAGAGTTATTACATGATAAAGCTACATTGGACAAAATTGGAAAAATTGGTCCAGTCATGAAGGTAAAAACCAGGCTCGGGGGTGAAGGAGTTCAACAAAAATGTTCCTGTGCTGAGATAATCTTATATATGGGCCCCTGCTATGTACTATGTAATGGCCTTGTCTGACCGTACAGGAATTTGGTCTGATCACATCACATCTCCTGGGTCAGGGAGGAAGTGAAAATATTATTCAGACATTACAGCATGGGATCACAAATTATTCTTTCTTTGTGGTAAAACATTTTTAATAAAAGGTAGGGAAATGCTTTACCTCACAAAAAGTATAAACTTTAATCTCATGCAGTGCTATCTGTATACTCTCTTTTGCATCCTCCCCGGGCCCAGGAGATGGGATCAGACCATATCCCTATACAGTCAGACACGGCTATTACACAGTACATAGCAGGCGCACAATTATAAGATTATTTATTATTTTAGCATAGGAACACTTTTTAAAACATCTTATTTTGGAATTATTCCAAGATCTGTTATATGGGAAATCCCCTTTAACACATCCTTCCTTCCCCCCACAAACACAAAGACTTTTGTCCTCTTTGCTGTAAGGAGGTGGTCTGCAGGCTGCAGCTACACTGAGTGGAGCCTTTTTTCCCCTATACTCTGCAACTCAGTTGTGAAGTCAGATTTTCTGTGTGTAAAGTGTGTATATATATTAGATTTATGGGTTTGTTGTGTACATGTGCACACTGTGTTTAACCCCTGATGAAGGAGGAACGTTTGAACCTCTGAAACACGTTGCGACACTTTTTGCCCTCCACAGGCTTCCGTAGCCTATTCTGAGTCCTGTGACATCCCACGCTCTTCTCACACACGCGCGTCTGGGTATCCAGGGAAGACGCCGGCCGGGGCTCATGGATACACATGCCAGCTCCGTTCCACATTTCTTTCCTCCTACGGGGTTAGCATTCACCCCTTGAAGTCCGCCCTGCAGAACACGGCCACGCTCTGCACTTACTGCGAGGAAAACTTTTCCATCCATAACTAAGTAACCCACGCTACCTGCTACCTCTGCTGTTCATTACAAATCTCCAGATGAGGACACACAATCATCTTCTCACCTAGTCTGGTTCATCCTCCACACAAGTACCGTATTTTTCGCTTTATAAGACGCACTTTTGTTCCCCCAAGTCTCATAAACCGAATGTACGGGGGATATATATATATATATATATATATATATATATACTGCAGTGTCCAGGGGGAGGTGGGCGCAGCTCTGAAGCCTTGCTGGGGGCTGGTGAAGCTGTGGGAGGGAGCCTTTGATCTCCTGCTCCCGCTCATATAATATGCACAGCCGCTGTCCATCATCATGGTGCTGAAACCGCTCCGCGCTGATGGGCTGGGGCAAGGGCGCATATTATATCTGCTTGCGCCCTCTTTTGATCGCACATGATCCCCCTGTGTTAGATATGGCCCCCATACTGCTGCCCATAGTAAAATAAAAAAAGCTTTACTTACCTCCAGCGCTGATCTCCCAGTGTCTCTGCTGCTGCTGTCTGAGGTCAGGCACGTAGAGATGATATCACTCTGCCGTGCCGATCACATGACCGGCAACAATAACCAGGAAGTGGAGGAGCTCAACCCCACGGAGGGAGACACGGATTACAGCGCTGAGAAGGTAAGGAAAGAGTGTTTTATTTTATTATGGGCAGCAGCATTGGGGGCATATCTAACACAGGGGAGATGTGCCACCTATAGTGGCCATGGGCAGCAGTATGGGGGCCATACCAAACACAGGGGAGGTGTGCCATCTATAGTGGCCATGGGCAGCACACATGGGGGCCATATCAAACACAGGGGAGGTGTGCTATTTATAGGGGCCATGGGCAGCACACATGGGGGCCATATCAAACACAGGTGAGGTGTGCCATCTATAGGGGCCATGGGCAGCACACATGGGGGCCATATCAAACACAGGTGAGGTGTGCCATCTATAGGGGCCATGGGCAGCACAGGGGGATGTGTCCCAGCACAAGAGGGTTATATTAAATATAAGGGGGCCATATCCAGATTAAGGGGGGCTAACTTTAGGATGGGGGGCTATGAGGGACATATACCCTATATGATTTGTTAGATGGACACTGGCATTACAAGATGGACCCCATTTAACATTAAAAAAAAATTCTCTTTTCCTTCACCAAATTTGGGGGTGCATCTTATAATCAGGTGCGTCTTATAAAGCGAAAAATACGGTAAGTTGTTCCTCATTTGTCCTGCACATGTCATTGACTATTAACCTTTATTATGTTAGTTTGTGAGCACTATACTTTTTGGCACTGTTACACTTGTTTCTCGATTCACTCTCACGCGGAGTTCATTCACTATCAGCAGCTCCAACACTTGCCTCAGGTCACATGTTAATCATGGCTCCAGACATTATCAGCCTTTAGATCTTTGCTTTCCAGCATTAGCCATTTAATCTACTGGTTTCTGAGTGCTGGTAATTTTCATTTTTCATTTTTTATAATCAGATTAGCATCTAGACACAAAGGAAATGAGATGCAACTGGCCTTGCCTATGGTGCAGGAACCATGACAGGTGAGTGACAATGACTGGGTTGATCTCTCCCATATGAGAGATAACTTCTATAGTTTGTCATGATTATTGAGACTGATTTCACATAAGAGTAGACAAGGGAAACAAGTATGGAGATAGAGGCTAGAACTTTGGAACTATTTTTTTAGCACTTTTAAAATATTTAAGTTGGCCACAACCCTGATCTCACTTGTAACTATATTTTATCTTCCAAAGAAATCTATTTTGTCATTCTAATTTAAAAGTACTGCTTTTTTAAGACTGTAGGGAAGTAACTTATTTATTCTTTGTATGCTGTATCTTTAGAAAAAAAAGACTCCAGTTATATACAATACACAAGTGCATTGCAGCTGCTTCCTTAAAAAATGGCTTCCATTTTGTTCAGTTTTAGCTATGCCTTTTCTCTCCATGCCTTCTGTATAAAAAGGTTTGATACCATGTTAGCCAGTTGAAAAAAGATTAAATGAGTGGAAAAAAACAAAATAACAGTCTTGTATTTGATACACTTTAATGGCTAGAAAAATAAAATAAGTTATGTTACAAAGCAAGCCTCCGATACCATGCCTGATGAAGAGACCGGGGTAGTCTGAAAAGCTCGCTTTGTAACATCACTTATTTTATTTTTTTAGCCATTAAAAGTTATCATAACTACAAGGTTTTCATTTTGTTTCTCCCACTGAGCGCAATCAATTTTATTGTATGAATTGTTATATTGTTTAATAAACAATTTTAATTACTATTTTGACTGTACTATGTTGAGTCATTAAAAAAACACCTTAAAAATGTTGTGTTCACACAAAAACATTTGCCAAACACTCAGATTCTTTAAAAACTCAAGAGATCTTGAGGCTATTAATCCAGTAACTTTCTGCCTGTAAGCTTACTAAAGGCTGTGGGCTATTCTAGGCACAGTCCTGTTTAAAATGACTAACAGAGGAGACAGGAACTTTTGGTAATGTAGATTGAGAGTCAAAGAATAAGTCAGGTCTTGACCTAGATTTTTTATTTACCAGTGAGAAAATCATTATTTGATAACATTGTAGTGAACTGTGAATGAAACATATCATAAAAAAAATTGATTTAAGGAACGATAAATACCGTAAATCAAGAATTTTTTAAAGATACCAAGTAGACAAATGAGTAAAAGCCGCTTTATATGCAACGACATCGCTAACGAGATGTCTTTGGGGTCACAGAATTCATTATGCACATCCGGCCTCGTTAGTGACGTTGTTACTTGTGAAACGCAGGAACGACCATTAACAATCAAAATTACTTACCTAATCGTTGATCGTTGATGCGTCGTTCCTTTCCCGATTATCGTTGCTGTTGCAGGACGCAGGTTGTTCGTTGTTCCTGCGGCAGCACACATCGCTGTGTGTGACACCGCAGGAATGAGGAACATCACCTTACCTGCGGCCGCCCGCAATGAGGACGGAAGGAGGTGGGCGGGATGTTTGGCCTTTCATCTCCGCCCCTCTGCTTCTATTGGGCGGCTGCTTAGTGACGCCGCTGTGATGCCGAATGGACTGCCCCCTTAGAAAGGAGGCGGTTCGCCGGCCACAGCGACGTCCCTAGGCAGGTAAGTATGTGTGATGGGGAATAACGATATTGTGCGCCACGGGCAGCGATTTGCCCGTGGCGCACAAACGACTGGGGCAGGTGCAATCGGCAGCGACATTGCTAGCGATGGCGTTGTGTGTAAAGTAGCCTTAAGTTTTCTATAGGCTTTCACTGTAAAGCTATAAGAGAAGGTGTGGAAAGCTTAATGCAGAAAATAACATGATATAAAAAAATATAGATTTTTCTTAATTTTTTTATGATTAAAAATTTATGAACCTATGTTTTCAGTAAGTGGCAAACACAAAAGAATACAAAAAATTTACAACATTAGTTTGTTTCCACCTAACAGGGTTTCGAAGTTTTTTCATCTATTTGGTAACAATGCAGTTCACCTTGTCACTAAACGCTACCAATGGAAATAAGTAGGACCGGGACAGGGCTCCACTCTCCAAATTCCCTTGAGCTGACAAATTACCTTTAGTTCTTTCATTTCTCACTTGTAATGAGTAGCTTGATGTCAATGAGCAGTAGTGACTTCAGCCATTTACACATTTTTAGAAAATTAGGTCTCTCACTAGTATTCAAAGAATTAAAAGCTAAATTTTTATCGGTCATAGCTTTAAAGTGAACCTGTTAGGTGCAATATGCACTCAGAACCAAGAGCAGTTCTGTGTGATGTCACCACTAAAGTGAGTGAGAACACAGTGTGTGTAATGAGATCCACCACACTATAGAACCAGAGCTGTCTGTAACGAATATAACCACTAGAGGGAGCCAAGGCACACGGCGTCCTAGGCAACTTAATGGTTGTTAAGAGGCGTCGTACTAACCGGGTCAGAACTGAGAGAGGGAGCGCAGTACAAGGGAGGAGGCAGAGTCAGTGTCCAGGACAATCCAGAAGTCGGTAACAGGGAGAGCAAGCCGAAGGAGAGGGCAAAGGGATTGGAAAAAGAGTAGGAGAGGGGCATGGAAGGTAAGACAAAATATAGGAGCTGGGAGACAGGGAGGTCAGACAGAACGGAGGTCAGGGAGGTCAGGAAGGGTCAGGGGAGGTAATGGACAGAATCTAGAGCACTTACAGGAACCAGCCAAGCAAGCTGCAGAGCAGCTGGCAGCGTGATGATGAAGGGGACGTCCAGATATAGTGGTGAGCTCCTGGAAACGAGGCAAGGAAGGAAAAGCTCCTCTCACTGGGAATGCAGACAACATTATCAGGTGACTGATACAGCTCTGCCACAGCAGAGTGCAAACAGTATCATGACATTCTGGATGCATATTGCTAATCCCTGCCTAACTGTCTCTGTATACACTAGCAAAGACAAAGAGATCTTTACAAAAAGTATTTCTAAAGATCCCATACGATATGCTAATGAGCGCAGGGACTAGTCGCAAGGGTGCTAGTTCCCTTGGCTAGTCGGCCCCCTTAGCATGTTAGTGTAAAGCCCCACAGGTGTTGTGTCGGTGCATTACCTTCAGGGACTCCACGTGGATGGAACAGTCTGGTAACAGGTAAGATGTCTTCTTAGGATTGTCGTGACACCACTCTCGGTATTGTGGTCAGGGTGACCGCCACTGCAGATTGAGGGGTGCCTGGAGCTGATGGTGAGTGCAGTCAGTTGTAGTGGCCTCCTGAGAGTGAAGCAAGCCCCAGGACCCTGTGTAGGTGTGTGGAACCACAAGGCGCAGAATGACTCAGGCACAGTCCAAACAGTCTTTCAGGGATTTTACTCACTGATGGTGGCAGGGTGAGTAACCCGGGCGTGGCTGGGATGAACCAGGCTGGAACCAGGCGTCCTTCAGGCTGACTTGTGAGGGTGGCTACTGACTCGCTTTCTCTAATCCTTCTGTTGTTTGTGATGACCCCGACTTGCAGTCCCTACGGGGGTCACCCAGGGAAGTTGCTCCTCCCCTCGTTTCGGCCCGTTTGCTTGTAGCCTGGACCAGGTCACTCCGGCTGCTTGTCTCCTGTGAACTATGGGCCCTCTCTATGCTTCGTGGCTGCGGACTGTGGTGTTGTCTTGAGGGTCTGAAATGCCCCCTCAGGCAGGTTTGACAGAAGAAAGATGAATCTATCTCTGAACCGGGACCTTTTACCCTTTGTGGGCCTGGTACCTCCCCAGCAGTCCCCTTACTCTGCACCCGTTTGCTCTCTCTTTAGCCTTGGGTGGATTTCGGGTGGCACTACTAGGTGACCGATCTCCCCCATCAGTAGTCACTGCGCGTACGCTGTCAGCTTGTGCCAGACTCCAGGGTCTGCTGCATGCGACTGCTCTCCCTGAGCTGCACTCACTAACTGGCTCACTGCTCCTCCTCTCCTGTTCTTGCCTACACCACCTAGCAACCAGGCTCTCTACCACACCCCCTGAGTGGACATGGAGGCCATGCCCCCTCCTGGAAGCTCTCAGGAGTCCTCCCAAAGGTACATGTGTGAGACCTGATTACTATGCGCCTGTGTAGTCACACCTCGGTCAGCCTTCTGGATTACCTGTATTGTACTGCCCCTAGCATGGGTGCAGTACTCAGTGATGCCTGACCAGGTCAGGGGCACCACATTAGCACGCCCACAGGGACACGTACATCCGGCTTCACAGTGCGCATTGCTGGAAATCTGGGACTTCTGAACATGCATACTGAGCCAAAATCCAGTATCAAGGGCAGTGGCAACAGAGAGTGGTGAGATCGACCATACTTGTGACGCTATGCATTTGTCAGCATGTTAGCACAGCCTTGTGGGCATGCCTACATGCTCAGGGGCCTGACAAGCCAAGGGAACTAACAACCTTGCAACTAGTCACTGAGCTCATTAGCATATTATAAAAGATCTTTAGAAATACTTATTCTAAAGAACTCTATGTATGCTACTAGATACAGGAACGGTTAGCAAGGACTGGAGTAGGATTTGTGGCAATATGCATAAATAGGTATACGCCACTCATACGATGCTCTTGATTCATGTAGAAGCATTTGCCTCTTCATGAATCAGGAGAGTCTGACTCCAGCACACCCCAACATCAAGAGTAATATGAACAACACCATTCTTGATGGAGTGGGCCCTATGTCTTTGAAGTGAATCAGTTTAATGGGAATTGGTTGAAGTAGAATCAAAATTGTGATATTGGACAGTTAGGGAGTCTATGCGCCATTCCAAAAGAAAGTATGGAAAAAAAAATCTTTACCAACAGTGATCATAATCAAGCATTTGAAAAATTCAACAAAGTTAAGACCTTCTGAATTTTTATATAGAAGATAATAGAGTCTGGCTCACTGTTAATATAGTAGGTGCACTGAGGAAAATATCGCAGTATAAAAAAAGGTTAACTCGGGCACACTAAAAGATGAGAGTCTGAGACAAAATGATGCTTGAAAATCAAATTGCTTGTTTTTTTTGCTACAAAAGTAAAAAAAAATTGGGTTCTAACGTTTCGGCCTTAACATACAGGCCTTCGTCAGAGATAATCTATATGATCATAAGAGATATGAATACGTATTTCTCATGTATGGGAGATCCAAAAAGAGCAGTATGGTTGCCTTTGCTGTTGACCAATGTAAATATGCCAAGAAGAGGGCAGGTAGTCCAGAGTTGCTATCAAAGTTGTGGACTCCACTACAAAGTGCCTATAGGTTCATGAGAAGAAATCTACGTGAGAGTGCTGGCGTTGATAATGTCCTCACAACAAAGAGGGCAGTAATTGCCAGATGTAGTAACATATGAGGACCGCTCGAGAGTAGATTAGCACAGATCTACGTGAGGGTACTGGCGCTGCTAATGTCCTCACAACAAAGAGGGCAATAATTGCCAAATATAGTAACATATGGAAGCTACTCAAAAGTAGATTGGCACAGGGTGAGTCCAGAAATGGACAGGCCCCCTAAGGGTTAAGATAATAGAATGTCTGAACCTGGTATGCCGATGATGAGCAAAGATATAATAAAGGAAGGGTTAGTAACAATTGGGGAGAGCGCATCGCATTCCTGGGGAAAGAGGAAAAATCCTATGTATTGAATGTGCAGGCAGTCCCCACATGAACTCCTGTGGTGCCCAGCATCATTTTGTCTCAGACGCTCATCTTTTAGTGTGCCCGAGTTAACCTTTTTCTATCTTCTGAATTTTTGGGCATCCAACCAAATACAGTTTTTTTTTCTGCTAAGTTTATTTTCAAGATTCTATCTTGTTAATTAACAAACTCACAAATCAGACAGTCTTTTTAAGAACTCTATGTATGAGGGGAGTCTAATCGAGCTCAATCAGTTCTCTAACTCTTTTATTATTTCATGAGCTTTATAGCTAAATCCAGCCTTATAAGGCCTCTATATTCATAAGACTCCTACATGGATAGTGAGGGTGGCAAGCCTTTGCTGCCTTCTCTTTAGCAGGTGTGGTAGCTGGTGGTGCTATGTAGGTAAGGTGTCCATCACATCAATGACTTATAGACACTTTGGAGCGTGTCTCATCAGGCTTAACATGGCTAGGCTATTAAGTGTCAGGTGTTGAAGCATGTTGTCAAGTACTTTTTTGCTTAACTATGGGCCTGGAACCTAACTGGTGGGTAGTTGCTAACTACTTGCCTGTCCTACCATCTCAGGGCAGTCATTGACCACTCCTGCCGGTGATTCAGCAATTTTCCCTCTAATAAGCAGGTGAGTCGGCTGTCAATCAGCATGACATCGACAGTCACACCCCCAAACAGAGCAGAGTGGAGAAAAGCCACTGCTCTGTTGACAAGAGGTCAGCTGAAACTGGCAGGAGCAGAATATGAGAAGTTGGTAGTATTGTGTCATCAGGATTAAGCAGGATAAGCTGCAGGAGCCACCTAGCTCTACCAAGGAAGTCTTAACTGTTCATTAAGTTTACAGTTTTGAAGCAAAACACATTAGGATTGTTAAAAATGGATACTTAACTATCCCTAATTTTAACAACACTTGAACGACTGCTAATATGTGTTTTTACAGCTGTAGATTTGTCACTATTAATACAATCTTGGAAAAAGCCACGGCGAAACGCGCGTTGGGTGTTCCTCTTGTAAGGTCTTTAGCATGCTGCTGGGTATTTTACAACTTAGGCTGCATATGGCTCTTTGAATAGTTTATTTGTCTACCAGGATGTGCTCTTAATATATTAATTATTAATTATCACTATAATATTATTTAGATGCCAGTTTTTGGAACCATTTACTTATAACTGTGATTGAATTCTATTATTAGCACTATTTTTGTACATCCTTACATATGTTTAACATCCTGTCATTGCAGTTACAATATTACCAGTGATTTACCCAGGCATGCCTTGTCTTTTTTCTTCATTATCCATATGCTTTGCATCTGTTTTTATGGTTGTGATTATTTTCTAATAAAGATGGAATTTGATTATTATTTCCAGTGTAGTCTTATTTTATAGGCTTATAATAAAGCTAGGAGTTTTATGTTAAAGCTGCTAAACAGCTATTCCCCTATAGACCCTATATATAATTAGGAAGATCGCTAAAAAACATCTCAGAATCCATCTTGTTGTATGGCTTTTTTTTCAACGAAATCTCCAGAATTCAACAAGAGGTCTTTTGTTAGACATTCTGCTATAAGGTCTTTCATTTATTTGGATCTATGTAAAGTTAAAATTCTATGATTGTTTTTATTATTAGTAATTTGAAGCCAAAAAAGAAGAGGATGACTTTGTCCATTAGAAGCAGTGGTCTCATGTGCATTCATATGAAAGATTATAAGGTAGTTAATGTTATACTATTTAATTACAATATTTCTAGTGGAACAGTGGAATCAGTTACTTTTCAACTGCTACAGTATGAAAATTGCATATAATTAAATCCAAAATAAGTACAACATTGAGAAGGACCGGCAAAAATATGTCATATTATTATACTTAAACCACATAGGGCTGTAGACAGCATGACTAATGGTTCGTTTTCACAAGCAGATAATGGTTTAATTGATGAACAATGTGATCTTAACTCACAATATCAGATGTGTTTTTACCAGAAGATAATAGTGAATGCAACTGCTTAATAACAATCATAACAATGAACATTGTGCACAATTCACACACAGATATTTTAAAGTGACGGTATCTTCAGAATCCAAATCCAATTAGTGATATTAGCTGTTTTGAATACATGAATTCATAAAGAATTGTGCAAACATTTCTATGCAGATACTGTAAAGAAGATATTTAATCAAATTGCAGAAGCACATTTTTTTGGAGTTAATTACAAAAATGCATTTGATCCAGATCTAAAAATACTACTGAACTATTGTGTTGGAACACAGTCAACCTTATTTAGGACTTGAATTTCCGTTTCTGATTTTACAGTCATATGAAAAAGTTTGGGCACCCCTATTAAAGTTAACCTTTTTTCTTTATAGCAATTTGGATTTTTGCAACAGCTATTTCAGTTTCATTAATCTAATAACTGATGAACTCAGTAATATTTCTGGATTGAAATGAGGTTTATTGTACTAACAGAAAATATGCAATCCACAATTAAACAAAATTTGACCAGTGCAAAAGTATGGGCACCCTTATCAATTTCTTGATGTGAACACTCCTAACTACTTTTTACTGACTTACTAAAGCACTAAATTGGTTTTGTAACCTCATTGAGCTTTGAATTTCATTGGCAGGTGTATCCAATCATGAGAAAAGGTATTTAAGGTGGCCACTTGCAAGTTGTTCTCCTATTTGAATCTCCTATGAAGAGTGGCATCATGGGCTCCTCAAAACAACTCTCAAATGATCTGAAAACAAAGATTATTCAACATAGTTGTTCAGGGGAAGGATACAAAAAGTTGTCTCAGAGATTTAAACTGTCAGTTTCCCCTGTGAGGAACATAGTAAGGAAATGGAAGAACACAGGTACAGTTCTTGTTAAGCCCAGAAGTGGCAGGCCAAGAAAAATATCAGAAAGGCAGAGAAGAAGAATGGTGAGAACAGTCAAGGACAATCCACAGACCACCTCGAAAGACTTGCAGCTTCATCTTGCTGCAGATGGTGTCAATGTGCATCGGTCAACAATACAGCACACCAGGCATAAGGAGAAGCTGTATGGGAGAGTGATGCGAAAGAAGCCGTTTCTGCAAGCACGCCACAAACAGAGTCGCCTGAGGTATGCAAAAGCACATTTGGACAAGCCAGTTACATTTTGGAAGAAGGTCCTGTGGACTGATGAAACAAAGATTGAGTTGTTTGGTCATACAAAAAGGCGTTATGCATGAGGCAAAAAAACACGGCATTCCAAGAAAAGCACTTGCTACCCACAGTAAAATTTGGTGGAGGTTCCATCATGCTTTGGGGCTGTGTGGCCAATGCCAGCACCGGGAATCTTGTTAAAGTTGAGGGTCGCATGGATTCAACTCAGTATCAGCAGATTCTTGACAATAATGTGCAAGAATCAGTGATGAAGTTGAAGTTATGCAGGGGATGGATATTTCAGAAAGACAATGATCCAAAACACATTTATCTGAATGCAGGGGAAGTAAAGCCGGCGCTGATTTGTCACATGACACAACAAAGCTCCTTGCAGTTGGGGAGCCAGAGTTAAAGCATTATTGACTCTGGTACATTAAGTATCTCCATTTTATTTTTTGTTACTGTATTTAATCTATTTATTTTGAAAATATATCCAGCGCTTTTCTTCACATATGTACTGCACAGTTTAAATATCCTCGTTATATTAAATAAAGTCAATATTAGATATTGATTTTAATGATCAGAAAGTGTTCACTCTGACAAATATACAGATGATCTAAAAACAAAATCACTAAAATCATCTATAAAGCGGAGAACCACTATAAAACTAAAAAGTGAACCGCCACGAATATTTCACACATTTTACTTTCAAGCCTTGTATTTGATCTGTAAATCTGTACCCCAAGTATTACATTTTAGATAAGAGAAAATAAATACATAGATGATTGTCCTACATTCTCTTCTGCTGCTTTTTATCTATTTTATGCTAAATAAATCAGAGTAAATATGTCTATTAATTGTATAAATAATTAGAAAAGCATATTTTACTAGGCTAAGCCTTTACAAATTGGCAGTATTTGTGTATTCTGTCCACAGGCAAAATCATAACCTTGTACATTATTTCTTTCAGAACTTCAAATCAGATAATTCTGTTTGAATGATTATTGTTTGAAATACTGACATTGAAAAAGTGAGTGAAATTATGGAAATGCAAAACCATAATGTGATCAGAATCATCAAAGTTATATGCGAGAAAGGATAAGATGAGAAAATGTGAAATACAACATTTTTGACAGCACATTTATAATTTGATTTTTTTTCTGTATTTAAAATCTAGTCAAACCGCCCATAGAGAGATGTTTCATTTTATATCACTGATGGCATTCATTAAAGATTACACATGTATTTCAAATATGTTTACATAAAAACAATGGTTTGTAGGTATATTAGGGAATTGGAAACTGAATATTCATCATATAACTTCCTCCCCACCGTCACCGAAGGAGAACTTGCACATCTTCTCTCAAAAGCGCATCTCACAACCTGCGCACTTGACCTCATCCCATCCCACCTCCTCCCCAACCTCACCACTATGCTTATTCTAGCCTTAACCCATCTCTTCAACCTATCTTTAACAACTGGTAGCTTCCCTTCTGCCTTTAAACATGCAACAGTCACACCCATCCTAAAGAAACCTTCCCTTGACCCAACCTCTGCTGCCAGCTATCGCCCCATATCACTCACTACTCCCATTCGCCTCAAAACTCCTGGAACAGCATGTCCATGCTGAACTTTCCTCCCACCTCTCCTCTAACTCTCTCTTTGACAACCTACAGTCCAGCTTCCATCCACATCATTCCACTGAAACTGCCCTGACTAAAATCCCAAATGACTTACTGCCAAAGCTAACAACCACTTCTCTATACTCCTACTTCTAGACCTGTCCTCAGCCTTTGACACTGTCGACCACTCCCTGTTACTACAGATCCTCTCTACCCTTGGTGTCAGAGACCTCGTCCTCTTTTGGATCTCTTTATACCTCTCCAACCGCACTTTTTTCGTGTCTCCCACTCCCACACAACCACTTCATCCCGCCATCTGTCTGTTGGCGTCCTTCAAGGCTCTGTCCTTGGACCCTTACTCTTTTCCATCTATACATTTGGCCTGGGACAACTCATAAAGTCCCACGGCTTCCAGTACCACCTATATGTCGATGACACTTAGATCTACCTCTCTGGTCCAGATGTCACTTCTCTGCTGTCCAGAATCCCAGAGTGTCTATCGGCTATATCTTCCTTCTTTTCCTCTCGCTTCCTAAAGCTCCATGTGGCCAAAACTGAACTGATCATCTTTCCTCCATCTTACCTACACTCTCTACCTGATCTACCTATTACAATAAATAACATCACGCTCTCCCCAGCACACAAAGTTCGGTGCCTCGGTGTGACCTTTCACTCTGCGTTGTCCTTCATACCCCACATCCAATCCCTGACCACCTCCTGCCGACTTCAATTCAAAGATATTTCCAGAATCTGCCCTTTCCTTAATTCCCAATCTACAAAAATGCTAGTGCATGCCCTCATAATCTCCTGCCTCGACTACTGCAACATCCTCCTCTGTGGTCTCCCTGCTTACACGCTCGCCCCTCTCCAGTCCATCCTTAATTCTGCTGCCCGAATGATCCTCCTCTCTCCTCAATATCACCCTGCTTCTCCTCTCTGCAAATCCCTCCATTGGCTCCCAATCTTCCATCGTATCCAATTCAAATTACTAACACTGACCTACAAAGCTATCCATAATCTATCTCCTCCGTATATCTCTGAACTAATTTCTCACTACTCTCCAAAACGCAATCTCCGATCCTCCCAAGATCCCCTTCTCTCCTCCTCTCTCATTCGCTCCTCACGCAACCAACTCAAAGACTTCTCCCGAGCATCCCTAGTCTCCTGGAACTCGCTGCCTCAACATGTCAGACTATCTACTACACTTGCAAACTTCAAACAGAACTTGAAAACCCATCTGTTCAGAAATGCCTATAACCTTCAATGACCTCACTGCTTCACCACCACCACTGTGCGGAGCTGCCGCCCGACCACCGTGCGGAGCTGCCGCCCGACCACCGTGCGGAGCTGTTGCCCGACCACCGTGCGGAGCTGCCGCCCGACCCCCACCCCACCTACTGTCTCCTCCCCAAAATCCTATAGAATGTAAGCCCGTTAGGGCAGGGCCCTCTTCCCTCTGTACTAGTCTGTCTATTGTAACTTGTATATGTATCCTGTATGTAACCTCCTTCTCATGTACAGCACCATGGAATCAATGGTGCTCTATAAATAAATAAATAATAATAATAATAATAACAATTTTTAGAATATTTTTACATATGTGCAAGGTTTGAAGAAATCGTCGCTCCTTTTCTTTGAATAAGTCTTTGCTCCTGCCTGCGTTACGTCTTCTGATGTTGATAGTGGTCAATTATTTCTGTAATCCTGCCATTTGGGAGAACACCTGTTCCTTTTTTTAAAAAATCAGGTTCATTTTTATTAATTATTAACCAACATAGTTAAATAACACAAATAATATAGTCTTTTTCCCCACAAAAACAATACAGAGAAAAAGGAACGAAAGCAATCAGTCACAGAAACAGCACCTAAGTAATACAGGTAGCAGTGCACCCGCAGTTCATACCCAACAGCTATGTAGGTCCCAAATTAGCTATACCAATTCAATATGCTACCCCTGACATAAAATATCCCACATCATTTTCATATATCTAATAACTGATGGACTGAGTAATATTTCTGGATTGAAATGAGGTTTATTGTACTAACAGAAAATGTGCAATCCGTATTTAAACAAAATTTGACCAGTGCAAAAGTATGGGCACCCTTATCAATTTCTTGATGTGAACACTCCTAACTACTTTTTGCTGACTTACTAAATCACTAAATTGGTTTTGTAACCTCATTGAGCTTTGATCTTCATAGGCAGGTGTATCCAATCATGAGAAAAGGTATTTAAGGTGGCCACTTGCAAGTTGTTCTCCTATTTGAGCTTCTCAAAACAACTCTCAAATGATCGGTAAACAAAGATTATTGAACATAGTTGTTCAGGGGAAGGATACAAAAAGTTGTCTCAGAGATTTAAACTGTCAGTTTTCACTGTGAGGAACATAGTAAGGAAATGGAAGAACACAGGTAAAGTTCTTGTTAAGCCCAGAAGTGGCAGGCCAAGAAAAATATCAGAAAGGCAGAGAAGAAGAATGGTGACAACAGTCAAGGACAATCCACAGACCACCTCCAAAGACCTGCAGCTTCATCTTGCTGCAGATGGTGTCAATGTGCATCGGTCAACAATACAGCGCATCTTGCATAAGGAGAAACTGTATGGGAGAGTGATGCGAGAGAATCCGTTTCTGCAAGCACGCCACAAACAGAGTCGCCTGAGGTATGCAAATCACATTTGGACAAGCCAGTTACATTTTGAAAGAAGGTCCTGTGGACTGATGAAACAAAGATTGAGTTGTTTGGTCATACAAAAAGGCATTATGCGGGAGGCAAAAAAACACGGTATTCCAAGAAAAGGACTTGGTACCCACAGTAAAATTTGGTGGAGGTTCCATCATGCTTTGGGGCTGTGGGGCCAATGCCGGCACCGGGAATCTTGTTAAAGTTGAGGGTCGCATGGATTCAACTCAGTATCAGCAGATTCTTGACAATAATGTTGAAGAATCAGTGACGAAGTTGAAGTTATGCAGGGGATGGATATTTCAGCTAGACAATGATCCAAAACACCGCTCCAAATCTACTCAGGCATTTATGCAGAGCAACAATTACAATGTTCTGGAATGGCCATCCCAGACCCCAGACCTGAATATCATTGAAAATCTGTGGGATGATTTGAAGGCGGCTGTCCATGCTCGGCGACCCTCAAACTTAACCTCATAACGACGGCCATACGACTTAAAGCGGCGGTAAAACAGGGTACTTATTCTGTTCCGCCGCTTTAAAGCGGCGGCCCGAAAAAACCCTGTAGCTGAGACCCCCTAGATTATGAATCGGGGTGTTTTTTTTGGACCCCGATCATGTGATTGGCGGTATACACTGTATACCGACGAACACATGAAAAAAAAAGAAATGGCTGGTAAAACTGATTTCTTTTTCATCTGACATGATCAAACATGTCAGATGAGAAAGAAATCTAAACCCCTAGTGCCCCCAAAGCCCCCGGTACCGGAGAGTCCCCCCAACACCCCTACCCCCCCTCCGGAGCACTCAAAATGGCGCCGAAGCGCACAGAAAACTGCCGCCGCCGCCGGCTCTGCATTCATTTCCCTCCGATCTGAAATGATCAAACATTTCAGATCGGAGGGAAATGTCCTCCCCCTGACCCCTCCTCCAGTCCACCGGAGCCCTCTGGTCACCGGAGCCCCCTCCGGTTCTCCAGAGCCACCACCCCCCTCCCCCCTCCGGAGCGTGGAAGATGGCGGCGCACAGCGCGCGGCCGCATTCATTCTGCTCTTTCTGCCGCATGTGACACGTCACATGCGACAGAAAGGTGTCCCCAGGTCCCGCTAGGTCACCCCCCCGTCACTTACCCCCCCAGCCCCAGCCCCAGCCCCAGCCCCCGGTCTTACGTTAACTGGCGGCTGTTGCTGCTCCATCCCCGCGATCACGCCGCCTCCTTCTTCAATGCTGGCGGCGCATGCGCAGACAGCGGCTGTCAACTGGATCCCTGCAAGCAGGGACCCTGACGTCGCTGCTGCACAGGCTCCACTGTGGACCAGGGGAGGGTGAGTGCGGTAATCTGCAGTCACACTCCTCACATGGAGAGACTGCTGTTCCAGAAATTGGGGGGTACATTCTGTGAGCGTGCCCCTCATATTCTGGAATGAGGTTACTGCAGGTCACTCTGCCCTAGGTTGGACCGGGGCAGTGTGAGTGCAGTATTCTCAGATTACTGCACCCACACTGCTCATGGAGAGCTTGCTCTTCCAGAAAATGGGGGATACGTTCCCTGAACGTGCCCCCCATATTCTAGAAGATCCAGAGTCGGCGTGGGACCTCCAAAATGGATTACAGCGACCGGAATTTCTTTATTTTCAATAAATTGGGGAAAGAGGAATGTTTCGGGGAGTGTTTTTTCAAATAAATTTTTTTTTTGTCTTTTTTTTTTCTATTACTGACTGGGTTAGTGATGTCGGGTATCTGTTTAGATGCCGTGACATCACTAACCCCAGGGCTTGATGCCAGGTGACATTACAGCTGGTATCAACCCCATATATTACCCCGTCTGCCACCGCACCAGGGCGCGGGATGAGCTGGGGCGAAGCGCCAGGATTGGCGCATCTAATGGATGCGCCACTTCTGGGGCGGCTGCAGCCTGCTATTTTTAGGCTGGGAAGAGTCCAATAACCATGGCTCTTCCCACCCTGAGAATACCAGACCCCAGCTGTCCGCTTCACCTTGGCTGGTGATCTAATTTGGGGGGGACCCCACGTTTTTTTTTTTTTTTTAAAAATGCCTGGGGAGCCCTCCAAATTGATCACCAGACAAGGTGAAGCTGTCAGCTGTGGTTTGCAGGCTACAGCTGTCTGCTTTACCCTAGCTGGCTATCAAAAATAGGGGGGACCCCACGTCGTTTATTTTAATTATTAATTTTTTGGGGGGCTAAATACAAGGCTAGGCACCCTTTAGTGCCACATCAAAGGCACTAAAGGGCGCCAGCTTAGAATATGCAGGGGGTGGGACGTTATATATGTTTGACATCTATCCATTCATCCATTGTAGCATTTTAGGCTGTATGCCCATAATCGGAGTTTGCAGCGTTTTGGGCGCAGAGTGTGTCCATAGTGTGTCCCTGTGTCCATAACGCTGCGTTGTGCAATAGAAGCACAGTGGAAGGATTTTTAGAAATCCCGTGCCCACTGTGCTTCTTTTCTCCGCAGCATACACTGACGTGTGGCGCAGCTTCCCGAGCCTCAGCATGTCAATTTATGCTGCGGAGATGAGTGTTCTCTGCAGGTAGCATAGAGCTCCACAGCAGCCTGAAGCCAAATCGTGGTCATGGGCAGCTGCGTTCTCCCGTGGACAACACTCACATCTCTGCAGGAAGGCTGACACTGTGTACTAGACGCCGTGTCACTGGATCATGGCCACATAGCCTAACAGTGAGACATTTGTTGCTACAGCAACATTTTTGTGAAGTACCTGTGGATTCAAAATGCTTACTATACTCCTGAATAAAATCCAGTTTCCAAAATGGGGTCACTTGTGGGGGGTTTCTGCTGTATAGGTACCCAAGGGGCACTGCAAATGTGACATGGTGCCCGCAATTTATTTTAACTTTTCCAGAATTCAAATGGTGCTCCCTCCATTCCAAGCCCTCCCATTTATCCAAACAGAGGTTTTTGGCCACATGTGGGGTATCCCTGTGCTCATAATACATTGGATAACAACCTGTTGGGTCCACGGTTTGTTGTTGTCTCTTGAAAAAGTGAGAAATTTGATGCTAAAGCAACATTTTTGTGAAAAAAATGAAAATTTTCAATATGGCAACCTAAGCTTATCAAATTCTGTGAAGTTCTCGTGGATTCAAACTGCTCAATATACACCTAGATAAAAGCCTTGAGGTGTCTTGTTTCCAGAATGGAGTCACTTGTGGGGGACCGCCACTGTTTAGGCACCTCAGGGGCTCTCCAAATGCAACCTGGCGTCCGCTATTGATTCCAGCCAATTTTGCAGTCAAATGGCACTCCTTCCCTTCCGAGCCCTGCCATGCGCCCAAACAGTTGATTTCCACCACATATAAGGTATCGCCAAACTCAGGAGAAATTGCACAATAAATGTTATGCTGAATTTTTTCCTTTTACTCTTGTAAAAAAAAAAGCTACCTGGTTGAAATAACAATTTTGTGGTAAAATTTTATTTTTTTTTTTTCATGGCTCAACGTTATAAAATTCTGTGAAGCACCTGGGGGTTCAGGATACTCACCAAACATCTAGATAAATTCCTTGAGGGGCCTAGTTTCCAAAATGGGGTCACTTGTGCGGGGTTTCTGCTGTTTAGGTACCTTAGGGGACCTCCAAATGCGACATGGTGCCCGCAATCTTTTTCAGCCAAATTTCCTTTCCAAAATTCAAATATTGCTCCTTTCGTTCCAAGCCCTCCCATTTGTCCAAACAAAGGTTTCAGACCACATGTGAGGTATCACCGCGCTCATAAAAAAGTGGTTAACAAACCTTGAGGTCAAATTTTTGGAATTACCTCTTGAAAAAGTGAGAAAATTGATGCTAAAGCAACATTTTTGAGAAAATTATTAAAATTTTCAATATGACAACGTAACGTTAACAAAATCTGTGAAGTACCTGTGGATCTAAAATGCTCACTATACCCCTAGATAGAAGCCTTGAGGGGTCTAGTTTCCAAAATGGTGTCACTTGTGAGGGATTTCTTCTGTTTAGGTACCTTAGCGGACCTGTAAATGCAACATGGTGCCCGCAATCTATTTCAGCCAAATTTGCTTTCCAAAATTCAAATATTGCTCCTTCTGTTCCGAGCCCTCCCATTTCTCCAAACAGAGGTTTCTGACCACATGTGGGGTATCGGCACACTCATAAGAAAGTGGGGAACAAGTTTTGGGCTCCATTTTGTTGTGTTATTTCTTCTAAAAGTGAATAAATTTGGGTTAGAGCAACATTTTTAGGTAAAATTTAATTTTTGCTTTTTTTCATTCCACATTGCTTTTGTTCATGTGAAGCACCTGAAGGGTTAATAAACTTCTTGAATGTGGTTTTGAGTACTTTGGGGGGTGCAGTTTTTAGAATGGTGTCACTTTTGGGTATTTTCTGTCATCTAGGACTATCAAAGTCACTTCAAATATGATGTGGTCCCTAAAAAACTGTTTTTGTAAATTTTGATGTAAAAATGAGAAATTGCTGATAAACTTTGAACCCCTCTAACTTCCTAACAAAAAAAAATTTTGTTTCCAAAATTGTGCTGATGTAAAGTAGACATGTGGGAAATGTTATTTATTAACTATTTTGTGTCACAGAAATCTCTGGTTTAACGGTATAAAAATTCAAATGTTGAAAATTGCTAAATTTTCAAAATTTTTGCCAAAATTCAATTTTTTTCAAAAATAAACGCAAAAAATATTGTCATAAATTTGGTACTAACATGAAGTCCAATATGTGATGAAAAAACAATCTCAGAATCACCGGGATCCGTTGAAGCGTTCCAGAGTTATAACCTCATGAAGTGACACTGGTCAAAATTTGGTCTGGTCATTAAGGTGAAAATTAGCTCCGTCACTAAAGGGTTAACTGAACTGGAATTGTTTTGTAAACAGGAATGGTCAAATATACCTTGATCCAGGATCCGGGAACTCATTAAAAGCTACAGGAAGCGACTAGAGGCTGTTACTTTTGCAAAAGGAGGATCTACAAAATATTAATGTCACTTTTATGTTGAGGTGCCCATACTTTTGCACCGGTCAAATTTTGTTTAAATGCGGATTGCACATTTTCTGTTAGTACAATAAACCTCATTTCAATCCAGAAATATTACTCAGTCCATCAGTTATTAGATATATGAAACTACAATAGCTGTTGCAAAAACCCAAATTGTTATAAAGAAAAAAGGTTAACATTAATAGGGGTGCCCAAACTTTTTCATATGACTGTATTTCTTTTTTATTTCATGTGTGGTATTTGAGCCATTAAAAAGGGGTCTTCAGTAGTGGACATTGTCTTTAAAGGGGTTTGTATAATGTTCAATGTTTAGGAATGCAGTGCTTCCCAGCCTCCTGGATATCTGATATCTGATTGCTAGGTTTCAATGCACTCCTGATTAATTTTATAAATATGAGGACATACTTTACATTCAGGGTATCATCACAGGAACATGTGTGGACTACAGCCAATGAGGGACTACTATTCTGCTCCAGCGGTTACATGACATAATCACAGAGTTTACATTGTAAGAGCCAGTCCAGGAGTGAAATATACATTTTTGTTTTTAAATATATGATGTTAAATAAAAAACACTTTAAGGATGGAGTCACACATCTAATGTTATTCGCTTTGTAACATTTGGTGCTTATTTTTTGCATCAGTTACCATATTTCCCCCATACAATTAGTTTTGGTTTGGTCAGTAGCTTTTTTCCTTAAATCTGGCAATGACAGTTTTTGTCTGACATTTTTCCTATAGTTTTATGAAACCAAAAATTAAAATCATAAATAGCCATAAAATACAAATGGTATATATAAAAATGCATTTTTTGAAGGTTATATATTTTTATTTATTTACTTTAATGAATGTTAAAATTCCAGATATTAAGACTGTGTAAAGGAGGCCTAAAGGGTGTTTCAGCCTTAGATTAATAATACATATCCATGATATAAATGAAAAGCTATTCAACCTTCAATCATGAAGATACTGTTCCATGCAAAGGCTGAAAACCTGTACGTATCCAGTTCTGTGGGAACAATATACTATCGAATACAGTCTAGACAATGTGAGGACAAAAACGGAAAAGAGCTTGCCCGTGGTGTAGATACATAAATTATATGTGTCCATGGGTCCGTGTGTGTGTTCCATGTGCTGTTCGTGTGCTAGCTGTATGACATCTGGATAGCACATGGACAGCATGAACTTGTATAACATGTAACTTACCTGTCTCTGGCGCTACTGTCTCTAGCATTGCTGTAACACTTGCTTCAGAGTCTGCAGTCAGTGCAGTGAAAATTCATGAGCATAATAAGCAGGCCCGGAAGCAAGTGTGACAGCAGAGCCAGAGACAGGTAAATATATACTGTATATATTTTGTTTGTAAGTGACATGTTTTCTCCAGTATGTGCTACACTGATCTGATGTCACACATACCACATCAGTGTGCGTTCTGTGTGACACCCATGCTGCCGGCAGAAAATGGACATGTCACTGTGTGAAGACCACAGGCACATGTGTTCTCCACATGGACACACAGTCTATATGAAAACATGGATGTGTGCACAAACAAATTAAATTTAATGGGTTTACGTGTATCCATGTCTCCGGTATGTGTGAAAATGGACCTCCCACGTACCGGAGAAACAGATGTATGAAGGAGGCTTTAGGGCAAACAGCCAGAAAAGAGTCAGAACTGCAATTTAACTCTGGTTCTTTCTAAATAATTTCATTTTTAATTGATATTTAAAATATAACTTTTTATTTTACCGTATAAGGCTATCTGCGCACGTTGCCTTTTTTTCCGCCGAAACGCTGCGTTTTGAACTACAGCATTATTGTATGCATTCAGCTTCCCCAGCAAAGTCTATGAGAAAGCCGAAAAATCAATGTACACGCTGCATGTCACTTTTTTTGTGCGCTGTAGCTGCGTTCTCCAGCCATTGAAATCAATGATGTGGGTTAAAACGCAACCAAAATGCACTTGGACTGCATTTTTGTTGCGTACCACATTCTTTTTTGACAAGCAAAACGCAGATCTTTTGAGTCTCTGTGATGTCGGTCAATTTCTGTCTGTGGATGTCGGTGAATCTCCCTCTGTTTGTCGGTCGGTCGGTCTCTTTCTCTGTCAGTTGGTCGCTCTGTCTGTCTCTCTCTCTCTCTGTCGGTTGGTCTCTCTCTCTCTGTCTGTCCCTCTCTCTGTCCATCGGTCAGTCTCTCCTCCTCTCTCATACTCACCGATCCCCAATCACCGGCGCGGCGCTGCATGGCTGTCACACTGCGGCAGCTTTCCCTCTTTTGAAAATGCCAGCTGCTCATTTCTCAATCTGGTATTCCCTGCTTTCCCTGCCCACCAGCGCCTATGATTGGTTGCAGTCAGACACGCCCCCACGCTGAGTGACAGCTGTCTCACTGCAACCAATCACAGCCGCAGGTGGGAGGGTCTATATCGTGCAGTAAAATTAATAAATAAATAATTTTAAAAAAACCACGTGCGGTCCCCCCCAATTTTAATACCAGCCAGGGTAAAGCCTCACGGCTGAAGGCTGGTATTCTCAGGATGGGGAGCGCCACGTTACGGGGAACCCCCAGCCTAAAATATCAGCCAGGAGCCGCACGGAATTGCCGCATCAATTAGATGCGACAGTCCCGGGACTTTACCCGGCTCATCCCGAATTGCCCTGGTGCGGTGGCAATCGGGGTAATAAGGGGTTAATCATGGCAGGCGTCTCCCCGAGATACCTTCCATGATTAACCTGTAAGTTAAAGAAAATAAACACACACATCCAAAAAATCCTTTATTTGGAATAAAAGACAAAAAAACACCCTCTTTCACCACTTTATTAAAATCCTCAAATACCCCTCCAGGTCCGACGTAATCCACAGAGGTCCTGCGATGCATCCAGCTCTGCTACATGAAGCTGACAAGAGCGGCAGTAGAACACTGCTGCTCCTGTCAGATCCATGCAGCAACTGAAGAGAGCCGCGTGATCAGCGATGAAGTCACAGGTGAGTTGTGGTCTCGGGTGGAGGACTCCAGCTGGCCGTGGGTAACCTGAGTGACGGCAGCGATGATCGCGCTGCTCACTTCAGTCACTCAGGGAATTAGTGGTCACTGGTGAGCCCTTCACGGGTGACCGCTAATCAGGACGCCACACACAGACAGAGCCGCGGTATGACAATGAAGTCAGGTGAAGTTCACCTGAGTTCATTCTCATCACGCGACTCTGTCTGTGTCTGCTGTCAGCTGGCATGTAGCAGAGCTGAATTGCCGGGGGAACGCAATGTCAAAAATGCATCCCAAACGCATGCAAAATGCATGGTAAAAGCATCCGAAATGCATGCATTGTGGATGCATTTTTTTTTACAAATGCAGTGTCCAGTCTGCCAGAGGGTGCGTTCTTTTCTGCACTGCAGAGAACGCAACGTGCGCACATAGCCTAACAGTGACGGATTTTTCTCCTTTTTTTCAATCTAGACAATGCTATGTGAGCTAAAGACATTAACAGCAGCTGCACAAATCTCTATGTTAAAGAGGACATGTCAACAGGATATTGAACACCTAATTAAAGGCATGAGTGTAAAGCTCCTTTAATGATTATTACAATCTTACCTTTTTTGTAATATTTCATTGGGGCATTTTTTAAATATTCACCCATTAAGTTTTAATCTCAAGCAGAGGGATTGGGCACTGTATAAACAGCACTGCTGTGCTCTTTCCCTTCTCCCTGCCCACTGCTAGTCTTTGATTGGCTGGTGCATCTCCACTCAGTGAGCTGTGTTCACTGTGCGAGTGCCATCATTGCCTTGGTTACATTCATCAGAAGTGGCACCACATGCACCTATTGACATTGGGAAATCAATGGATTTCCTCTCGCAACATCATCAGGACATTACTGTGTATGTGGTGCCCCTTCTGAGGAGATAAACCTCAGTTTTGATGGTGTGTGTGAAGAATCTCAGGCAGAGTAAGAAAGGTCACCGAGAGAGAGGTGGTAGTCAGGAAAACAAAGTTTTCAACTTTCAGGCAGTTTTTAATTCTAAACCTATATCATTGATCCAAGTCCAGAGTCACGTTGGATCTAGTGACCTGAAATAAGAATTTCACAGATCACTATGACATTGCTAGTTTGGGCCATCAGACTCGACGTCAATCAAGGACTTGAAGCTGTTACACAGGTGCAAAAATGTACCCGTTTTTTGCTTGTGGGTAGAGATGAGTGAACCGGTCGCAGTTCGGCTCGAGATCGGTTCGCTGAACGGAGGTCTCGTTCGAGTTCGGTTCGGTGAACCGGTTCGGCGAACCACTCGAACCGCATAGGAAAGAATGGGAGGCAATCACAAACACATAAAAACACCTAGAAAACACCCTCAAAGGTGTACAAAAGGTGACAAACAACTCACAACACAAACACATGGGAAAGTGACAAGGACATATACTCATGCGAAAACGAAAGAGCTGGACAAGGAAAAAGAGGAGGAGACACAGATATAGGCACGGCATGCCCTTCTAAAATCATGTAAAACACCGCAAGGTTACTCCAAGCGGAGATTCCCTTTTTCCAAAAATTGGGCCACACACACACCCACCCCTTCAGTGGCAGCACTTGTGCCCCAGTTGTACACTTCACAGGTAGATTTGCATCAAGCACATTTAAAAATACGCCATCCTTAACCGTCCCCAGGATGACACCAGGGTAGGTAGCTAAGTCTTTCCTGATCCCAGCTCTGTTCATCTTGGATCATTTTTAAAAACAGTGTAAGCAAGGGTTACTCCAAGCGGAGTCTCCCTTTTCTCCAACAATTGGGCCCCACAAACACCCACCCCTTCAGTGGCAGCACTTGTGCCCCAGTTGTACACTTCACCGGTAGATTTGCATCAAGCACATTCAAAATCCACAAGCATTTACTCTCCCCAGGATGACACACGGGTAGTAAATTCCTTGTGGATCCATGACTTGTTCATTTTGATGAACGTCAGTCTGTCCACATTGTCACTGAACAGACACGTGTGCTTATCTGTCAGCACACACCCAGCAGCACTGAAGACACGTTCAGAGACAACGCTGGCAGCTGGACACGACAAAATCTCCAAGGCGTAACTGGAGAGCTCTGGCCATTTTTCAAGATTTCAAGCCCAAAATGAGCAAGGCTCCATTTGCAAAGTCATGGCATCAATGTTCATTTGGAGATACTCCTGTATCATCCTCTCCAGCCGTTGACTATGTGCCAGACTTGTTGTCTCTGGTGGCCTTGCAAAGGATGGTCTAAAAAAATTATGAAAAGATTCAATAAAATTGCTCTTACCAGCACCAGATACGGTGCTACGGGTACGGGTAGACTGTTGAAGATGACGAGACCGTCCCATGTTTGTCAAGTTACAACTGGGAGATTCACTCCCTGCACCACGGTTGTTTGGTGGAAAAGCCGAGCTAAGATCGAGTAACAGCTTCTGCTGATACTCCTGCATACGTGCGTCCCTTTCTATGGATGGAATTATGTCACAAAATTTGGACTTGTACCGGGGATCTAATAGTGTGACAAGCCAGTACTCATCATCACTTCTAATTTTGACAATACGAGGGTCATGTTGGAGGTAGTACAGCAAGAAGGCGCTCATGTGTCTTGCGAAGCCATGCGGACCAAGTCCACGCTGTGTTTGTGGCATAGAGGTGCTAACCGTTCTTTCTTCCTCTGATATCTCCCCCCAACCTCTTTCAACAGAAATTTGACCAAGGTCTCCCTCATCCGCTGAGTCTTCCATGTCCATGGACAGTTCGTCCTCCATTTCTTCATGTTCTCCTGCACCTTCCTCAACATTTCGCCTGCTACTATTCGCCCTTGTTAATCCCTGTCCCCCATGATCCCATGCCTGCCGCGTTGGTGATGATGAACATCTGGACCTTGGTGATGTTGTTGTGTCTTGCGCATATGAATCCTCCTGTAGTTCCTCCCCTTCCTGTTGTCCCACCCCCTGACTCCGAATAGAGTTTAGCGTGTGCTCCAGCATGTAAATGACTGGAATTGTCATGCTGATAATGGCATTGTCAGCGCTAAACATATTCGTCGCCATGTCGAAACTGTGCAGAAGGGTGCATAGGTCCTTGATCTGAGACCACTCCATCAGGGTGATCTGCCCCACCTCTGCATCTCGTTGGCCCAGGCTATACGTCATGACGTATTGCACCAGGGCTCGACGGTGCTGCCACAGTCACTGTAACATGTGGAGAGTCGAATTCCAGCGTATCGGCACATCTCATTTCAGGCAATGAACCGGCAGGCCGAAAGACTTCTGGAGCGATGCAAGTCGCTCAGCAGCGGTGGTTGAACGGCAGAAGTGAGCAGACAGTTTTCGTGCCCTGTTCAGAAGGCCATATAGGCCAGGATAGTGTGTTAAAAATTGCTGGACAACAAGGTTCAACACGTGAGCCATACAAGGCACGTGTGTCACCTTGTCCAGGCGAAGGGCCGCACCCAGGTTTGCAGCATTGTCGCACACGGCCTTACCAGGCTGCAGGTTGAGTGGAGACAACCATTTATTAAACTCAGTCTTCAGAGCTGCTCACAACTCAGCCGCTGTGTGACTCTTATTTCCAAGACATTTCAAGCTAAAGACCGCCTAATGCCAATGCGCTCTGCTGCCAGCATAGTAATGAGGGGTGCGTGATTCTTTCTGCGCAGTTACAACGCTGGTGGCCTGACCAGGCAGGCTTGGGGCGGAGGTGGAGGACCCAGACGAGGTGGAGGAGGCAGAAGCAGTGGCGGAACTTGGACAGACAGAGGATTGACACACAAGTCGTGGTGACGGCAAGACTTGTGCAGCAGACCCTTGACCATCTATCACCATAGTTACCCAGTGCCCAGTCAGCGACATGTAACGTCCCTGTCCATGCTTACTGGTTCAAGTATCGGTGGTGAAATGCACCCGTTCACACACAGAGTTTCTCAAGGAAGCGATGATGTTGTGTGCGACATGCTGGTGTAGCGCAGGCACACCTTTCTTAGAGAAGTAGTGGCGACTGGGCATCTGGTACTGGGGCACAGCGACAGGCATAAGGTCTCTAAAATCCTGTGTGTCCACCAGGCGGAAAGGCAGCATTTCGGTAGCCAAGAGCTTACAGAGGGATAAAGTCAACCTCTTAGCTTTGTCATGGGTCGCAGGAAATGGCCTTTTATTTGTCCACATCTGAGGGACAGAGATCTGGCTGCTGTGCGTAGACGGTGGTGAGTAGGGTGTCCCTGGAAAAATGCAGGTTTGTGAGGAAAGTGCAGGCGTAGACATGATGTTGCCTTCATCCAACGTTGATGCTATCGATGTCTGAGAGAGCTGTACACACGCACTTGTTTCCCCTTCCAAACCAAATGACGACCTACCAAGCAAACTGCCTGTTGCGGTTACAGTGGTGGAAGTTGTGCGTGGAAAACCAGGTGTGACAGCTGTCCCCACAGTCCTAGAAGATGAAGAATGCGCGGATGCACTTGAAGAGGCAGGCGGTGGATGGTTCGCTCCGCTAGACCGCATTGCAGCACGGTGAGCTTCCCACTGGGACATATGATATTTACTCATGTGACGATTCATGGAAGAAGTTGTCAAACTCCTGAGGTTTTGCACTCTACTAACAGAATCACGACAAATTTTACATATCACATGATTTGGGCGATATTTTTCTATGTCAAAAAAGGTCCAGGCTAGGCAAGGCTTAGAGGGCATGCGACCTGCTGAGCCCCCTCAACTAGTGCTCAGAGGCAGAGTGGTTACTGAGGATGCAGTTGTAGACGTGCTACCAGTACTACTGCTCTGTCCAGGAAGGCGCAAGGTAACTTCGTTGTCAGTAGCATCCTCCTCCACCACCTCTGTTGACCTCCTCGGGTGCCTGACTGTGGGTTGACAGTAGGTGGGATCTAGAACTTCCTCATCAAGCGTTGTGTTTTCCCTTCCCTCACCCTCAGACCGAGCCTCTTCCTGACATGAACCAATATTTAAGTTGTCATCCCAATCTGGTATCTGCATCTAATAGTCATCAGTATGTTCCTCATTGTCTATAACAACAGGTGTTACAGTTTGTGAATAAGGGTCAACATTATGCTCAGAAACTTGGTCCTCACGGCCTGAATCAGAGTCACAAAGGTTCTGGGCATCACTGCAGACCATTTCCTAGTCTGTACTCACTGTAGCTTGGGAGCACACCTCTGATTCCCAGGCTATAGTGTGACTGAAATGCTCTGCAGACTCAGCCATCTCAGTTCCACCATACTGTGCAGGGCGGATGGAGACTTCAGAGCTGGGAGAAAGCAAGTGTGATTGGGATGACAACTTAGAGGACTGGTGTTTTTTGGATGCGGTAGTTGAGGTGGCGGAGAGGGCACTTGTTGGACAAATTGAGATCCATTCAAGCATTTTCTTTTTTTGGGAGCACATCGAATTGTCCACGGTAAGTAGTAGACATCTTACTTTTGCTGGAAGATGGTCTATCTTCAGCAGATGTTAATGGAGCTTTGACACCTTCCCCACGGACAAACCCTTTTTTTCCTTTTCCAACAAGCCTCTTCCCCTTTCCACCAGCATCTGTCATTTTACCACTCATTTTGATTGCGACAAGATTGTGCACTTAAAATGTGGTAGTAAAAATTGAGAGGTGGTGTAGATTGCAGCGGTGGTCTAGCTTTATTAACAGCAGAATAAACAACAATAACTATCCCTGACAATGCAACCACGGCCCTGAAACTGGCAGCATAGTTTGCTAGTATAATGGCTTAGTAACAATGAGTTTGAGTGTGCAATGCACAGGTGCTGCAAATAGATTTGCACTAGTGGGACACTAATGGAAGTCCAACAGCCACTTTTAGGATGCCACTAAGTTTACTCAGTGTTTGCTAGTATAATGGCTTAGTAACAATGAGTTTGAGTGTGCAATGCACTGGTGCTGCAAGTAGCTTTGCACCAGTGGGACACTAATTGAAGTCCAACAGCCACTTTTAGGATGCCACCAAGTTTACTCAGTGTTTGCTAGTATAATGGCTTGGTAACAATGACTTTGAGTGTGCAATGCAGTGGTGCTGCAAATAGCTTTGCACCAGTGGGACACTAATGGAAGTCCAACAGCCACTTTTGGCATGCCACTAAGTTTACTCAGTGTTTGCTAGTATAATAACTTAGTAACAATGAGTTTGAGTGTGCAATGCAGAGGTGCTGCAAATAGCTTTGCACCAGTGGGACACTAATGGAAGTCCAACAGCTACTTTTAGGATGCCACTAAGTTTACTTAGTGTTTGCTAGTATAAAGGCTTAGTAACAATGAGTTGAGTGTGCAATGCAGAGGTGCTGCAAATAGATTTGCACTAGTGGGACACTAATGGAAGTCCAACAGACACTTTTAGGATGCCACTAAGTTTACTCAGTGTTTGCTAGTATAATGGCTTAGTAACAATGAGTTTGAGTGTGCAATGCAGTGGTGCTGCAAATAGCTTTGCACCAGTGGGACAATAATGGAAGTCCAACAGCCACTTTTAGGATGCCACTAAGTTTCCTCAGTGTTTGCTTGTATAATGGCTTAGTAACAATGAGTTTGAGTGTGCAATGCAGTGGTGCTGCAAATAGTTTTGCACCAGTGGATCACTAATGGAAGTCCAACAGACACTTTTAGGATGCCACTAAGTTTACTCAGTGTTTGCTAGTATAATGGCTTGGTAACAATGACTTTGAGTATGCAATGCAGTGGTGCTGCAAATAGCTTTGCCCCAGCGGGACAATAATGTAAGTCCAACAGCCACTTTTAGGATGCCACTAAGTTTACTCTGTGTTTGCTAGTATAATGGCTTAAGTAACAATGAGTTGAGTGTGCAATGCAGAGGTGCTGCAAATTGCTTTGCACTAGTGGGACACTAATGGAAGTCCAACAGCCACTTTTAGGATGCCACTAAGTTTACTCAGTGTTTGCTAGTATAATGGCTTAGTAACAATGAGTTTGAGTGTGCAATGCAGTGGTGCTGCAAATAGCTTTGCACCAGTGGGACAATAATGGAAGTCCAACAGCCACTTTTAGGATGCCACCAAGTTTACTCAGTGTTTGCTTGTATAATGGCTTAGTAACAATGAGTTTGAGTGTGCAATGCAGTGGTGCTGCAAATAGATTTGCACTAGTGGGACACTAATGGAAGTCCAACAGCCACTTTTAGGATGCCACGTTTACTCAGTGTTTGCTAGTATAATGGCTTAGTAACAATGAGCTTGAGTGTGCAAAGGGCAGGAGGGTACAGTGGCAGGGTTGTGGGTCAGTGTACAGGAAAGGAAGCCTCACTTTCTATCCCCCCTAATGGGGAAATGCAGCGAGGAAGTCCCTGACCTTAGCTACACAGACGCTGTTATCTGTAGCTGTTAAAATCTGTTTCCACGGACCTGACTGTCACCTATGGCTCTGAGCCTGCTGTTATTAGCCCTTACAAGGGCTAATGGAAACTTCTATCCCTATTTTGTATAGCACTGTGTGTAGAGCGTACACAGCAGTATCAGAGACAGGAGCTACGCCAGCGTTGACTGACACCCAGACGCTGAAGAGATAATGGCGTCCGGACGGGCAGGTACCCGTTTTTATAATGCAGGGACATGTGACATGGACTTCCTATCACACATGGCATTGCTTCTCTGGCTAAAAGTCCATTTATCTGTGGGTGTTTCTGGGATTGGCTGACATGCTGGCCCGCCCCACTACACGCGCGCGCTTAGGGAAGGAAGACAAGGAAAAAAAAAAATGGCGATCGCCATTATCCCAGCCGCAGTGATCTGAATTCGCTGTTCCCGCACACTATACGCTGAATTTTCATAATACTGTGAGTCACAGAGTGACTTACACTATTACAGCGGAAAGCCAGCTAGTAATTAGCTTGGCTTTTTGCTGCTAGAACCGTTCTCGAACGTAACTAGAACTATCGAGCTTTAGCAAAAAGCTCGAGTTCTAGTTCGATCTAGAACAGCCCCCAAAATCACTCGAACCGCGAACTGGAGAACCACGAACTGCGAACCACGCTCAACTCTACTTGTGAAAAACTGGCCTTAGCTTGTTCAAGAAAAGTTTTCTTATTCACTTAAAGCAAAAAAATAGACTAAAGATGGTGATAAATTGAAAAACAAAGTACACTCTTAATGGGTATGTGCATATGTTCTCTCTTTCAGGCAGGTAATTTCCGTAAACCACCTGAAAAAGAACTAAAATAATGCTAAAAACAATAAACGTATGCATTGTAACGTAACTAACCTGCTGTTCATATCTTCAGTCTTTTGAGATTCTTTTAGCTGCTTCAGTTTGCCAGGCAGTTTAAAAAAAGGACCTATCCATTTTTTGGGCAGCTTCTGCTTTGAAACCACTCAATAGTTTATACATAAAAGGAAAAAAATTGGACAAAATTACCAAAAAATGCTTCAAGAAAAAAATCTTTGGTGTTACCCTAGAGAGTCTTCCTCTTTCAAAACTCGACATGTATGAGTAAAAGATGTCATATACACTTAGGCGGGCTTTGCACGCTACGACATTGCAGGTGCGATGTCGGTGGGGTCAAATTGAAAGTGACGCACATCCGGCATCGCATGCGACATCGTAGTGTGTAAAGCCTAGATGATACGATTAACGAGTGCAAAATCGTCGTAAACGTATCATCGGTGCAGCGTCGGCGTAATCCATAATTACGCTGACACAACGGTTCGATGTTGTTCCTCGCTCCTGCGGCAGCACACATCGCTGTGTGTGAAGTCGCAAGAGCGAGGAACATCTCCTACCGGCGTCACCATGGCTTCTGTAGGATATGCAGAAGGAAGGAGGTGGGCGGGATGTTTACATCCTGCTCATCTCCGCCCCTCCACCGCTATTGGCCGCCTGCCGTGTGACGTCGCTATGATGCCACAAGACCCGCCCCCTTAGGAAGGAGGCGGGTCGCCGGCCAGAGCGACGGTCGCAGGGCAGGTGAGTGCATGTGAAGCTGGCGTAGCGATAATGTTCGCTACGTCAGCTATCACACGATATCGTACCTGCGACGGGGGCGCGGACTATCACGTGCAACATCGCAGCATCGGCTTGCGATGTCGCAATGTGCAAAGCCACCCTTACCCTTAAAGGAGTAGTTCACTACTTAGTTTTCCAAGCTACATCGAAGTAACATTGAGAAATAAGGTTTCTCTCAAATACCTTTTGTTGGCAATAGTGCCTGTGAGCTGCGCTATTGCAGTCATCCCTTAACCCCCGAGCTCCGTGACCTTTGATATCCAGTGATGTCAGGTCAATTTCCAGTTGACCTGACATCACCGCGGATGGCCCCAGTCTTCGTGAGTGACTGGGCTGTGGACGGCGTTTCACCGCTCATCACAGGCCAGCATCACAGCCCAGCATCTCACGCGCGCTCTCTTTCACTGCAGAGCGCCACAAGCAGGAGCGATGCTGAGTTGTGATGAGAGAAAAAACTCTGCCTATAGCCCAGTCATTCAGCTAGACTGTGGTTGGCCGCGGGGATGTCAGGTCAACTGGAAGTTGACCTGTCATCACCGGACACCAGAGGTCACAGAGCCTGGGGGTAACATGATGGGAATGAGCGTACCCCAATAGCATCACTCACAGGCACTATTGCCAACACAAGGTATTGGAGAGAAGCCTTGTTTCCCAACATTCTATTGATATGGCTTGGAAACGTAAGTAGTGAACCACCCCTTTAAGGTTCAATTCCTGCTGCTATTTTTTCTAACATGGTGCTATCAGCCAATGAATTTAATAATATGCAGAATGTGCAGTGGCTGAAAAGAAATGCTTCATTCCATATTCTACGATCACAGCAAAGCATTTTCTCTCTATCAAACAAACAAAAATACTTCAATTCAACAACATAGAAAAGGTCATTCATGTTATGTGGTTCCCAACTGACTTTCTATTACATTTACGGAGACAACCATAAGACAAAAGGACAGGCAATCAATCAGACTGTTAAATTTATAAATATAAGTTTCTACTTCTAGAAAGAAATATTTCTACATTTGCCATATTTTCCAAAAACTGTATTGTTGAAGGAACCCTGCTTTGTGTTTGTTTTTGTTTGTTTTTAACCTCTTCATGACCAGGCTATTTTCCATTTCAATGAAGAAAAAATAAAAAGCCAGTACCAAATGTGCACTACAGCACTAAACATTCCAAACTGTACTTATTATAAAGATTTTGAGATTTTTGGCAAAAAATTGCAATTTCTTGAGCTGCCTCGCCACGTCACGGCAAATCTCATTTGAGGCAGTCCTACACTAAAATATTTTTATAAAATGTGCTATACGGCCTCACATATGAATAGTAGAACTGCTGGGATGTATTCCATCTGTCTAGATTTTGGCGGTTGGTGACTGTTCACATTAAGTCATCAGGCTTTGTCCACAGGCTATTTACTTCATGCAGCATTTGCTTGGACCTGTCCCGCCCACAGCCATGACTCAGTCATGGGTACGGGATTGAAATAGACCAGGTGAGTGCTGCTAAGAGCAGTTCTACTATTCATATGTGAGGCCGTATGGCACATTTTATAAAAATATTTTAGTGTAGGACTGCCTCAAATGAGATTTGCCGTGACGTGGCGAGGCAGCTCAAGAAATTGCAATGTTTTGCCAAAAATCTCAAAATTTTTATAATAAGTACAGTTTGGAATGTTTAGTGCTGAAGTGCACAATTGGTGCTGGCTTTTTGTTTTTTCTTCATTGAATTGGTCGGTGGTTGACCTCCACCTTGCTATGCACCCCAATTTGGGATGTATTCCATCTGTCTAGATTTTGGCGGTTGGTGACTGTTCACATTAAGTCATCAGGCTTTGTCCACAGGCTATTTACTTCATGCAGCATTTGCTTGGACCTGTCCCGCCCACAGCCATGACTCAGTCATGGGTACGGGATTGAAATAGACCAGGTGAGTGCTGCTAAGAGCAGTTCTACTATTCATATGTGAGGCCGTATGGCACATTTTATAAAAATATTTTAGTGTAGGACTGCCTCAAATGAGATTTGCCGTGACGTGGCGGGGCAGCTCAAGAAATTGCAATTTTTTGCCAAAAATCTCAAAATTTTTATAATAAGTACAGTTTGGAATGTTTAGTGCTGAAGTGCACAATTGGTGCTGTATTTTCCATTTCAAGTACATAACAAGTGCAAAAAAAAAGGGAAAATTCACAACTGTATTTTTTTTTTTATTTACTTACCGTATTCTTGTATGGTAAAACAATAGGATTCTCCAGGTCAGTACGAGTATGCGGATACAAAGCATTTATGGGGTTTTTTTTTAAGTAGTGAAAATTTCTAAAAAAAACAAACTTTTCTTGTGTTGCTATTTTCCGAGGTTCAAAACATTTTCATTTTTGGGAAATGGGCTTTGTTAGGGCTTATTTTTGGTGTCCTAAACTGAACATTTTATTGATAAAATTTTGGAGCAGATATGTTGTTTTCATCACCTCCTATTTCATTTTATTGCAATGTTGCGGCGACAAAAAACATGTAATTATTTAGAAATTTTCTCATTACAAAATTTACATTGGATTTATTTAATATATTTTTTGATAAATCAGATTTTTATGAACTCAGCAATATCAAATGAGTGTATTTTGTTTTTAACTGCCTATTTTTAATGGGCAAATAGGGGTGATATGAACTTTTTTTTTATTTTTTTCATATTTTTAAAAATATTTAAATACTAAATTTCCCAGGAAATATTGTAATGATTGACATGGTGGCTTACACAACCCCCCGGCTGGCATGGCAACTCATTGGAACCCCACGGCACACAATGCAGCAGGGATTTTGGCCCTCTCCCCCATACAGATCTCCTGATCTTTTAGGTTTCGGGGCTGTTGGGTTCAGGTCTGGAAACTTGCTAGGCCACTTCAGGACCTTGAAATGCTTCTTATGGAGCCACCCCTTATTTGCCCTGGCTGTATGTTTTGGGTCATTGTCATGCTGGAAGACCCAGTCATGACACATCTTCAATGCTCTTACTGAGGGAAGGAGGTTGTTGGCCAAAATCTCATGATACATGACTCCATTCATCCTCCCTTCAATACGGTGCAGTTGTCCTGTCCCTTTTGCAGAAAGCACCCTGAAAATATGATGTTTGCAGACCAACCATGCTTCATGGTTGGGACGGTGTTCTTGGGATTGTACTTATCCTTTTTCTTCCTCCAAACATGACGATTGAAGTTGATACCAAAAAGTTCTATTTTGGTCTCATCTGATCACATGACCTTCTTTCATGCTTCCTCTAGATCATCCAGATGGTCATTGGCGAACTTCAAATGGGCTTGGAAATGTGCTGGCATGAGCAGGGGGACTTTACATGCCCTGCAAGATTTTAATCCATGGCGGCATAGTCTGTTATTAACAGTAATCTTTGAGAGTGTGGTCCCAGCTCTCTTCAGGTCATTGTCCAAGTCCTCCTGTGTAGTACTAGGCCAATTACTGACCTTCCTCAGAATCATCATTAGCCCATGAGGCGAGATCTTGCATAGAGCCACAGACCAAGTAAGAGTAACACTCATCTTGCGTTTCTTTCTTTTTCTAATTTTTGCACCAACAGCTGTTTCTTTCTCATCAAGCTGCTTGCCTATTGTCATGTAACCCATCCCAGCCTTGTCCAGGATTACAATTTTGTACCTGGTTGTCCTTAGACAGCTCTATGGTCTTGGTGGAAAGGTTGTGATTGTGTTTGATTGTGATTGAGTGTGTGGACAGGTGTCTTCATATACAGGTTATGAGTTCAAACAGGTGCAATTAATACAGGTAATTAGTGCAGAGTATGAGGCCTTCTTAAAGAAAAAATAACAGGTCTAAGAGAGCCAGAGTTCTTGCTGGTCAGTATGGGATCAAATATGTATTTCATGCTATAAAATGCAAATTAATTATTTAAATATCATTCAATGTGATTTTATGGGATTTTTGCGGGGGATTCTGTCTGTCACAGCTGAAGCATACCTATAATAAAATTTATATACCTCTGCATTCTTTTTAGATGGGAAAACTTGCAAAATTGGCAGTGTATTAAATATTTATTTTCTTCACTGTATGTCATATGTTGGCAAGGGGTTATTTTCCTACAGTATTTTTCTGTTGCAGAACAGTAAGCAGGGGTGTAATGATCACATTTGTAGAGGGTGCCCATGAAGGAAAGAGGCCCGCCAATACCTGTTTCAGCTAAATGTACATCCTCAGACACACATTGAGTTAAAATGTATTGTGGTGTAGAAAATCACAAGCTCCCTGCACCATAAGGCTCTGTGCGCACTGGGAAATGAAATTTCCTTGTGTAAATTCCGCATGCTCTCAAAGATTACCGCACCCGCGGTAAAAAACCGCGGGAAACCGCACCCGAAAACCGCATGCGGTTTGCCGCAGTTTGCCGCGGTTTTACCGCGGTATTATTCGCGGTATTGCCGCGGTTTTGCCGCGTGCGGGTTGGGATGTGCTTTATTGCATTCAATGCAATAAAGTACATTGAAGAAAAAAAAAAAAAAAAAGTCATTTAATTCTGAGATAGTAGATAGACAGAAGAATAGATAGAGGGATAGATAGATAGACAGACAGATAGATAGAGGGATAGATAGAGGACAGATCGCTGCATTTCCCACGGTCGGCAGTGAGTTCACATTACCGGCCGTGGGAGATGACCGGTAATTACCTCTGCTGTCTGCTGCATTCAGCCTGTGTCTGTGACAGTCGCGGCTGGATGTCAGCAGTGCAGGACGCCGGAGCCGGAGCTGTGGATTATGTGTGGATTACGCCGGAGCTTTGTTTGGGGGGGGTGAATAAAATGGTGAACGAGGCTTGTTGGTTTTATTTAAAATAAAGGATTTTTCTGTGTCTGTTTTTTTCACTTTACTTACGGGTTGATCATGTCAGCTGTCACATAGACGCTGCCATGATCAAGCCTGGGGTTAATGGCGGTGATCCCCCACCATCATTAACCCTTGTATTACCTTGCCACCACTGCTACACGGTGGCAAGAAGAGCCGAGGACACTCCCGGTGCTGCCGCATATTGCATGCGACAGTGCCGGGGCAGCTGCGGCTGATATTCTCGGCTGCCGGAGGGGGAGTGAGGCGGGGGACATTACCCCTGCCCCTCTCCCTCCCCAGCCTGAGAATACCGGGCCGCCGCTGTGTGCTTACCTCGGCTGGACGGTTAATATGCAGCGGAGCCCACGTTCTTTTTTTCCTATATTTCTGTTTTCTTTCTATGTGTGTTCTATGTGTCTGTGATGTCTGTGATCTATGTCTGTGTGTGTGTGTGTGATGTGTGTGTGTTTACTCTCTGCACGGCTTCCTCTTCCTGTAATGACATCACTTCCCTGCAAAACCGCAAGCAAGTGATGTACATTACCGGAGGTAAACCGCAAAATACCGCAGGGAATAACGCAGGAAAACGCAGTGAACCGCACAGAATTTGCTGCCTGCGTTATTCCCTGCGGGATTTCATGATTAACATTGAGTCAATGGAGGGAAATCCCGCAGCGATGTGCGGAAAAGAAGTGACATGCACTTGTTTTTGCTGCGGGATTCCCGCAGCAAAACATGCAGCTGTCAAATTCCGTCCAGTGTGCACAGGATTTTTTGTCTCCATAGGATTTGCTGGTGATTCACTGCAGAGATGTTATGAACATTTTCTGCAGCGAAACATGCAGCAAATCCGCGAAAAATCCGCGGCAAAATCCGGTAAGTGCGCACATAGCCTAAGGCCCGTTTCACACGTCAGTGAAAAACACAGACGTTCTTCACTGACGTGTAAAACACGCACATGTCCCTCCGTGTTCCGTGATTCACGGCACACGTGGGTTGTCCATGTGCAATCCGTGAACCGTGATCCGTGATTGCATATGGACATTACTCACCTGCCTTCACTGCTGCTGTCCATGATGCTGATCTCCTCGGGTCTCCAGCGTCCGCCCACCGCTCTCTGCACCTACTTCCTGGTCGGGTTTTCCTGCTCTCATGAATATTCATGAGTCAGGCAGAAGCTGCCGAGAGCGGAGGCTCCAGAGCGAATCGCAGGCAAGGTAAGTTGAAAATATTTAATATTTAATATGTCCGTGATTTTCTGGTACGTGTTTCACTGATCACACATGGATCACACCATAGTGTGGTCCGTGGGTCATCAGTAATGCCAGAAAAAAACTGACTTGTCTCCTTGCAGAATCACGGCCATGCGTGTACGCTGCACGGAGACACGTTCAGTGAAAAATCACTGATGTGTGAGCAGACCCATTGATTATAATGGGTCTACGTATATCAGTGATTCTGGTACGTTTTAAAAAAAGCACAAACGTACCAGAATCACTAACGTATGAAACAGGCCTAATATTTATATGCTCTGCTAGTCTAACAGAAAACCCCAGCTAACCTCGGAATGTGGTACGGCTATGGATGAGGAAGAAAATGCTAAACATTATGGAAGCAGGGACAGGCAAGAAGAATCAATTACAGTATTATAATTTTTTAAAATTTTATTTTTTAAATGTTTTGGAGAAGAGAGAAGTCAGAATGGGGGACATTATTAAAGAAAAGGGCCAAGATGGAGGACATTATTACAGGTTGGAGACCAAGATAGGCGACATTACTACAAGAGTAAATAAATTCAAGTGGAAATTGAATTCAAATTGAATTTTACAAAATCAAAATCAGCATTCACTAACTATAGATATATGATCAACCTGGGTATAGCGAGTTTGTGGAGTAACAGCTTAGTAATTTGTGTTATATGGTAATTTTATGACTTTTGTCCACTCTAATGAGCTATAGACTACTAAAAAAAATCAGACCGATACAAAAAATGGAGTACTGCTTGCTGCCTTCCCACTGTTTAGTCATTTACTGTATATGAGGTGAATGTGCCATAAATGCAAAATAACACTAACACAGTTCAGTATATATAACTAATATCAATTCTTCCTGCTGCCTCTTCCCGCTAAAGTTAAAAAATGTACATCAATACAGATGTATAAAATGCGTAAGGTATTGATCAATATTTTGGCCAAAATACGCAAACTCACAGCCCATGCAAAGGTCCTAATTGTTTTCTGAGTCCCTACACTAAAATTAAAAGCATTCATCAAAAAAGACCTTAGTTGCTATTCATTTTAGCACATTTATAATACTAGGCAACCCCCTTCCCCATGAATGGTAGGCGTGTGAGTGGTTATTTCATTAGTCTTTTCCAACTGTGCCATCTTCTCCTTTATTGTGGAGTCCTGTTACATATTACAGTGCATTTACTATTGTGTCTTGATGTTGGCAAATACAGCTTTTTCATGTGTAAACTTTTTTGTTCCTTTCAGTAAGTTACTTTAAAACTTAATTTAGGGAATTACAAGACCCTTGATGTGGGCTGTGAGTTGCCATATTTTGGCCAAAATATTGACCAATTCCTCATGTGTTTTATATATAGTTTTCATCTTTTTGTTGCACATTTTTCATTTTTTTCCAGGGTGCAAACAGGCCCTTAGGTGTTGGCTTTGGGTATTGGGGTGTCTGTCATTGTGTCATTGTGGGTTGCACTTATATAATGGTGGGCAGCCCACCTAATCTAATAGTATGGGCATAACTAGTAAGCTGTAAGCAAGCCACTGTGCACTCCATCTGTCTGACTGACATCTTATACAAACCTCATCTGTGTGCATTTATATTACACCGCAATCTATCCCTCTATGAACGGTAGACATTTTAGAGGTCGTTTCATCAGTATTTTTTCTCAGGGACCTGCTGATCCTGCAGTGAGTTTACTATTGTGTCTTGGTAAATTTGATTATGTTTTTCTGTGATGGATTATGACTTTATGAACTTTGAGGAGTTAATAACTGATTCATCAAACATAATGAATCAATAATTATGGAAATATGGGTAATGTATCCTTTTATAAAATACAAGTGTGTGATTACCTCATGACTGGTGTTAGCGAGGGAATTCACCCTGGTGAAGAAACGCTTCAAGCAGAGTGTTACTCGACAGTGGATAAGGTGCCTGATATACCACAAGTATAGACTAAGGGTTTTACAATTGTTCTTACAGTATGCTCACACGAACGTATGAATCGGACGAGTACAATGCGAGAAAATCTCCAATGTTAGTCAATGATGGAGAGCAGATGGTCAGCTTTTTTGACATCCAGATTCTGTATGAGTGAAAAGTCGCAGCATGCTGCGATTGTCAGTGAGAGCCGTGTCACTCACACCAATACAAGTCTATGGGTGCGAGTGAAACATTAGATTGCACTCAGATGACATCCAAGTGCAGTGCAATAATCGCATCAGATGACAATGAAGGAGATGGGGAGATTAACCCCTCCCTATCCTCTGCAGCTCCTGCCCTCTCCTCCACAGCTGTGATCCGATCGCCGGATCGGATCACAGTTGCATTACACTCAGCTCACGCTGGCAGCACAGCGCGAGCCAAGGGTCATTAGCAAATCGCATCTGATGCACTTGCATCAGATGCCATATCCAACCTACAAGTTATTTTGTACTGGGGCTGTAGTAGGTGAAATGACTAGGTCATTGGTCATCATGAAATCAACACAGCATACATCTTGAGATTCTCTATAGCAGCTCAGTGAATGTAAATTCTGAGAATTATCTGTCAGTAGAGGTTCTTACTCACAGACAGCGCAATCAGCGGGTTGCTGCAACCAAAAGGGTATTTTTCATTTGAGTGCAACGTGCCAGACAAAGCACTGCAGGACATTGCTGCTATAGAAGGATGATTGTGGGAGATGTTCTCACCAACACTGAAAAAGTATATTCTTTGCTGCTAAGATAGAGATACCAAGACTGTTCAAGAATGAGGGAAGGGCTGCTGAGGTGATTGCTAGCAGACTGTTATCATATTGTATACTGAAAGGTAATGCACAGGCTGCTGAGGTAAGTGCCAGCAAACTGTCACAGGTGTTCAAAAATTATTGCAGGTGTCACAGTTGTAAATATGTAGTAATTATCAACTACCTAGCTTTGTTTAAGCTTAGCTATTTCCTCAAATCAATCAAGCTTATTGGCTTATGTGCAACTGTGAACTGTCAGAATAAATTTCTTTGGGTTCTATATGTCCCCACATCCTTCTGCCATCCCTACTTGAGGAACAAACTCTCTCTACTGCCAAGGCCCATACATTCTACTATATTGTATATAAAAAGCATTTTATTCTGTATTACTTTTTGTATAGGAGTTCTGCCCCACATGGAGTATAACACCAACATCAAATAAACCTCCTATACTGCCAACATTATATAAGTACTCTGTAAGTAGAATTGGAAAACAGTGCTCTATATAAAACAAACGGAGCTTCACAGATTATAAAATGTATTACAAAATAGTTCAAAAATACGCAATCACCATGTCAGTATTACATGTAGCAGATTATAGGATTTAAATATACAACACTAGCTTGACTACAAGTATTTATATATATTTTTTCTTTTGCCGTGTCTTAACTAGAGATGAGCGAACCGGTCCCGGTTCGGCTCGAGGCGGTTCGCCGAACGGGGGGTCTGGCTCGAGTTCGGCTCGTCGAACGTTCGACGAACCGAACTCGAGCCCATAGGAAACAATGGCAGGCAATCACAAACACAGTAAAACACCTAGAAAACACCCTCAAAGGTGTCCAAAAGGTGACAAACAACTCACAACACAACACAAACACATGGGAAAGTGACAAGGACATGTACTCATGCGAAAACAAAACAGCTGGACAAGGAAAAAGAGGAGGACACACAGATATAGGCATGGCACGCCCTTCTAAAGTCATGTAAAACACCGCAAGGTGACTCCAAGCGGAGTCTCCCTTTTTTCCAAAAATTGGGCCCCACACACCCACCCCTTCAGTGGCAGCAGTTGTGCCCCAGTTGTACACTTCACAGCTAGATTTGCATCAAGCACATTCAAAAATACGCCATTCTTATCCGTCCCCAGGATGACACCGGGGTAGGTAGCAAAGTCTTTCCTGATCCCAGCTCTGTTCATCTTGGCTTCTTTTAAAAACACAGCAAGCAAGGGTTACTCCAAGCGGAGTCTCCCTTTTTTCCAAAAATTGGGCCACACAGACACCCACCCCATCAGTGGCAGCACTTGGGCCCTAGTTGCAAACAGGATGTTTTGATTTGCATCAAGCACATTCAAAAATACGCTATTCTTAGCCGTCCCCAGGATGACACTGGGGTAGGTAGCAAAGTCTTTGCTGACCCATGACTTGTTCATCTTGGCTTCTTTTAAAAACAATGTAAGCAAGGGTTACTCCAAGCGGAGTCTCCCCTTTTTTCCAAAAATTGGGCCCCACACACACCCACCCATTCAGTGGCAGCAGTTGTGCCCCAGTTGTACACTTCACAGCTAGATTTGCATCAAGCACATTCAAAAATACGCCATTCTTATCCGTCCCCAGGATGACACCGGGGTAGGTAGCAAAGTCTTTCCTGATCCCAGCTCTGTTCATCTTGGCTTCTTTTAAAAACACAGCAAGCAAGGGTTACTCCAAGCGGAGTCTCCCTTTTTTCCAAAAATTGGGCCACACAGACACCCACCCCATCAGTGGCAGCACTTCGGCCCTAGTTGCAAACAGGATGTTTTGATTTGCATCAAGCACATTCAAAAATACGCTATTCTTAGCCGTCCCCAGGATGACACCGGGGTAGGTAGCAAAGTCTTTCCTGATCCCAGCTCTGTTCATCTTGGCTTCTTTTAAAAACACAGCAAGCAAGGGTTACTCCAAGCGGAGTCTCCCTTTTTTCCAAAAATTGGGCCACACAGACACCCACCCCATCAGTGGCAGCACTTGGGCCCTAGTTGCAAACAGGATGTTTTGATTTGCATCAAGCACATTCAAAAATACGCTATTCTTAGCCGTCCCCAGGATGACACCGGGGTAGGTAGCAAAGTCTTTCCTGATCCCAGCTCTGTTCATCTTGGCTTCTTTTAAAAACACAGCAAGCAAGGGTTACTCCAAGCGGAGTCTCCCTTTTTTCCAAAAATTGGGCCACACAGACACCCACCACATCAGTGGCAGCACTTGGGCCCTAGTTGCAAACAGGATGTTTTGATTTGCATCAAGCACATTCAAAAATACGCTATTCTTAGCCGTCCCCAGGATGACACCGGGGTAGGTAGCAAAGTCTTTCCTGATCCCAGCTCTGTTCATCTTGGCTTCTTTTAAAAACACAGCAAGCAAGGGTTACTCCAAGCGGAGTCTCCCTTTTTTCCAAAAATTGGGCCACACAGACACCCACCCCATCAGTGGCAGCACTTGGGCCCTAGTTGCAAACAGGATGTTTTGATTTGCATCAAGCACATTCAAAAATACGCTATTCTTAGCCGTCCCCAGGATGACACCGGGGTAGGTAGCAAAGTCTTTCCTGATCCCAGCTCTGTTCATCTTGGCTTCTTTTAAAAACACAGCAAGCAAGGGTTACTCCAAGCGGAGTCTCCCTTTTTTCCAAAAATTGGGCCACACAGACACCCACCACATCAGTGGCAGCACTTGGGCCCTAGTTGCAAACAGGATGTTTTGATTTGCATCAAGCACATTCCAAATCCACAAGCATTTACTCTCCCCAGGATGACACAGGGGTAGTAAATTCCTTCTGGATCCATGACTTGTTCATTTTGATGAACGTCAGTCTGTCCACATTGTCACTGGACAGACGCGTGCGCTTATCTGTCAGCACACACCCAGCAGCACTGAATACACGTTCAGAGACAACGCTGGCAGCTGGACACGACAAAATCTCCAAGGCGTAACTGGAGAGCTCTGGCCATTTTTCTATGTTTGAAGCCCAAAAGGAGCAAGGCTCCAGTTGCACAGTCATGGCATCGATGTTCATTTGGAGATACTCCTGTATCATCCTCTCCAGCCGTTGAGTATGTGTCAGACTTGTTGTCTCTGGTGGCCTTGCAAAAGAGGGTCTAAAAAAATTATGAAAAGATTCCATAAAATTGCTGTTACCGGCACCAGAAAAGGTCCTACTGGTACGGGTAGACTGTTGAAGATGACGAGACCGTCCCATGTTTGTCAAGTTACAACTGGGAGATTCACTCCCTGCACCTGCACGGTTGTTTGGTGGAAAAGCCGAGCTAAGATCTAGTAACAGCTTCTGCTGATACTCCTGCATACGTGCGTCCCTTTCTATGGCTGGAATTATGTCACAAAATTTGGACTTGTACCGGGGATCTAATAGTGTGGCAATCCAGTAGTCATCATCACTTCTAATTTTGACAATACGACTGTCATGTTGGAGGTAGTGCAACAAAAAGGCACTCATGTGTCTTGCGCAGCCATGCGGACCAAGTCCATGCTGTGTTTGTGGCATAGAGGTGCTACCCGTTCTTTCTTCCTCTGACATCTGACCCCAACCTCTTTCAACTGAAATTTGACCAAGGTCTCCCTCATCCGCTGAGTCTTCCATGTCCATGGACAGTTCGTCCTCCATTTCTTCATGTTCTCCTGCACCTTGCTCAACATTTCGCCTGCTACTATGCGCCCTTGTCGATCCCTGTCCCCCATGGTCCCATGCCTGCTGCGTTGGTGATGATGAACGTCTGGACCTTCGTGATGTTGTTGTCCCTTGCGCATATGAATCCTCCTGTAGTTCCTCCCCTTCATGTTGTCCCACCCCCTGACTCCGAATAGTGTTTAGCGTGTGCTCCAGCATGTAAATGACTGGAATCGTCATGCTGATAATGGCATTGTCAGAGCTAAACATATTCGTCGCCATGTCGAAACTGTGCAGAAGGGTGCATAGGTCCTTGATCTGAGACCACTCCATCAGGGTGATCTGCCCCACCTCTGCATCTCGTTGGCCCAGGCTATACGTCATGACGTATTGCACCAGGGCTCTGCGGTGCTGCCACAGTCGCTGTAACATGTGGAGAGTTGAATTCCAGCGTGTCGCCACATCGCATTTCAGGCGATGAACCGGCAGGCCGAAAGACTTCTGGAGCGATGCAAGTCGCTCTGCTGCGGCGCTTGAACGGCGGAAGTGAGCTGACAGTTTTCGTGCCCTGTTCAGAAGGCCATCTAGGCCGGGATAGTGTGTTAAAAATTGCTGCACGACAAGGTTCAACACGTGAGCCATACAAGGTACGTGTGTCACCTTGCCCAGGCGAAGTGCCGCACCCAGGTTTGCAGCATTGTCGCACACGGCCTTACCAGGCTGCAGTTTGAGTGGAGACAACCATTTATTAAACTCGGACCGCAAAGCTGACCACAACTCCTCAGCTGTGTGACTCTTATTACCAAGACATGTCAAGCTAAAGACCGCCTGATGCCGTTGCGCTCTGCTGCCAGCATAGTAATGAGGGGTGCGTGATTCCTTCTGCGCAGTGAGAACGCTGGTGGCCTGACCAGGCAGGCTTGGGGCGGAGGTGGAGGACCCAGATGAGGTGGAGGATGCAGAAGCAGTGGCGGAACTTGGACAGACAGAGGATTGACACACAAGTCGTGGGGACGGCAAGACTTGTGCAGCAGACCCTTCACCATCTATCACCATAGTTACCCAGTGCCCAGTCAGCGACATGTAACGTCCCTGTCCATGCTTACTGGTCCAAGTATCGGTGGTGAAATGCACCCGTTCACACACAGAGTTTCTCAAGGAAGCGGTGATGTTGTGTGCGACATGCTGGTGTAGCGCGGGCACACCTTTCTTAGAGAAGTAGTGGCGACTAGGCATCTGGTACTGGGGCACAGCGACAGACATAAGGTCTCTAAAATCCTGTGTGTCCACTAGGCGGAAAGGCAGCATTTCGGTAGCCAACAGCTTACAGAGGGATAGAGTCAACCTCTTAGCTTTGTCATGGGTCGGAGGAAGTGGCCTTTTATTTGACCACATCTGAGGGACAGAGATCTGGCTGCTGTGTGTAGACGGTGTTGAGTAGGGTGTCCCTTGAAAAATGCAGGTTTGTGAGGAAAGTGCAGGCGGAGACATGATGTTGCCTTCATCCAACGTTGGTGCTATCGATGTCTGAGAGAGCTGTACACACTCACTTGTTTCCCCTTCCAAACCAACTGACGACCTTACAAGCAAACTGCCTGTTGCGGTTACAGTGGTGGAAGTTTTGCGTGGAAAAACAGGTGTGGCAGCTGTCCCCACAGTCCTAGAAGATGAAGAGCGCGCGGATGCAGTGGAAGGGGCGGGCGGTGGATGGTTCGCTCCACTAGGCCGCATTGCAGCACGGTGAGCTTCCCACCGGGACTTATGATATTTAGTCATGTGACGATTCATGGAAGAAGTTGTCAAACTGCTGAGGTTTTGACCTCTACTAACAGAATCATGACAAATGTTACATATCACATGAGTTGGGCGATCTTTTTCGATGTGAAAAAAGGACCAGGCTAGGCAAGGCTTAGAGGCCATGCGACCTGTTGATCCACCCCGAATAATGCTCATAGGCAGAGTGGTGGCTGAGGATGCAGTTGTAGACGTGCCACCAGTGCTCCGACTCTGTCCAGGAAGGCGCAAGGTAACTTCGTCGTCGGTTGCATCCTCCTCCACCGCCTCTGTTGACCTCCTCGAGTGCCTGACTGGGGGTTGACAGTAGGTGGGATCTAGAACGTCATCATCAATTGTTGTGTTTGCACTCCCCTCCCCCTCAGACCGAGCCTCTTCTTGCCCTGAACGAATATTTAAGTTGTCATCCCAATCGGGTATCTGCGTCTCATCTTCATCAGTATGTTCCTCATTGTCTATAACCACAGGTGTTACAGTTTGTGACAAAGGGTCAACATTATGCTCAGAAACTTGGTCCTCACGGCCTGAATCTGAGTCACAAAGGTTCTGGGCATCACTGCAGACCATTTCCTGTTCTGTACTCACTGTAGCTTGGGAGCAGACCTCTGATTCCCAGGCTATAGTGTGACTGAACAGCTCTGCAGACTCAGCCATCTCAGTTCCACCATACTGTGCAGGGCTGATGGAGACTTCAGAGCTGGGAGAAAGCAAGTTTGATTGGGATGACAACTCAGAGGACTGGTGTTTTTTGGATGCGGTACTTGAAGTGGCAGAGAGGGCACTTGTTGGACCACTTGAGATCCATTCAAGCATTTTCCTTTTTTGCCCATCATCTACCTTTGTTCCTGTTGTTCGTGTCCGTAACAAAGGGAGCACATCGGATTGTCCACGGTAAGTAGTAGACATCTTACTTTTGCTGGTAGATGGTCTATCTTCAGCAGATGATAATGGAGCTTTGCCACCTTCCCCACGGACAAAACCTTTTTTGCCTTTTACACCACGCCTCTTCCCCTTTCCACCAGCATCTGTCATTTTGCCACTCATGTTGATTGCGACAAGATTGTGGACTGAAAATGTGGTAGTAAAAATTGAGAGGTGGTGAAGATTGCAGTGGTGGTCTAGCTTTATTAACAGCAGAATAATAAAGAATAAATATCCTTGACAATGCAACTTAGTTATAATTAGTTGGAGTGTGCAACGCAGGCAGACGTGCTGCAAATGTCTTTGCACTAGTGGGACTATAGCAAAGTCCAATAGCCACGTATAGGATGCCACTAGGTACACTGAGTGTTTGCTAGTATAATGGCTTGGTTAGAATGAGTTGTAGTGTGCAACGCAGGCAGACGCGCTCTGCAAATGTCTTTGCACTAGTGGGACTATAGCAAAGTCCAATAGCCACGTATAGGATGCCACTAGGTACACTGAGTGTTTGCTAGTATAATGGCTTGGTTAGAATGAGTTGTAGTGTGCAACGCAGGCAGACGCGCTCTGCAAATGTCTTTGCACTAGTGGGACTATAGCAAAGTCCAATAGCCACGTATAGGATGCCACTAGGTACACTGAGTGTTTGCTAGTATAATGGCTTGGTTAGAATGAGTTGTAGTGTGCAACGCAGGCAGACGCGCTCTGCAAATGTCTTTGCACTAGTGGGACTATAGCAAAGTCCAATAGCCACGTATAGGATGCCACTAGGTACACTGAGTGTTTGCTAGTATAATGGCTTGGTTAGAATGAGTTGTAGTGTGCAACGCAGGCAGACGCGCTCTGCAAATGTCTTTGCACTAGTGGGACTATAGCAAAGTCCAATAGCCACGTATAGGATGCCACTAGGTACACTGAGTGTTTGCTAGTATAATGGCTTGGTTAGAATGAGTTGTAGTGTGCAACGCAGGCAGACGCGCTCTGCAAATGTCTTTGCACTAGTGGGACTATAGCAAAGTCCAATAGCCACGTATAGGATGCCACTAGGTACACTGAGTGTTTGCTAGTATAATGGCTTGGTTAGAATGAGTTGTAGTGTGCAACGCAGGCAGACGCGCTCTGCAAATGTCTTTGCACTAGTGGGACTATAGCAAAGTCCAATAGCCACGTATAGGATGCCACTAGGTACACTGAGTGTTTGCTAGTATAATGGCTTGGTTAGAATGAGTTGTAGTGTGCAACGCAGGCAGACGCGCTCTGCAAATGTCTTTGCACTAGTGGGACTATAGCAAAGTCCAATAGCCACGTATAGGATGCCACTAGGTACACTGAGTGTTTGCTAGTATAATGGCTTGGTTAGAATGAGTTGTAGTGTGCAACGCAGGCAGACGCGCTCTGCAAATGTCTTTGCACTAGTGGGACTATAGCAAAGTCCAATAGCCACGTATAGGATGCCACTAGGTACACTGAGTGTTTGCTAGTATAATGGCTTGGTTAGAATGAGTTGTAGTGTGCAACGCAGGCAGACGCGCTCTGCAAATGTCTTTGCACTAGTGGGACTATAGCAAAGTCCAATAGCCACGTATAGGATGCCACTAGGTACACTGAGTGTTTGCTAGTATAATGGCTTGGTTAGAATGAGTTGTAGTGTGCAACGCAGGCAGACGCGCTCTGCAAATGTCTTTGCACTAGTGGGACTATAGCAAAGTCCAATAGCCACGTATAGGATGCCACTAGGTACACTGAGTGTTTGCTAGTATAATGGCTTGGTTAGAATGAGTTGTAGTGTGCAACGCAGGCAGACGCGCTCTGCAAATGTCTTTGCACTAGTGGGACTATAGCAAAGTCCAATAGCCACGTATAGGATGCCACTAGGTACACTGAGTGTTTGCTAGTATAATGGCTTGGTTAGAATGAGTTGTAGTGTGCAACGCAGGCAGACGCGCTCTGCAAATGTCTTTGCACTAGTGGGACTATAGCAAAGTCCAATAGCCACGTATAGGATGCCACTAGGTACACTGAGTGTTTGCTAGTATAATGGCTTGGTTAGAATGAGTTGTAGTGTGCAACGCAGGCAGACGCGCTCTGCAAATGTCTTTGCACTAGTGGGACTATAGCAAAGTCCAATAGCCACGTATAGGATGCCACTAGGTACACTGAGTGTTTGCTAGTATAATGGCTTGGTTAGAATGAGTTGTAGTGTGCAACGCAGGCAGACGCGCTCTGCAAATGTCTTTGCACTAGTGGGACTATAGCAAAGTCCAATAGCCACGTATAGGATGCCACTAGGTACACTGAGTGTTTGCTAGTATAATGGCTTGGTTAGAATGAGTTGTAGTGTGCAACGCAGGCAGACGCGCTCTGCAAATGTCTTTGCACTAGTGGGACTATAGCAAAGTCCAATAGCCACGTATAGGATGCCACTAGGTACACTGAGTGTTTGCTAGTATAATGGCTTGGTTAGAATGAGTTGTAGTGTGCAACGCAGGCAGACGCGCTCTGCAAATGTCTTTGCACTAGTGGGACTATAGCAAAGTCCAATAGCCACGTATAGGATGCCACTAGGTACACTGAGTGTTTGCTAGTATAATGGCTTGGTTAGAATGAGTTGTAGTGTGCAACGCAGGCAGACGCGCTCTGCAAATGTCTTTGCACTAGTGGGACTATAGCAAAGTCCAATAGCCACGTATAGGATGCCACTAGGTACACTGAGTGTTTGCTAGTATAATGGCTTGGTTAGAATGAGTTGTAGTGTGCAACGCAGGCAGACGCGCTCTGCAAATGTCTTTGCACTAGTGGGACTATAGCAAAGTCCAATAGCCACGTATAGGATGCCACTAGGTACACTGAGTGTTTGCTAGTATAATGGCTTGGTTAGAATGAGTTGTAGTGTGCAACGCAGGCAGACGCGCTCTGCAAATGTCTTTGCACTAGTGGGACTATAGCAAAGTCCAATAGCCACGTATAGGATGCCACTAGGTACACTGAGTGTTTGCTAGTATAATGGCTTGGTTAGAATGAGTTGTAGTGTGCAACGCAGGCAGACGCGCTCTGCAAATGTCTTTGCACTAGTGGGACTATAGCAAAGTCCAATAGCCACGTATAGGATGCCACTAGGTACACTGAGTGTTTGCTAGTATAATGGCTTGGTTAGAATGAGTTGTAGTGTGCAACGCAGGCAGACGCGCTCTGCAAATGTCTTTGCACTAGTGGGACTATAGCAAAGTCCAATAGCCACGTATAGGATGCCACTAGGTACACTGAGTGTTTGCTAGTATAATGGCTTGGTTAGAATGAGTTGTAGTGTGCAACGCAGGCAGACGCGCTCTGCAAATGTCTTTGCACTAGTGGGACTATAGCAAAGTCCAATAGCCACGTATAGGATGCCACTAGGTACACTGAGTGTTTGCTAGTATAATGGCTTGGTTAGAATGAGTTGTAGTGTGCAACGCAGGCAGACGCGCTCTGCAAATGTCTTTGCACTAGTGGGACTATAGCAAAGTCCAATAGCCACGTATAGGATGCCACTAGGTACACTGAGTGTTTGCTAGTATAATGGCTTGGTTAGAATGAGTTGTAGTGTGCAACGCAGGCAGACGCGCTCTGCAAATGTCTTTGCACTAGTGGGACTATAGCAAAGTCCAATAGCCACGTATAGGATGCCACTAGGTACACTGAGTGTTTGCTAGTATAATGGCTTGGTTAGAATGAGTTGTAGTGTGCAACGCAGGCAGACGCGCTCTGCAAATGTCTTTGCACTAGTGGGACTATAGCAAAGTCCAATAGCCACGTATAGGATGCCACTAGGTACACTGAGTGTTTGCTAGTATAATGGCTTGGTTAGAATGAGTTGTAGTGTGCAACGCAGGCAGACGCGCTCTGCAAATGTCTTTGCACTAGTGGGACTATAGCAAAGTCCAATAGCCACGTATAGGATGCCACTAGGTACACTGAGTGTTTGCTAGTATAATGGCTTGGTTAGAATGAGTTGTAGTGTGCAACGCAGGCAGACGCGCTCTGCAAATGTCTTTGCACTAGTGGGACTATAGCAAAGTCCAATAGCCACGTATAGGATGCCACTAGGTACACTGAGTGTTTGCTAGTATAATGGCTTGGTTAGAATGAGTTGTAGTGTGCAACGCAGGCAGACGCGCTCTGCAAATGTCTTTGCACTAGTGGGACTATAGCAAAGTCCAATAGCCACGTATAGGATGCCACTAGGTACACTGAGTGTTTGCTAGTATAATGGCTTGGTTAGAATGAGTTGTAGTGTGCAACGCAGGCAGACGCGCTCTGCAAATGTCTTTGCACTAGTGGGACTATAGCAAAGTCCAATAGCCACGTATAGGATGCCACTAGGTACACTGAGTGTTTGCTAGTATAATGGCTTGGTTAGAATGAGTTGTAGTGTGCAACGCAGGCAGACGCGCTCTGCAAATGTCTTTGCACTAGTGGGACTATAGCAAAGTCCAATAGCCACGTATAGGATGCCACTAGGTACACTGAGTGTTTGCTAGTATAATGGCTTGGTTAGAATGAGTTGTAGTGTGCAACGCAGGCAGACGCGCTCTGCAAATGTCTTTGCACTAGTGGGACTATAGCAAAGTCCAATAGCCACGTATAGGATGCCACTAGGTACACTGAGTGTTTGCTAGTATAATGGCTTGGTTAGAATGAGTTGTAGTGTGCAACGCAGGCAGACGCGCTCTGCAAATGTCTTTGCACTAGTGGGACTATAGCAAAGTCCAATAGCCACGTATAGGATGCCACTAGGTACACTGAGTGTTTGCTAGTATAATGGCTTAGTTATCAGTTGGAGTGTGCAGAGGACAAGAGGGTACAGTGGCAGGATTGTGGTGCTCTGGGTAGAGGAATGGAAGACTGCCTTTCTATTCCCTCCTAATGGTGAAATGCAGGTAGGAAATCCCTGACCTGGGCTACACAGACGCTGTTGCTGTTTGCAGGACCTGTCACCTATGGCTCTCTGACCCTGCCGGTTGGAGCCCTTAAAAGGACTGCTATAAAGTGCTCTCCCTAAGCTGTCTAACGCTGTGTATGCAGCGCATACAGCTGTATCGGCTATAGGACTCAGGAAGACGGAGCTGCGACAGTGATGTCTGACACCAAAGACGCAGAAGGCAGATAATGGCGTCCGTGAAGAAAATGTCCGGTTTTATAATGCAGGGACATGTGACATGCAGATCCTATCACACATGCCGTTGCTTCTCTGGCTCAAAGTCCACTTAGCTGTGTGTGTGTCTGGGATTGGCTGACATGCTGGCCCGCCCCACAAGACGCGCGCACTTAGGGAAGGAAGACAAGAAAAAAAAAAAAAAAAAATGGCGATCGCCATTATAGAAACAGCAGTGATCTGAAGGCGCTGTTCACGCACACTATACACTGAAATGTGATAATAGTTTGATTCACAGAGTGACTTACACTATTACAGCAGAAACCAAGCTATGATTTAGCTGTTTTTTGGCTGCTAGAACCGTTCTCGAACGTTTCTAGAACTACCGAGCTTTTGCAAAAAGCTCGAGTTCTAGTTCGATCTAGAACATGCCCCAAAATCACTCGAGCCGCGAACTGGAGAACCACGAACCACGAACCGCGCTCAACTCTAGTCTTAACTGTGCCCATCATAATACTCCTAATGGCTTTTCTTGCAGAATACTTTATGATATGCTGAATAGCAAAAACATGAATTGTCCAGGTACATTTTGGCATTCACTTGACTCCTGAATTAGATTATTTCTTTCATCCTCCGGCATATCTCACATTTTTACTTATAGTGCATTTAAATTCAGTTACATAAAATATTTTTTGGAGATTCTGAATCTCCATTGAACATTATGTAAAATAAATAAATCAAATCCTTATATTGTAGATGAGGAGAAAAAATACAAATAGTTTTCAACTTCAACTGTAACTTATTCTAGGTAAAAAATAAATACAACACAAATAATAGCAAAAAATTAGCCTAGCAATTAGTGACATTATAATCAAGCATTGTGGTAATAATTTATTTATTCAAAGATAGTAATATTTTGACAGTCAATTGATTCTCTTTTTCTTTTTCGCTCTTCCAGGGGTTGACTACTATTTGGACAACTCCTTATGATTTCCTGTGAGTGACCTCTATTAAGATAAATAAGCTTATACACACGCAGCGGTGTTGGCGTTTGCATTCCCAGGGCTAATATAAGGTTGTGACATCATGCAATCTCAGTATTAATAATAGGTAAAAATAAATTTAGGAAATTGCATACACGTACCACATATACAATATACAGGTACATGATATAGAATAGTAAAAGTGATAAAGTTACTTCCTATAGTAGGTATCATGAGGTTATGAAGGAGAACTATCACGATTCCGTTGTACAAAACATTCTGTATTGTTCTGCAATGCTCTCCTGCAAAGCCGGTTTATGTTGCCTAAGGTGCATTTTGCAAGATGAATGCTCTGTGGTATGTTTCACAGCACTGGGTTTCACGCTGTCCTGGGAGGTGCTCTCACAGATGCTTCTGGTTCCCAGTGATTGCTCTGCTTCTTTAGGGAGCGTGTTAGCTCAGGACACCGCCAGTCGTACTTCCTGTTTACAGTTTTGCTGTTGCCTCCCATAATGCTCAGTGTTCAGATCCTTGTCTCTCAACTCCGGACTGCTGTTTACCCTTCTCTGCCTGTACTCCCCTGTTTTTCTTGCGACTTCCTGGCTTCTGACCTCAAACTTCCTCCTGATCGCGTCCTCGCCTGCTTTCTGTATCTTGTATGTTCTCTCTTGGAACCCTAACCCTCAGCTTGTATCTGAACCTCGTCTCTGCTTGCCCCCCATGTACTGTCGTGCCATCCTGGTTTATGATCTCGAACTGTCTGACTACCTCTCCATTTACTGCATACTAGTAGTGTCTTGGAAAAAAGCCATTTACATTTGTCGTGTTCGAGGTGCCAGTAGTCGGGTAAACCAACCCATACAAACTTCAGAAAAAATTAGATGCAAAATGGGACAATCTTTAATATCTTTTGACAAATAAGTGTAGTACAGAGTGAAAAAGAAGCTGGGACCCCAATTGTGGCATATGTGACCCAATATATAATGTTTCGGCCTGGGAGGTCTTGATTACAAAATTGCTGTAATTGGTGGTTCATTGTTAATGAAATAAGTAGGCTTCACCCTGGCAGAGTCTTTGATTAGCATGCAAGTTGACACATCCTGAGTCCTGGCTTCCTGTAGTAGTGTCTAGCGCCATCTTGTGACAGTAATCACTTTTACATATATTAATTTAGTTGTGTTACTGTCCCAGCAAATTCAGGACTGTTGGTAATAATAATGCATTCAATACAGTTTTGTCTTTACCTCTCTGTAAAATATTTTAGGGAAGCGTGGAGTGCAAGAACACATCTCCAATGCACCTCTAGGGTAATTTGCATGTGCCTTCAAAGCGTGACCCTAATGCTTCACATTATTGTAAATCCCTCAGTTATCATATTTATGGTTGTACTATTGACTATACAGGCAAACCACAAGTTGCAGTAAAATTATCGCAATAGGTTCCCTTCCAATTTAAGGGTTTTCTCCTTTAAATTTTTGTGTTAGATGCACTTTTCTTTATGTTAGACTGGATGGCAATCAGAGCAAAATGAGTTCAGATATAGATGTGATATCATGAAGTCTTCACACACGTGACTGTTTTGACTATTAGCATATTCATACTTGTTGAAACTAACAAGTTGCCTTACATATATCATTAATTAGTGAAGCCGGAAATCTAGTGGCATTAACATCAGCTGCAATTAAAAACAGGGAAAAAAAGTTCAAATGTGTCATACTAAAATAGGTAATTAAATTAGAGGTAATTAAAAGTATGTGAAACATGTGTCTGACAGTTAATATCTATGTGCAAGAAATTATCCAGTTTCTCAGGAATAAATCTCACATGATCTCACATGCATAACAGGATTAGTAGTCTTAAGCGGGCTTTACACGCTGCGACATCGCTAATGCGGAGTCTTTGGGATCACGGATTTTGTGACGCACATCCGGCCGCATTAGCGATGCCGTTGCATGTGACACCGATAAGCAATTTTGCATCGTTGCAAAAACGTGCAAAATCGCTAATCGGCGACATGGGGGTCCATTCTTAAAAATCGTTACTGCAGCAGTAACGAAGTTGTTCCTCGTTCCTGCGGCAGCACACATCGCTGCGTGTGATGCCGCAGGAATGAGGAAGCTCTCCTTACCTGCCTCCCGGCCGCTATGAGGAAGGAAGGAGGTGGGCGGGATGTTACGTCCTGCTCATCTCCGCCCCTCCGCTGCTATTGGGCGGCGGTTCAGTGACGCTTCAGTGACGTCGCTGTGACGCCGCACGGACCGCCCCCTTAGAAATGACGCGGTTCGCCTGTCACAGCGACGTCGCCGGACAGGTAAGTATGTGTGATGGCTGTTGTGCGGCACGGGCAGCGATTTGCCCGTGTCGCGCAACAGATGGGGGCGGGTACCCACACTAGCGATATCGGGACCGATATCGGAGTGTGTAAAGTAGCCTTTACTCCAATTTTCACAGGGATTGCCCTTAGTTATATAAATGCCAGTGAATCATGAGGCAAGGAAATGCAGAATAAAGGCTAGGATCAGGGGATGATACCAGGGTTATCAATAGAACAAATTTTACAAGTGTGTATAGTAGTTTTATTACATATAGATATGTAATATACTGTACTTATTATGCTGCCATACAGGGGTTGTAAACCATTGGGACATTTTTTTTTCTTACTTAAATACCTACAGTTCAGGGTAAAAGTCATGTCCGCAACACATCTGTTAAAATAACTGGGTTTGGCCACATTTTCATTAGCTCATTCTGCAGCCAACAACAGACAACAGAGCATAGCAACTATAGGAGGTAACATTTTTAATTAAACCCAATTGCAAAAATGATTATAGCCTCAAATGCATGCACTTATGTAAGAAAAAAATTGTCCACATAGGTGGAGGACTTTTTTAACCATATCACGGACCTTGTGATTTTCCGTTTTGCACTTTTTGTATTTTCTCCCTTTCTTCCAAAAGCCATAAATATTTTGCATTTATAAGATATTATTAGGTTCTTAGTCACCCATAATTGGAGGTTGTTTAACCCAAAGAAAGACATTATAGTTAGATAGGGACCCAACATTAAGAGATCACCTTTGCATTGGTGGTTGGGCTTAAATAAAACTGGCCATTTTTGTGTGCTAAGTATCTCAATTTTTACATGTTTTTCATAGCAGTAATACATGTCTATATTCCTATATTCATTGTTTACATATCTTAGCCACTACAGAGTGCAACTGTCTCTTTTTTTATTTTACTCTTATGTCCACATAGGCATCTAAGGGCTTGATTTTTGAGGTACAAATTGTACTTTTGAATGACAGCATTCATTTTATCATGTGATGCAGAAGACCACAGGGAAAAAATGCCAAGTGTATTGAAATTGCAAAAAAGTGCAATTTCACAATTCTAAGTTTGCATTTTTTATTTACCATGTTCAGTATATGGTAAAATGGCAATATGACTTTCCAGGTCAGTACAAGTATTCAGATACCAAATATATGTATAATATAGTTTATTTAAGTGGTGAAAAAAATGGTATCATGGGAAAATATTTGTTAATAATAATAATAATAATAATAATAATAATAATAATAATAAAAAAAAATGCATTATTAAAAAAAGTTGGAAAAAAATAGGAAAATTAAGATGAATAAAAAATAATTAAGAATGCTGAAAACAATAGAAATATGTAGAGACAAATCATAAATATATGTAAAATAAGGGACAAATATACTGAATATGTGTGTATAAGTGTGATTCTACACTGTGTGCAGAATTATTAGGCAAGTTGTATTTTAGAGGATTTTTTATTATTGATCAACAACCTTGTTCTCAATCAACCCAAAAGACTCATAAATATCAAAGCTTAATATTTTTGGAAGTTGGAGTGGTTTTTTTTTTAGATTTGGCTATCTTAGGAGGATATCTGTTTGTGCAGGTAACTATTACTGTGCAGAATTATTAGGCAACTTAATAAAAACCAAATATATTCCCATCTCACTTGTTTATTTTCACCAGGTAAACCAATATAACTGCACAAAATTTAGAAATAAACATTTCTGACATGCAAAAACAAAACTCAAAAAAATTAGTGACCAATATAGCCACCTTTCTTTATGATGACACTCAACAGCCGACCATACATAGATTCTGTGAATTGCTTGATCTGTTTACGATCAACATTGCGTGCAGCAGCCACCACAGCCTCCCAGACACTGTTCCGAGAGGTGTACTGTTTTCCCTCCCTGCAGATCTCACATTTTATGAGGGACCACAGGTGCTCTATAGGGTTCAGATCCAGTGAACAAGGGGCCGTGTCATTATTTTTTCCTCCTTTAGACCTTTACTGGCCAGCCATGCTGTGGAGTAGTTGGATTCATGTGATGGAGCATTGTTGTTACATTTCGGGTTTCTGTTGTGCCTCAAACCGGTCTAGTCCCGTCATTGATTCCCACATTGGGGTCGGTTAACTCTGCAGCGCCACTTGGCTGTCGCTTGAGGTATCAGGTCGCTGGAGTTTTGTACCACCATGAGCCTAAGTGCTCATGCAGCCACACTGAGCATGTACATAATGTCATTGATGACATGGCGGTCACTGATTGGTCATCAGTGATATCAGCGATGAAGTAGCAGCCGCTGATTGGTCATCAAGACTTCAGCAATGACATGGCATCCCCTGTATGGCTACATCCGACGCCATTACCAAATGCCATGTGGCCTCAGCCGGGGTGGCGGCTATAAAAAGTCTGTAGCTCCCCCCATCGGGACGCAAGCATCATTTTGTATGCTGACAGCGAAGGCTGCTTTCCCTGCTGTCAGGAGTGAGTGGGTTCCAGCGCCATTGTAAGTCTGCAGTGCTTGTGGCAGACCCCTGTATATGTGCAGTGTGATTCTGAATTTAGGGCAGGTGCCGGTACCAGTAATTCGTATCTGGGTACAAGCTATGTCTCAGCATGGTGAGGGATTAGGGTCCTTCCGGACAAGACGTGCCCCCTACTCACACGCCCATTCTGCAGTGTCAGTGGCAGACTTGTGTGTATGTGTGTTTACCAGCCCTTGGTGCCCAGTGACGCTAACTGGGTGGCCTTCACGGTCTGACGTGCCCCTGTACACATGTGACGGGCTTAGTGGTTACGTTCCAGCTTGCCATTGACGCTAACTGGGTAGCCTTCACGGTCTGACGTGCCCCCGTACGCACTTGACCGGCTCAGTGGTTACATTCCAGGTTTCCCAGTGAAGCTAACTGGGTTACTATTCGGTTGTCATGTCTCTACATACGTGACCATTTTTAGTTGCATTTCTTTTGGTTTAGACGTGTCCTTACACACGTGACCACTGCATGTGCACCTGTGAGGTTCACAGGGACACGCTTTTGTGGTTTCCTGAGTTGCTGTATTTTGGCCTTCTGTCCTTAGTGGCATTAACACCTGCCCGGTGGACGTGGGGCGACGATTGATATTATATTATTATTTATTTCAATAGTCCCCTCCGTAACATATGTCCTGCATGAAAATCATGTTTTTCTTGAATGATACCGACTTCTTCCTGTAGCACTGCTTGAAGAAGTTGTCTTCCAGAAACTGGCAGTAGGTCTGGGAGCTGAGCTTCATTCCATCCTCAACCCGAAAAGGTCCCACAAGTTCATCTTTAATAATACCAGCCCATACAAGTATTCCACCTCCACCTTGTTGGCGTCTAAGTTTGATTGTTCGGTGATCATGTTTCAAACGTTTGGCAATTTCAAGACTGCTGCATCTCTCTGCAAGACATGTCACAATTTTGGACTTCTCCCGTCAAATCTCTCTTCTGACCAATTTTTCCAAAGGAAAGGAAGTTGCCTAATAATTAAGTACACCTTATATAGGGTGTTGATGTCATTACACCACACCCCTCCTCATTACAGAGATGCACATTACCTGATTTACTTAATTGGTAGTTAGCTCCCAAGCCTATACAGCTTGGAGTAGGACAACATGTATAAAAATTATCATGTGATCAAAATACTCATTTGCCTAATAATTCTGCACACAGTGTATATGCTTAATAAAAAGGAACCAAACAACAATAGCAGAAGGATAGGTAGAGAATAATACATGTAAAATATTTGATAATTATTTATTTGTGAAGGCAAAACGCGAAAAAACCTAAAACATGATGTACTAGCGGGACAGGGGCATAGAGTTCAGATGTGTCCATGGGAGCTCATGATGACATAAAGAGAGCACTCCGTGAAGGGAATGGTACAGGAGTGAATAGACACATTCTAATGGAATGCAAAACCAGCGTAAAGGAGTATCTGAGAGGTTGGATGGAGGTGTAAAAAATAAAGTGGAATTATAAAAGGAAAGTGACGGATGCAGGAGTATCCTGTGTTAATCTATGAAAAGAAGAGAGTAGTGTGAAGACATGGGAAAGCATTGTACAAAAATATAAAGTCGGAAAGGAGTGTATGAGAGGTCAAGTAAAGGCCACTCTACACGCTACGATTTATCTGACAATATGTCGTCAGGGTAACGGTTTTTGTGATGCACTTCCATCATCGTTAGTGACGACGTTGCATGTGACACCTACGTGCAACTCTGAACAATCGCAAATAGGGTGAAAATCGTTGATCGTTGACACATTGTTCAGTTTCAAAATATTGTTCGTCGTTTGGAACGCACAATGACGAACAACATCCACATGACTGCCTTGGTCAAACAATATATCGCTGAACGATGTAGCGTCGTTTTTGAGATGTGTACGTGTGACCGCTACAAAACGACCTATGAGCAATCTCGGCAAATCGTAACAAAGATCTGGGCGTGTCACATCGCTAACGAGATTGCTAGTGGTATCATTGTGTGTAAAGCAGCCTTTAGAGTAAGGCCTGAATCACACTTGCGAGAGACTCACGTGAGTCTTGAATTGCATCTCTCGAAACGGCCTGACACTCTCCAGACTGGAGCGTCTCAGCTGCATAGACATACATGCATGATGCAGGCAACCTGCTCCTGACTGGAGGGTGTGCGGCCGTGCCGGGTGATGCAATGCGTGACTTGCGTGAGTCTCTTGCAAGTGTAACTCCAACCTAAAAAAGTAAGTGTCAACAGAATCCATAGAGGAAACTGTAACCTGTGTTGATATATTGTAATTATTATTATTATTTATTATTATAGCGCCATTTATTCCATGGCGCTTTAGAAGTGAAAGAGGGTATACGTACAACAATCATTAACAGTACAAAACAGACTGGTATAGGAGGAGAGAGGACCCTGCCCGCGAGGGCTCACAGTCTACAGGGAATGGGTGATGGTACAATAGGTGAGGACAGAGCTGGTTGCGCAATGGTCTACTGGACTGAGAGCTATTGTAGGTTGTAGGCTTGTTGGAAGAGGTGGGTCTTGATGTTCCTCTTGAAGCTTTCCACGGTAGGTGAGAGTCTGATGTGGTGAGGTAGAGCATTCCAGAGTATGTAATGAAAACAATTGTCATGGAGGTTTGTTTAAGAATCAAACAAATATGAGTCAACATAAGTTTTGATGATATACATATCGGTGATAAATGTGGCAAACCCCAAAGTGGACAAATATAATAAAGTGTGGCAAAATTTATGACTAGCGATGTCAGTGATGTTAAAGGAAGGAAAAGTAATGAAAAATTTCATGCAGCAATTTTTTGTTATAACCAGCTCACCTTCTTTCTAATTTTGGGTGAAATAAAATATTGTGACTTCATCTGCATTGAATTTAATCAGTAGTACCTGATCAAGATTGTGAGGAAGGGCAAAATTGTTGAAAATGAACCAACCAAACTTCTTTAAGCTTCATAAACGAATTATTATTTTTCAAATGATTATTTCTTTCCAAAATTGTTTAGAAATGATTTTAGCATTGGAATTTGCACATTAGCAGGAAAATCCATGTTCCCTAATTGGTGTAGCTTTTGCACAAGTGACTGGTTGGCAACCATATGTCTAACTTAACCGGAACTCTTTTCAATACCTGCAAAGTCAACAATTCAACATGTGTTGCAATCTAGTTCATAAATAAAAAAAAACTACAAAGGGCAAAATTGTTTAAAATTTTTCAATCAAATTCTTTAAACTTAATAAATTATATTTTTTCACTAAATTATAGTTATTTACAAAATTGTCCAGAATTTTTTTTGGGGGATGGAATTGGCATATTCGCAGTAAAATCTATGCTACCAAATGAGTTTAACTTTTGCACAGCAACTGAATGTCAACCATATGTCTGAACAGGGAGCACTGTCCACTCCCTGAAAAATCAACACTTTTTCATGTGCACAGACCCTGTGTAGAACAGGTTAGAAAAAGATAAATCATTTTTAAAATTAATACAACAAAACTATTGGAATATCTTAATTGACATTTTCTTTAAAAAAGATATTTTTTTTCAAAAAATATCTAGTAATTTTTTTTTGGGGGGAGCGGGGGAATTGGTGTAATTGGTAAATTGGTGAAGCTTTTCACAGTTGCCAATTGCCTTTATGATAAGATGATGTATATTCATTTTCTGCAGGTTTAACATTTCACTGAGTATTTGGCCCCTGTGCAGGGCAGGTGAGACAGGGAAAAATTATCAGAAAGCACCAAATTGTTTGAAATTTTCAAAACCACATAAATTGAATTCCAAAATTTCTATATTCCTTCTCAAAATTAATAATTTTACAAATATTTAAGCACTGAGCTTACCACATACTTGCTACCACGTGACCACCATAGAGTGACTGCAGACTTGTGGATTTAGACTGGAGAACCCCTTTAACACAAATGTGTCTACCTCATTTTGTGATTGCTGTTTCATTACTGTTTTTTCTATGTCATTATTTTGCAATGTACGATATGACACATGAAATCTTATTTACTGTTGATATGTTACCGGATGTTATTATATTATATGCAGTGTGTTATCTGTCATATTCTATACATTGACTGTAATCATTATTTGAAATGTTTTTATCTACGAATTTCTAAATAAACCTTGTTTGAATAAGAAAAATTAACTTAAATGGAACCTGTTAGTTTGAACATGCTCTGTCTAGTGTTGCATGATTTCTAAGCTCAGTGTCATAGGTGTGTCTCGCTCTTGGGAGACCTTTGTCGAATCTGGAACCAGAAGGTCACAATATTTTATTATGCGCATGTCTGCAGCTTGTGTTTGAGTGAAGATACTTTCTTATGGTCCAGTAGGGGTTAAGGGCATTTTCCTATCTGGCTATCCTTTGTAGCCTTAGGCGGGCTTTGCACGTTGCGACATCGCAAGCCGATGCTGCGATGTCGCACGCGATAGTCCCCGCCCCCGTCGCAGGTACGATATCGTGAGATAGCTGGCGTAGCGAAAATTATCGCTACGCCAGCTTCACATGCACTCACCTGCCCTGCGACCGTCGCTCTGGCCGGCGACCCGCCTCCTTCCTAAGGGGGCGGGTCGTGCGGCGTCATAGCGACGTCACACGGCAGGCGGCGAATAGCGGTGGAGGGGCGGAGATGAGCAGGATGTAAACATCCTGCCCACCCCCGTCCTTCCGCATAGCCGCCGGCGGCAGGTAAGGAGATGTTCCTCGCTCCTGCGGCTTCATACACAGCGATGTGTGCTGCCACAGGAACGAGGAACAACATCGTACCTGTCGCGGCACCGGCATTATGGAAATGTCGGTGAATGCAACGATGATACGATAACGACGTTTTTGCGCTCGTTCATCGTATCATCTAGCATTTACACAGTACGATGTCGAAAGTGACGCCGGATGTGCGTCACTTTCGATTTGACCCCACCGACATCGCACGTGCGATGTCGCAACGTGCAAAGCCGCCCTTAATCTCAGGTGCAGCTCTTTGTCTCAATTTCCCTTTGCTGCAAAAAGTCACGTGTCTTACCATCTGATGCCGGTTATAGAATCTAATTCTTATGCTATCCACTTTGGAAGGACCCTGTCTCTGGAAGAAGCTGAGGAGTTATGACAATTGCAGCTGTGGTGTATAGTTGCCTTGGAGGAGTTTTGAGTGTTTTACTTTTTGTGTCTATATGCCCTCTGTTGGTCTCCCTTCTCTTCTGTTGTACTATTGCAGAGGGGAGACTACTGCTCTCACCAGTCTTCTCACTAACCAGGGTAAGTTCAGGGCAAGCAAAGTCCAAGGCAGGTGATGGCAATGGGGGGAAGGACCCGTATAGGGATGTTAGGCAGCATAGGGTATAAACTCAGGTGAGTGGCAGGAGGTGTCTCCTGTCACCTCTCCCTATTTCCAGACCCTTTCTTTCTATACGAGCCTCACTGTTACCCTGTATTGTGTTGCACACTGAGCGTCTGTACGTTCTGGCATGACACTCAGCTGATTGATGCAACAGTTTGTGGGAAGAGCTTAAGAATAATTTATTTTTTATTCAGCAAAATCTCTACTCTTTCCATACTTTAGAGCTGAGGGGGACTCTTCTACTTAATATCTGGCAGACCATACAGAGAGAGGTTAGTAAATGGCATACGTTACAAAATGACAGCTAACTCTGTATGATCAGGCATAAAGTAAACACTGTCAATCACTTAATAGCATCGCCCACTGAATGCCTAAGCATACAATAAGCAGAGATTTTATTGAATGAAATACAACTAATACTGAATAGTTTCCTAAAAAGTCATATATATATCCTTTAGCTCTACGGAACACCATTGTACACCAATTGTGCCCATCGTACACCATATTCAATGTGACAAATGTTCGTTAATAAATGATATGCATAATTTTTATAAAGCTTAGTGAAAATAATAACACTGTGGTATAATAAAGTAAGCAGCTGTAACAATACTATGTTTTTTATGTTCTGATAAATTCTGAACATATGTATGTTTTATGTACCGGTCACATTAAAAATGGATGATATATGGAAATATAAAATTTTCATTCTAAAGAATGACACCTAGAATTGTTTACCTTACAAGGGCAAGTTTGGCAATTTGGTATAATCATCTGTGAAAGACAGTACAGAAAAAAAATATATTATCTTGAAAAAAATATATGGTAATTTGGGATGTTTATGTGATTGAACATATATTTATGTGGGCATCATTAATTGACCTTTGCAGGAAATACAACAATATAGAGCACAAAGATGGCAGATTTAAGATATTGCTTCCTTTTTGCTCAATAAATTGACAGATATGTTTTATATTAAATAGATAATTATATAAAACTTAACACTTGATTATAATTTTCTTCTTTTTCATCCATCAAAAAACATAAAAAACATCACAGAAACTGAAAGTTATCACCCTTTATATGTCATAATTAGGGATGATCAAATACCTCAAATATTCGGCTTCGCGAATATCCAACGAATAGGTCGCCGCTATGCGAATATTCGATGGGCAAGGTAAGTTCATGGGAAGCCCGAATAGTTCTGAATAGTTGTTATTTGAGTTTCCCATAGGCTTACATTGTGCATCGAATATTCGTGAATAGTTGAATAGTTGTGATTTATTTGGCAAATATTCGTGAAGCCGAATATTTGAGGTATTCGAACATCCCTAGTCATAATATTATATAGAAATCTTCAACAAGAAAGGTTGCTTCAAATATCTTGTAGAATTAACCACAAATCTTCAGTGGATGAAGGCTTTCACAAACTTACTCTGAAGCAGGACAGCAATCTCAAACATATGGCTGATTTCATTAAGAACTATCCTGGAATCCTGGAAGTCATGATATACTCACCACTTGGGCGAAGAATTTTGGTGTCCTTAGCAGATGAAAGGAGTGCATTCTCTACACCACCCTGCAAAGAAATTGCTCTGAGAATAAACTAACAAGATCACTTATGCATTCCCCGTCCCCAGATGAGTCACTTAATAGGCTCTGTCAACAAACTTCCACTAAAATTGTCTATTATTGTGTAAATGCTCTGAAAACAATGGATGATATTTTTACCTGACATCCTTTATTTTTTTAACGTGAAACCCAAGGATAATTACAAAAACTAAAATAACTCAACTATAAAGGGAGATGTTAGGTTTCCATAAAAGTATCCATCAAATGATGAACAATGTAATTGGAGCCAAAGAGATGTCAAAATAGTTACTGGAAAGGGCATGATGGTGTTTGCATCCAGCATGGGACAAATACAGTTTGCAATTAAAAAAATAACGGCATCTTGTCTAAGCGTACCATGTGCAATACTATTTGCTGAGACAGTATAGCTAAACCTGAATCTGTTCTCTCTGATAAAGTAAGCTGATAACATTGGTTGATCATTAGAATGACTGAACCAGTAATACCCAGATTTCCATCGACTTTGAATGTAAATATATTATGAGAACCACATCAGTATATGAATACAGCACTAAAACTCTCATTAGTACATGAATATATTACCAGAACCAACATCAAAACATGAATACACCACTAGAACTACCATCAATATATACATATATCATTAGAGCCATCAATACATGAATACATGACAACAACCACTGACAGTACATAAATACACAACAAGAATCTGCAAAACTGCATGAATATATCAACAGAATAGCCATTGGTAAATGAATACATCAGCGGAACCATCATTAGTACATGATCACATCAATAGGACCACTAGCAAAACATAAGTACAGCACCAAAACCACCAACAGTCCATAAATATATCAGTAGAACCATTAACAGTGCATGAATACCATATGAAAATCCCCATCAGTACATGTGTTATTGTAGTATTCATGGACTGCTAGTGGTTATGGTGATGTATTCCACTACTGATGTTCATTCTTTTGTTGTATTTATAGACTGATAATGGTTCTGGTGACATATACATGTAGGGAAGATAGTTACTGTGATGTATTTATCACTAGAACCATAGTTAGTACATAAATACAGCACCAAAATCATTATTATTACAATATTATTGTTATGCTTAACAAGTCGAGCAAGAGAATAGTGGCCCTACTGGACCAAGCCACCAATGTCTGACCTGAACGAGACAACCTGTACATCTACTGAGTAGTGATAGGTGGACTCGGACTGTAAAGGTTTCCCTGTTCTCTGACTGGAGTTATTTTAATCTTCTTTTTTTACATCTGATCCAGATTCCATGAGGACAATAGCTCACAACAACAGCTTGTCTTGGCAGACTTCCTTCTTCTTTGGACTTCTACAGCACTTCCCAATATAGTGCCCTTACAAATCATGTTATTCCAATTCCCTCTGCATAAAACTATCTCTCATGATGTGCCTTACAAAAGTCCTGTGATAACCCCCTTGAATAAATTCTCTCTTACTGTGCTCCCTTCACAAAATATAACCATACACTGCCCCTTTTATGCTATTGGCCTCCCAACTGATTGCCCTTATGAGCTATTACAACCACATTGTCAGACTTTATGAGTTATTATTGTCACACTGTCAACTCTAATCAACCATGGCCTGGCCACTCTCCACTCTTTTCCCTCATGCTCTATATATCTCAACACTTTCCCTCCCAATGATAACCTCTTTTCATACTGAGCCATTATTATTCCCTACCCTATCTCCATACTGTTCTTCTTCTTCTTCGCACAATGCTTTCGTACAGTCCACTACACTTTCCACTAAAAACTGGGCCACCTCCTGGCATTGCACTACCCTCACAAATTATGATGTCCATCACAGCCCCACATGCACAGTATGAGGTCATCCATAGTCCCCTATACAGTATGATGCCCCCCCCCGAGAGCCCAGTACAGTATGATGTTCTCCACAGCCCCCTACACTAAGGGGCACTTTGCACACTATGACATCGCAGGTGCAATGTTGGTGGGGTCAAATCAAAAGTGACGCACTTCCGGCGTCGCTCTCGACATCGTAGTGAGTAAAGCATTTTTGATATGATCTCCAACCTGCGTCCCGGCCGGCTATGCGGAAGGAAGGAGGTGGGTGGGATGTTTACGTTCCGCTCATCTCCACCCCTCCACTTCTATTGGCCGCCTGCCATGTGATGTTGCTATGACGCCGCATGACCCGCCCCTTAGGAAGGAGGCGGTTCGCCGGCTAGAGCGACATCACAGGGCAGGTGAGTGTATGTGAAGCTGCTGTAGCGATAATGTTCGCTATCACCATGATATCACAGCTGCGACGGGGGCAGGGACTATCGCACTCGGCATAGCAGCATCTGCTTGTGATATCGTAGTGTGCAAAGTGCCCCAAAGTATATTTTCTCCACAGCCACCCATACAGTATGGTCACCTCATCTTTTTATAGAATATGATGGTCCTCACAGTATGCCATATTTAGTTTGATGGTGACCACATCCTCTCATAAAGTATGATGTCCCTCACAGCTTTCTATGCAGTATGATATCCCACCATCCTACTCCCAGTCTAAATAATATAAGAAAAAAAGTTAGATTCCCTTAATTCACATTCCTCATCCAAAGACGTGTATCCAATTAACACAGAGTGCAAGCTGGAATTAGTAATTGACTGATACTGCTCCCCTGTGTGCTATCGGTACAAAAATACTACACCTGAATGCCATACAATTCTTCACATACACGCAATGTTGCTTTTATGCTGTTTTGAAGGCAAATGGTTTTCTTATTATTTAGTTTAGATTTCTCTTTTGTTCATTCATTTTGCATTTTAAGAATGTATGAAAAATAACCTACCAACACTTTTTTTTTTTAAAACAAACATTATTTGCAGTATTTTTTGCACCTCTTCCAGTTTAAAACTCCTCAAAATTGAAATTGCAACACTAAGACTTAAATTATGGAATTATGAAAATCATGCAATGTATAGACATATTAAAGATATGCAAATGAAAATGGCATACAACAGTTTCACACCATGTTGATTTCTTCAATATTGCATATGAACACCACATGCAGAAAAATACACACTTAGGCTATGTGCGCACTAGAAAATGACACACCCTATGAGAGATTACCGCACCTGCGACAAAAAAATGCAGCAAACTGCACCCAAAATTGCATGCAGTTTTGCCGCTGTTTGGTGACGTATTGCCGCAATTTTTCCGCTGGTTGGTCCCTGCGGTTTTTTACCATTATCTATGGCAAACACCGCAGGTACCTGTGGAAAAGAAGTGACATGCACATTCTTTTTGTTGCAGAAATTTTGCAGCAAACCTGTAAGGAAAAAAAACACAGTGTGTGCACATCATCTTTTTCCATAGGTTTTGCTGGGGAAGGACTGCAGAAAGATTATGAATATTTTCTGCAGCAATTCATGCAGCAAAACCGCAGTAAATCCGCGGCAAAAAAATGCAGAGTGCGCACAGGGCCTTATACACCTTGGCATTAGTAATGAGCGAGCATGCTTGTTACTACTCGGTACTCGCACGAGTATCACTGTACTCGGTCTACTCGGCGGGCACCGAGTAATCTCGCGATACTCGTGCTGCACTCGTGGTCTTCATCTCTGCATGTTGGCGCTCTTTTGAGAGCCAGCCCTCATGCAGGGATTGGCTGGCAGACCACTGCAATGCCACAGCCCTGTTAGTTGTGGAATTGCAGTGATTGGCCGGCCTGCACAGCGTGACCGAGCCTTTATACCGGCGGGCGCGCTGTGCTCTGCTCACAGCCATCCAGACAGTCAGTGCAGGGAGAGTGTCGCTGCTTCAGGGAAAGGTTTGCGGCCCTTTATAGCTATTTCCGTATCAGGGCTGCAAACAGTGTGACCAAAAGTCCTTCTCAGGACTATTCTAGTTGTATACAGGCAGGCAGGGTATAGCCAGGTCGGAGTACAGTAGCAGAGTCCTTCTCAGGACTATTGTTGCTGTATACAGGCAGGGTATAGCCAGGTTGGAAAACAGGCTAGTGAGTGACCAAAAGAGTCCTTGTCAGGACTATTGTAGCAGTATACAGGCAGGCAGGCAGGCAGGCAGGGTATATAGCCATTCCTAGTGGTGACCGTATACCAGCCTTCATCATATCTGGGGCTGGTGTACACAGTCTAAAACAGTCCTGATAGTGTCAGACTTCTCAGCAATTGTCGCTCCTAAAACCTGTTAGGTTCTTAGTGCGTCCGTGCTTGCATTTAAAAACCGCACGTGTGTGCCTGTCGGTGGCAGCGTACAGGTGCACTTGTGTGCATTTTTACCAAACTATTATATAACGCACAAGTGTAGTGTATAATACACGTCAGTCAGCAGTGGCTGATAGTGTCAGAGTTCTTAATTTTTGCTCCTAAAACCTGTGTTAGGTTCTTAGTGCGTCCGTGCTTGCATTTAAAAACCGCACGTGTGTGCCTGTCGGTGGCAGCGTACAGGTGCACTTGTGTGCGTTTTTAGTTTTTACCAAACTATTATATAACGCACAAGTGTAGTGTATAATACACGTCAGTCAGCAGTGGCTGATAGTGTCAGAGTTCTTAATTTTTGCTCCTAAAACCTGTGTTAGGTTCTTAGTGCGTCCGTGCTTGCATTTAAAAACCGCACGTGTGTGCCTGTCGGTGGCAGCGTACAGGTGCACGATTTGCACAAACTTTGATATAACGCCCAAGTCTAGTGAATACACGTCAGCACAGCATTGCAAAATGCGCAAGGGCGTTGGCAAGGAACAAGGAAGTGGACGTGATGGTGGTGCAGGCAGAGGCCGAGGTCGTGGGCAAGCTCTAATTTTGCCACAACAAAGGGCCACATCTAGTCGCTCGCACGTCCTGTCCCAAATTCTTGGGGACCGCAGCAGTACACCGCTCTTGAACCAAGACCAGTGTCAACAGGTTGTTAGTTGGATAGCGGATAATGCTTCCAGTCAGATTGGCACCACCACAAACACTCTGTCTTCCACACGGTCAAGTGTCAGTAGCCGTGATACTGCACCGCACATTTCAGAACCTGATCCTCCTTCCTACCACAAGGCTGAGTACACGTCCTCGGACATTAATGATCCCACACTTGGACACTCGGAAGAGCTGTTCACGTTTCCATTCGCACATTCTGGCCTCTCGCCAGCTCATGTTGAAGTGGGTCATGAGGAGATCGTATGTACAGATGGCCAAATATTTGAGCAGCCACGTTCTCACGAAGTTGGCAACGTGTCTCAACAAGGGGTGGACGATGATGAGACACAATTGTCAGGAAGTCAGGAGGAGGAGCAGGGTGCGGAAGAGGAAGACGACGTGGTGGATGATCCAGTAACTGACCCAACCTGGCAGGAGGATATGCAGAGCGAGGACAGCAGTGCACAGGGGGAGGGAGGCGTAGCATCCCAACAGGCAGTAAGAAGCAGGGTGGTGGCTCCAGGCAGAAGTCAGGCAACCGTTCCCCGGAACAACAACACGACACAAGGTGCCTGTACAAATGTTAGGTCTTCCCGAGTCTGGCAGTTTTTTAAGTTGGATCCAGATGATTCTAAAAAGGCCATTTGTAACACCTGCCGTGCCAGCATCAGCAGGGGTACCAAAACTAGCAGCCTGACCACCACCAGCATGATCAGGCACATGTCAGCCAAGCACCCGACTTTGTGGGAAGTACAACAGAGTCGAGGAGCAGTGCTTGCTAATGTCACTGCTACGTCTTCGCTGGTTGTGCATGCGAGCCAATCCCCTGTCCATGCTGCCTGTGAACAAGCCTCCTCCGGTCCTGCACCTGCAGTTGCCTACGCAGAAATAACACCATCATCAAGCACGTCTTTGTCCCAGCGCAGCGTTCAGTTATCCATTCAGCAAACCTTTGAACGCAGGCGCAAATACACTGCCAACACCCCACATGCCACAGTTCTAAATGCTAACATTTCGCGACTGCTTGCGCTGGAAATGTTGCCTTTTAGGCTGGTGGAGACAGAAGCATTCCGCGACCTGATGGCGGCAGCTGTCCCACGTTACTCGGTCCCCAGCCGCCACTATTTCTCCCGGTGTGCCGTCCCCGCGTTGCATAACCACGTGTCACAAAACATCACACGTGCCCTGAACAACGCTGTTTCACCCAAAGTCCACCTAACCACAGACACGTGGACAAGTGCTTGTGGGCAAGGCCGCTACATCTCGTTGACGGCACACTGGGTTAATATTGTGGAAGCTGGGACCCAGTCTGAGCGAGGGACGGAACACGTCCTTCCCATACCAAAGTTTGCAGGCCCTACCTCAGTCAGTGTTTCACCCACACTCTACAGCTCCGGAATGTCATGCTCTTCAGCCTCCTCCTCCTCCTGCGCATCCTCATCCACTGTACCCTCCACACCAGTCCCAAGCTGGAAGCACTGCAGCACTGCCTCGGCGAAGCGGCAACAGGCTGTGCTGAAGCTAATCTGCATAGGTGACAAACCCCACAATGCAGAAGAGCTGTGGACAGCTCTGAAACAGCAGGCAGATCACTGGCTCACACCTCTGAACCTAAAGCCAGGAAAGGTCGTGTGTGACAATGGCCGGAACCTGGTGGCGGCTTTGAGGCGAGGCCAGCTGACACATGTTCCATGCGTGGCCCATGTGCTCAACCTCGTGGTTCAGCGGTTTCTAAAGTCATACCCAGAGCTGTCTGATCTGCTGGTAAAAGTTCGCCGCCTGTCTGCACATTTTCGAAAGTCACCTACTGCTTCAGCCGGCCTTGCCGGCTTTCAGCGCAGTTTGCATCTTCCGGCTCACAGACTGGTGTGTGATGTCCCCACGCGTTGAAATTCAACTCTGCACATGTTGGTCAGGATATGTGAGCAGAAGAGGGCAGTTGTTGAGTACCTGCATCACCTAAGCCGTCGGGAAATGGGTCAAACTCCACACATAACACCTGAGGAGTGGAGATGGATGTCCGACCTATGTACCATCCTCCAAAACTTTGAGGACTCCACCAAGATGGTGAGTGGTGATGACGCCATTATTAGCGTCACCATACCGCTACTCTACCTTCTAAAACGGTCTCTGCTCAAAACCAAACATGATGCATTGCAGGCGGAGCGCGATGAGTTGCAGCAAGAAACAGTAGTGGGTGATAACACACAGCCCAGCCTCGTCTCATCACAACGTGCAGTGGAGGACTATGACGAGGAGGAGGATGAAGACATGGAGCAAATCTCCGGCCAAATTGAGGATATGACATGCACACCAGTCATATCCTCGGTTCAGCGTGGCTGGCCAGAGGACAGGGTAGATGAGGAGGAGGAGGAGGAGGAGGACAGCATGTTCAGTCAACGTGTTGGTCAGGCTACTGAAGTCCTGGCTGTTAAGAGTCTGGCGCACATGGCTGACTTTATGGTAAGCTGCCTGTCTCGTGATCCTCGCGTTAAGAACATCTTGGCCGACAATCATTACTGGTTGGTAACACTGTTAGACCCACGCTACAAGGAGAACTTTATGTCTCTTATTCCCGAGGCGGAGAGGTCAACCAAAATGCAGCAGTTACGGAAGGCCATAGTCACGGAAGTAGGCAAAGCATTCCCCTCACAAAACGCTAGCGGCATAGGTCAGGAATCAGTGGACAACCAAGGCGTACAGCCGAGAGAGGCACAAGTCCAATCCGCCAGAGGTAGGGGAACAGTCTTTAAGATGTGGGACAGTTTTCTCAGCCCCTCACGTACCACAGCCCCTGAGGTGCGGGGTAGTGCCACAAGAAATCCTAAGTTTGCCCAGATGCTCAAGGAGTACCTTGCAGATCGAACAACTGTACTCCGACATTCCTCTGTGCCTTACAATTATTGGGTATCCAAGGTGGACACGTGGCATGAATTGGCTCTCTACGCCTTGGAAGTCCTGGCCTGCCCTGCCGCTAGCGTTTTGTCAGAGCGTGTTTTTAGTGCCGCAGGTGGAATCATTACAGATAAACGCACCCGCCTGTCAACTGAAAATGCTGACAGGCTGACTCTGATCAAGATGAACAAAGGTTGGATTGGGCCAGACTTCACCACACCACCAGCAAATGAGAGCGGAATTTAAAGTTTGTAATGGGAATTTGCCATGTACCTCCAGTCACCCATGGGTACACACTTCTGGACTTTGGATAATCGCTGGACTGCTCCTCCTTCTCCTCATGCGCCACCATGATGACCGTTACAAGAGTTAGGCCTTTGTTTCAGGTATACCCCCAGTGGTAAATTTTTTCGCCCATTCTTTGCAGAATGGACATTACAACGACAGGAGACCCGCTCCTTTGCAATGGGAACAATGTTTTGAGGCCCTCATGCACGTCTCTATGCAGGGACAACGTGGAGCCTCCCAATTTTTGGCTGCCCTGCCAAAGGGCTATACTACAAAAGACCCACTTCCTTCCAATGGGCACTTCAGGTTAACAGGCCCTCATGCACGTCTCTATCCAGGGACAACGTGGAGCCTCCCAATTTTTGGCTGCCCTGCCAAAGGGCTATACTACAAAAGACCCACTTCCTTCCAATGGGCACTTCAGGTTAACAGGCCCTCATGCACGTCTCTATCCAGGGACAACGTGGAGCCTCCCAATTTTTGGCTGCCCTGCCAAAGGGCTATACTACAAAAGACCCACTTCCTTCCAATGGGCACTTCAGGTTAACAGGCCCTCATGCACGTCTCTATCCAGGGACAACGTGAAAATACTACAAAGACTCAGTTCCTCAAAATGGGCACATTAGACTCAGAGGCCTTTATGTACGTCTCTTCTCAGGGACATCGGAGTGCCACACAATGTTTTACGTAAAATCTTTCATGTATTGATCTCAAAAAGTAACATACATTAGCTCTATCTCACTATTGGGTATGTGCCCTTAACATTTCCGCCATGAAAAATCATTTTGGTGTCATTTTGGAAGGTTTTCTGGTGAGTCCGTAAAAATGGCGTAAAACGCGGACAAAATTGTTCACAGCTGTGACTTTTGAGTGATAAATGCTTCAAGGGGTCTTCCCCATGCTATTGCCATGTCATTTGAGCACTCTTCGGAGACTTTTGTGCCATTTTTAGGGTTTCTACATGCTGCCGGTGGTCATTTCACAAAAATACTCGGGTCTCCCATAGGATAACATTGGGCTCGTTGCTCGGGCCGAGTACACGAGTATCTTGGGAGGCTCGGCCCGAGCTTCGAGCACCCGAGCTTTTTAGTACTCGCTCATCACTACTTGGCATGCTTTTAATGAGGTTATTAATGGTTGCCTGAAGAATGCATTTTCACTCTGAGACATGTCCAGAGATGCTAAAGACCATGGTAGCATGATTGGACCACGCAATCTGCTCAAAGTAACATGAGAAACATGTAGCCTAGCATTTTCAGTTTCAAAAGTAGTTCCTGCGACACTTTCAAGTTCCCATGTGTAGGCCACTTCATGAGGTTAAAGAAAAATCCCTTAATTTAAAATAGTAAATACTTTAATAGATATGCATTAAGAATAGAAAAAAGAAAAATATTAATTCAAAAGTCTAAATGTGTAGAAAAAAAGGTATTAGGGGAATATAACTGCGAGAGGGTGTTATCAAATTACAGTTATTATCTTAGCCTCATAAAGTTTAACCAAATTTAGAAGGAAATACCAATAAATAATAAACATATACAAGACATAAAATACCAGCAATTTGATAAATCCACAAAAGTATTCCAAAAATAGCAATAATCAAAGAATATAAAACAAATAGAACTAGTTTATTTACCAAAAAGCCATATTTCCCAACCATCTCGAATTCAGCAAGACTGTCCCAATGTGAAGGGTCAATCCCGCTGTCCAGGCACGTCAGGGCTTTGTCCCAACTTCCTCTTAGGCTTTTCTCTCTGTGTGATGTCATCATTCTATAACTCCTCTTCCTTCTCATGGGCAGGGCTGACATCTGTGCACTGCATTTACAATAAAAAAAAAACAAAAATAAAAAAATATTTTTGTCTCTTGTCTTCATGGGAATCAAAACCCATAAGCTCTATCTTTGCAGGAAGTGGCTAAAGGTATGGGCATAGCATCCAGCATGGGAAAATTTGGTGTATTTGAAGCTACATTACAAGATATTAACCCACAGACAGATGATACTATTACATAGAGATACATCTGTACATAACAGTGTATTTCTGTGTACCTGTATTCTAGATGGCGAAAAAGTCATATTTTTTGCATGATAAAGAATATTCCTCCATCACCTAAAACATGGTGTGGTGCATTTAACATCATATTCCTTAGGCAGAGGGGTCGCAGGTGGAAGTCAGGGTCTAAAATAGTGTGGTTATAAATGAATAATTACAAATTGAAGCCACCATCTTAACAGGCGCTGCACTGTGCACATACCCGTTATTGTGCTGAAATGGCCTGAGCCAGAATGTCATTGAAGTGTGGTTGAAGTCCCATATCATGATGCAGGTTGAGCAGGTTGCGTCAGAGACCAGAAATCCAGATATATGCAGAGTGTTCCACAGCGTCTCCTTCAGCCCTATTGAGTATGGTAAGAATATACTGTGAATAGAGAAGGAAGGATTGTAAAGGAAGTATAAGAAGGGTAAAGTGACAGGGGAGTAATAATAATAATAATAATAATATATTATATACAAACAAAAAAATAATAGTGTAAAAATTATTAAACATTGAAAAACAATATGAAAGTGAGTAATAAAAGAAGATGAGAAATAGGAGATAATGTAGCTACATTGAAGCCGAAAGGACATACATAAAGCGGCACAAAACGTAAATTACAACCCTTTCTGAGAGAGTGAAAATAAATGAATAATATAAGAAAACAGCTGAAAAAATATTTATTTAGTACCAAAAAAAAATGTAAAGACGTAGTGAATGTGTAAGGGGCATGGTACAGAAGTTAAACAAATTTTGAAAATGTCAAAAGTAGGGGAGAAGCGAGGGTGACATAAAAAGAAGAAATGGTAATGAAAGATGCATATAACTAGAGATGAGCGATGTTCAAGGTTCGAGGTTTGCCAATTTCATGCTCGAGTGATTTTGGGGGGCGTTCAAGTCGTTTGACGAACTCGAGCCTTTTGCTAAAAGTTTGACAGTTCGAGTAACGTTCGAGAATGGTTCGAGCAGCAAAAGCGTGGCTTTTCACGGTAAGTATGTGCGCACCTTTCGTATCTGCATGCATCCTGCGTCCCCAGCACAATCCCTCTCTCTTTCCTACTCACCGATCACGGGCGTCTCACTGCACGGCTGTCACAAATCTCCAGCGGCATTTCCTCTTTTGAAAATAGCTGCCGCTTCATTATTCAATTAGTAATTCTTCGCTTTCCCCGCCCACTGATGCCCATGGTTGTAGTCAGACACGCCCACCCGATGAGTGACAGCTGTCTCACTGCAACCAATCACAGCCGCCGGCAGGTGGCTCTATATCGTGCAGTAAAATAAATAAATAAATTAAAAAAATATAAAAATATGCAGTTCCCCCCATATTTGATACCAGCCAGGATAAAGCCACATGGCTGGAGGCTGGTATTGTCAGGATGGAGAACATCACATTATGGGGAGTCTACCACCCTAATAATATCACCCAGCAACCGCCAGGAATTGCCGCATCCATTAGACTCTACCCAGCTCATCCCGAATTGCCCTAGTGCGGTGGTAATCGGGGTAATGAGTTAATCATGACAGGCGTCTCCCCGAGACACCTTTCATGATTAAACTGTAAGTGAAAGTAAAGAAACACACACAGCGAAAAATCCTTTATTTGGAATAAAAGACAAAAAAACACCTCATTTATCTTTTTATTAAAATCCCCAAACAACAATCCAGGTCCGAAGTAATCCACACGACACTGTCAGCTCTGCTACATGAAGATGACAGGGAGCGATCTGTGTCCTCTCCACGCAGCAGCTGAAGTGAGCTGCGCTGTCAGCTGACTTCACTCTGCAATGTAGACGTCAAGATTTCCAAATCTGCCTGTGTTTCTCAATAGAGCCAGTGGCTCAATGGATAGAGCTCCTGTTTAAGAAGCATTCGGTCACGAGTTCAAATCCCAGCTGTCCCGGTAAAAACGTAATATATTTTTAATTTTAAATTATAACTATTATTTATAATTATAATTTAAAGGAGCCGGACATCAGCTGTGAGCCACGGGACACACCTCTAAAATCGGAGCAGTTCATGGAATGAGGCTGTATTGCTCTCTCTCTCTCTCTCTTTCTCTCTCTCTTTTTCTCTATCTCTCTTTTTCTCTTTTTCTCTCTCTCTCTTTTTCTCTCTTTCTCCCTCTCTCTCCCCCTCTCTCTCTCCTCTCTCTCTCAAATTCAAATTCAAATTCAAATTCAAATATGCTTTTTTGGCAGGACCAAAATACAATTAGTGTTGCCAAAGCAAGAGAAATACAGTAAGTGTGGTGGGAGTGGATCAGGATTATGGGGAGTTGGGGGCACAATTTGGGCTCTGAAAGTCCATTTAGGGGCCTTATGTTCCCCTCAGCTTATGACATGTGGTGACATATTGGGCGGCGATCTCCACCATTGATTCCTCTTCCCCCAGTAGGAAGTGGAGTTTCATGTCCTCGTCCATGGACGGAAAGTCCGGGGTATGGGTGGTAAATTTCTGGAAGTGGGAGGCCCTCACTGCTGAGTATTTGTCGCAGTGCAGCAGGAAGTGTGCCTTGTCCTCCAGAGCCCCCTGCTGGCAGTGCTGGCACAGTCTCTTCTCTCACGGCTTGTATATCTGTCGGTGCCACCCTGTTTCCACCTCTAGGCTGTGGGCACTCAGTCTGTACAGGCTCAGGGTCTGCCAGTCTTTGGGGTGGCGTAACCTTTCCAGATATGGGGCTAGAGTGTAGTCACTCTGCAGTGACCGGTAGATGGTGAGTTTCTGGGAGTTCTCTAATTCATTCTTCCAGTCCTCTATGTATTGCATCTTGCAGCTCTCTGAGATCTCTTTTATTTGGGCTTTTGTCAGGGTATGTTGCTGACTTTGGCTGTACTGGCTGCCGCAGTTCCTGGCTTGCTCTGGGCTCTGGCTCAGCAGGGCTTTATGATGGTAGGAGCTGGGGTTGCTGTTCTGTATGTGCGCTTGGTGTGATAGCGCCCTCTTGTGTGTACTGAACGATAAGGGGGATCGGCCCAGCTCTGCCCGACAAGCTATGTTTGAGGTGCTGTGATGGACTTTGAGGAGATATTTACAGAACTCCATGTGGAAGACTTCAGTTGGGCTGGAATCCCACTTTGTGTGGTCTGGGTAGGTCACTGGGCCCCATACCTTGCTGCCATATAGCAGTATAGGGGTGATGACGCTGTCAAATATCTTGAGCCAGACTCTCACAGATGGTTTGAGGTGGTACAGTTGTCTTTTGATGGCATAGAAGGTTCTGCATGCTTTTCCTTTCAGGGCTTCTGCTGCTTGCTTGAGGCTCCCATTATTGCTTAGCTCCAGACCGAGGTAGGTATAGCTCTCTCTCTCTCTCTTTTTCTCTCTTTCTCTATCTCTCTTTTTCTCTCTCTCTCTCATTTTCTCTTTCTCTTTTTCTCAGTCTCTCTTTTTCCCTCTCTCTCTCTTGTTCTCTTTCTTTCACTCTCTTTCTTTCTCTCTTTCTCTCTTTCTCTCTCTCTCTTTCTCTCTCTCTTTCTCTCTCTTTCTCTCTCTCTCTTTCTCCATCTCTCTTTCTTCATCTCTCTTTTTCTCTCTTTCTCTCTCTCCCTCTCTCCTCACTCTCTCTTTTTCTCTCTCTTTTTCTCTCTTTTTCTCTCTTTTTCTCTCTCTCTCTTTTTCGCAGTCTCTCTTTCTCTCTTTTTCCCCCTCTCTCCTCTCCTCTCTCTTCTCTCTCTTCTCTCTCCCTCCCCCCTCTATCTCTCTCTTTTTCTCTCTCTCTCTTTCTCTCTCTTTCTCTCTCTCTTTTTCTCTCTCTCTTTTTCTTAGTCTCTCTTTTTCTATTTTTCCCTTCCTCTCTGTCTCTCTCTCTCTCCCTCTCTCTCTTTCCTCTCTCTTTTTCTCTCTGTTTTTCTCTTACCCTTTTTCTCTCTCTTTTTCTAAGTCTCTCGTTTTCTCTTTTTTCCTCTCTCCTCTCTCTCTCTCTCCTCACTCTCTTTCTCTCTTCTCTCTATCTCTTCTCTCTCCTCTATCTCTTCTCTCTCTCCCTCTCTCTCTTCTCTTTTCTCTCTCTTTTCTCTCTCTTTTCTCTGTTTTCTCTCTCTTTTCTCTGCTTTCTCTCTCTTTTCTCTATCTTCTCTCTCTTCTTTCTCTCTCTCAGACCTGGCGATGATCAGCTGATGTGGTTACCTGACGGAATCAGCTGACACTATAAGTCAAGCGGTGAGGACGGCTTTTTACCTCCCGGCCGGCTAAACTATCAGCTGATGCTGTTGAACAGGAGTCTGCACAGAAATGTGTAGTTTTTTTGTTTTTTTTTTAGCACTGATGCATCAGCTGATTGTATAAAATCAGCTGCTGTGTCATGTGATTGAGGCCCTTGAACCTGACACATCATCTGATCGCTTTAACTTCCAGAAAACCGATCAGATGATATTGGATCCGGATTAGATGGCACGGGACCCTTGACCCAGGTTTTCTGCGGAGGGGGGTTCTTTAATTCAAGAAAGATGGAGTCACTAATTGTGTTGTGTTTTATTTCTAATAAAAATATTTTTCTGTGTGTTTTTTTTTATCTGAACTAGAAATTCATGGTGGCCATGTCTAATATTGGCGTGACACCATGAATTTCGGGCTTAGGGCCAGTTGATAATATACAGCTAGCCCTTACCCCATTATTACCCAGTGGGCCACCCGTCCCCAGAGCAGCTGGAAGAGTTGGATACAGCGCCAGAAGATGTCGCTTCTATGAAAGCGCCATTTTCTGGGGCGGCTGCGGACTGCAATTCGCAGCAGGGGTGCCCAGAAAGTTTGGGCACCCTGAGCTGCGGATTCAAATCCCCAGCTGCCTAGTTGTACCTGGCTGGACACAAAAATTGGGCGAAGCCCATGTCATTTTTTTTTAATATTATTTCATGAAATTCATGAAATAATAATAAAAAAAGGGCTTCCCTATATTTTTTGTTCCCAGCCGGGTACAAATAGGCAGCTGGGAGTTGGGGGCAGCCTGTAGCTGCCTGCTGTACCTGGCTAGCATACAAAAACATGGCAAAGCCCACATAAATTTTTTTGAGGGGCAAAAAACTCCTGCATACAGTCCTGGATGGAGTATGCTGAGCCTTGTAGTTCTGCAGCTGCTGTCTACAGTCTGTCTGTATGGAGGAGAGCAGACAGCAGCTGCAGAACTACAAGGTTCAGCATGCTCCATTTACTAGTGTATGCAGGAGAGCAGACAGCACCTGCAGAACTACAAGGCTCAGCATACTCCATCCAGGACTGTATGCAGGAATTTTTTGCCCCCCAAAAAAATGACGTGGGCTTCGCCATATTTTTGTATGCTAGCAAGGTACAGCAGTCAGGTATGGTTGCCCCCAACCCCCAGCTGCCTATTTGTACTCGGCTGGGAACTAAAAATATAGGGAAGCCCTCTTTTTAATTATTTCATGAAATAATTAAAAAAAAAAAAAACGACGTGGGCTTCGCCCCATTTTTGTGTCCAGCCAGGTTCAACTAGGCAGCAGGTTTCTGAGCCCCTCTGCTGCAAATTGCAGTCGCCCCAGAAAATGGTGCTTTAATAGAAGCGCCATCATCTGGTGCTGTATCCAACTCTTCCAGCAGTCCTGAAGCCGGGTAGCTTGCTGGGTAATAATGAGTTAATACTAGCTTTGTTTTACTAGCTAGTATTAAGCCAGAAATTCTTAATGTCAGGCAAGTTTGACCTGGCCATTAAGAATCTCCAATAAAGGGTTAAAAAAAGACACCACACAGAGAAAAAATACTTTAATAGAAATAAATACACAGACACATTAGAGACTCCATGTTTATTACTCCCTGTCTGCCCTCCACGATCCTGCTGTTCTGTTTTCTTTCTCCTTCAACCCATGCAGCTCTGCTACATCAGACAGCACTGCATGGGAGGAAGACGCTGCTGCTTACCGTGCAGTCTAATCACTCAGTGAGTGAGCAGCAGCTGTGTGCTGTAAGCGGTGACGTCACCGCTGACAGCCGGGTTACCATAGCAATGGTGCTCCGATCACGTGATTCCCGAGTGCCGCTATTCACCGGCTGTGGCATCTAGTCCCTGCATGTGGGCTGACTCTGTAAAGAGCGCCGACATGCATGGACGGGGTAGCCGATCATGTGCCAGAGCATCTCACCGATAAAAGGACATGCTCAAACGAGCACCGCTTACTGGAGAGATGCACTGACAGGACCTAGCAATGACGTCTAGCCATGTGACCAGTCTGTAGCCAATGAGATAATAGACACGTGACTGGTCACATGCTATTTTGACGTCACGATAGGTCCTATCATCAGTGCTGGTTACCGGGAGGACGCAGCGATTATTGGAAGGAAAAGCGGCGGGAGACAGAGTGCAGGACGCGTCGCGGGGACCTGTAAGTGTTATGGCAATGTTTATTAACTGTATGTGTACGTGTATAATGTGTTTTTATGTGTTTTTGTTTGCCTCCCATTGTTTCAATGGGGTTCGAGTGGTTCGTCGAACGGTTTGTCGAACGTTCGTCGAACGAGGCCTCCGGTCGACGAACCGAACTTGAGCCTTCAGAGGTTCGCACATCTCTACATATAACACAAGGAGATTAATATGAATAAACACAATAAGCAGCAAAAAACACAGAGAAAAGGAAATGGAAGAGTAGGAGCGAAAGAAAATAGGAAAGGTGAGGAGTGAAATAGAATGTACAAGTGAATATACAGAGAAAAAAATAAATATAACTAAATGCATATCAATACTGATTTGAATAATGAAGCACAAAAGAAAAATAAATCTGGAAAAGTATGTTGATGAAAAAAATTATACTATAACAGATCCTTATTATAAAGATTGAATGTTTGTATATATAACACATTTATAGGGAAAAATGAAAAATATAGATTGAATGTACATGTATGAGGCTAAAAAAGCAATAATCTAAATAAATTGAGGTGTTTTGAAATTTTGTTTCCGTATTTTCATCATTTGCATATCATTAACATGTCTTCCCATCCTGTGATTTTCAGAATTCTATGACTTTACCTTTTCAGTGTTTCAATTTCAATAATGAGGAGTGTATGAAAAATTTGCAGCCCTCCAAAGAAAAAAATGAAATGTATTTTATTTTTCTATATCAAAATACGTAAACGCATCATTTCAGTTCGGCTCCACATAGAATGCTTCTCAAGCCTTTTCAAATGTTTTAAATATTGCTGCAGACAAGGTGATAAATGGGTTATCATATTCACTAACACCTATTGCCTTCACCAAATCTGAACTGTCAGACTGAGTTTTTAATAAACAGGTCCCAAGACCTACTTTTTGTAATACAATTAACTTCTGACTGCGTACAATGCAAATGCCTCTGACACCTTTACACCTCATTTTTTACTGTGATAATTATGTTTGTAATGTATTTAGTTGTAGAATGTGTTTTATCATTGAATGTGTTTTATAATGTTTTATGGAATGTCAGGAAAGGTTAGGAGACATCGCGAATGAATAATGAAGGATCCTCTCCATCACGATTGCCAGGGGAGACAGTGCTGGGAGAATGAAAATCGCATACTTATGGTCACGTAGTCACCTGTTCCTTGTATGGGATGTGAGGAATAACCTGTCTATAGTTACGTAGAGGGACTACAAACTTGTAAACATCTTCCCCTCTTCCCATTAAAATAAAATTCCTTTATTTCGTGGTTCTAATCACCTCTGATTTTGCTGCAGAGATTGACCACTATCAACCTCCACTTTCTAGCCCGTGTTCTTTTTACTTTTTACATATGTTTGTCACTTATCTACTGTATTGGACATTTTTCCTGGTCCGTGGACATGAACAATTCTTAGGGGTACTTTGCACACTACGACATCGCAAGCCGATGGTAGCGATGCCGAGCGCGATAGTCCCCGGCCCCGTCGCAGCTGCGATATCTTGTGATAGCTGCCGTAGTGAAAATTATGGCTACGGCAGCTTCACATGCACTTACTTGCCTTGCGACGTCGCTCTGGCCGGCGAACTGCCTCCTTCCTAAGGGAACGGGTCGTGAGGCATCACAGCGACGTCACACGGCAGGCAGCCAATAGAAGCAGGGGGGCGGTATAAGCGGGACGTAAACATCCCGCCCACCTCCTTCCTTCCTCATTGCAGCCGGGACACAGGTAAGGCGATGTTCCTCGCTCCTGCGGCTTCATACACAGCGATGTGTGCTGCCGCAGGAACGAGGAACAACATCGTAACATCAGTCCTTCCAAAATTATGGAAATGACCGACGCTACACCAATCATACGATTTCGACGCTTGTGCACTCGTTAATCGTAGTAAAAAGGATTCACATACTACAATGTCGACAGCGACGCCGGATGTGCGTCACTTTCGATTTGATCCCACCGACATCGCACCTGCGATGTTGTAGTGTGCAAAGTACCCCTTATAATCTGCCTTCCTTAAATAATCGCCTACGGCTTTGAGAGCTCTACACAGCCACATTGCCTCTTCTATATCCCAGTAGTGAAGTTGGAGACCTTGAGACTTAAAACACACCAGTCATACATTGCACATGGTAAGGTCTCATGCGTGGGTTTTGCATAGGCCTTTGCTTGTCATGGGGCCGAACTGTGGATTATGTGGTTACTGCTGTCTGCTCAGTCACACTCTACACTATGGTCTCCCAAGTCTCCTGGTGTGTCTGTTGTCCTGTTATCCACATAATGCACCAATCTGCATGTGTCACAGGTGATAGACAGTCATGTGGTTTCTGGCAATAGAAGGTCACAGCATTTGGCTGCACAAAATGCTCCGTGACTTTCTATTGTTCCTGCTGTGAGTATTCATTGTATTAGGTAGCTTTCCTTATGGTTTTTCATTTCTTCCCCTTTAGGACCCAGCAGAGCCTTCCTTCCATCCAGTTGCTGATATCATCTCAGTATTCTCCCATCTTCTCTGGACTTTTGCTGGTGATATTATTCAGTTCAATCAAGCTGTAGTTTCAAGCAGCCAGCTTGTACTCCTCTGTGGTATCATTGCTGAAACTTTGCTGAACTTCTACCAGAGTTATCTGTGGAAAAGTAGTTCATGCATTTTCTCCCCGTATGTCCTCTTTGTGTTTTCTCTAGTGTTTAGTGGGGTTGACGAAGATCTCATTTCATGCATTCCCTATTTATGGTCAAGCACTAGTGATACCTGGGGTAAGGAATCCTGCTTGGTGCATAGGTGCGGAACCTATCTAGAGTGTGGGAGGGATGCCAGGGGCCAGCAGTAGGTTTGGTCAGGGTCACCATCTCCCCCTTCCCTAGACACAGGGTTTACCTCCCCTTTCACCATTCTCTTGGTACTTCACCGTACTGACCTGTTTCAAACCAATTTAGCACACACAGACCAGATCAATGCTATGAAGTCCATCACTATGCCCCTTACTGCTTTCCAGGGATGAGGAACATTGTGATCCATTGTCAGAGATGCAAACATATGACGGCGCAAAGTCCAATCAAGGTCCCTTGGCACCTAGCAGGGATAGGTAGATCGGAAACAGCTGGAGACCATGTGGAAAAGTTGGAACTCTTCAGTCCTCATTTCCCCATCTTAAGGCCCTGTTACATGCAACGACGTATCTAACGATATATCGCCGGGGTCACAGATTTCGTGACGCACATCCGACATCGTTAACGACGTCGTTGCGTGTCACACCAACAAATGGCCGTTAACGATCAAAAATACTCACCTTATCGCTTATCGTTGACACGTCGTTCATTTTCAAAAAATCGTTGATTGTTGCAGGATGGAGGTTGTTCGTCGTTCCCGAGGCAGCACACATCGCTACGTGTGACACCTTAGGAACGACGAACTACAGCTTACCTGCGGCCACCGGCAATGAGGAAGGAAGGAGGTGGGCTGGATGTTACAGTCGCTCATCTCTGCCCCTCCGCTTCTATTGGGTGGCCACTTAGTGACGCCGCTGTGACGCCGCACGAACCACTGCCTTAGAAAGGAGCCGGTTCGCTGGCAACAGCAACATCACTAGGCAGGTAAGTCCGTGTGACAGCTCCTAATGATTTTGTGCACCACGGGCGATTTGCCCGTCACGCACAAACAACGGGGGCGCGTGCTTTCACCAGTGATAACGCTAGCGATATCTCTGCGTGTAGAGCCCCCTTTAGACCTCCTCCATATGTACATGTTTCTGGTACTTGTTTCTGGTACATATTTCTGGTACATGTGGCTTGTTTTTTTTTCATGGACATCACACATACTCATTATAACCTATGTCCGTGTTTTTTCTGGTAGCACAGATGACAAAGCCGAATACAAGTCTATTAGTCAGTGAAAAACAAGTACAGCACACATGGATACAAAGTGTGTTCAAATATGTATAATTAGTGGTAAATGGAATGAATATAAATACATATATATATATATATATATATATATATATATAATAACTAACTGTCATGCGCTCTGGAATTTTTTAATCCGTGCACAATAAATGGAGAATATTGGAGAATATTTTTTACTGAAACCTGGAGTTACCTTGTACTTGCTGAATCCATTCATCTGTCTCATTATTCTCTGGATGTTTTTCCAGTCTGGATCCGTGCAACAAGAAAAAACAGGCATACAATTGGGCATGAGCTTGGACAGGTGAGCTGGTCTAAAATTTTCCTTGTTTGAAATATATATACATACAGTGCCTTGCGGATGTATTCGGCCCCCTTGAATTTTTCAACCTTCTTCCACATTTCAGGCTTCAAACATAAAGATAAAAATTGTAATGTTATGGTGAAGAATCAACAACAACTGGGACACAATTGTGAAGGTGAACGAAATTTTTTGCTTATTTTAGACTTTAAAAAAAAAAAAATAACAGAAAAGTGGGGCGTGCAATATTATTATTATTTTTTAACCATTTCATGGTAGATTTTGCTTTATGTTTGAGATCATTGTCTTGTTGGAAGACAAATCTCCTTTAAAGTCTCAGGTCTTTTACAGACTCCAACAGGTTTTCTTCAAGAATGGTCCTGTTTTTGGCTCCATCCATCTTATCATCAATTTTAACCATCTTCTCTGTCCCTTCTGAAGAAAAGCAGGCCAAAACCATGATGCTGCCACCACCATGTTTGACAGTGGGGATAGTGTGTTCAGGGTAATGAGCTTTGTTGCTTTTACTCCAAACATATTGTTTGGCATTGTGCCCAAATAGTTTGATTTTGGTTTATCTGACCAGAGCACCTTCTTCCATATGTTGGATGTGTCTCCCAGGTGGCTTGTGGCAAACTTTAAACAACACTTTTAATGGATATCTTTGAGAAAAGGCTTTTTCCATGCCACTCTTCCACAAAGGCCAGATTTGTGCAGTGTATAACTGATTGCTGTCCTATAGACAGGCTCTCCCTCCTCAGCTGTAGATCTCTGCAGTTCATCCAGAGTGATCATGGGCCTCTTGGCTGCATCTCTGATCAGTCTTCTCCTTGTTTGAGATGAAATTTTGGATAGATGGCCGGGTCTTGGTAGATTTGCAGGGGTATGATACTCCTTCCATTTTAATATGATCGCTTGCACAGTGCTCCTTGGAATGTTTAAAGTTTTGGAAATCTTTTTGTAACCAAATCTGGCTTTAAACTTCTCCACAACAGTATCACGGACCTGCCTGTTGTGTTCCTTGGTCTTCATGATGCTCTCTGCGCTTTAAACAGAACACTGATACTATCACAGAGCAGATGCATTTATACGGAGACTTGATTACACACAGGTGGCTTATATGTATCATCATCAGTTATTTAGGACAACATTGGATCATTCAGAGATCCTCAATGAACTTCTGGACTGAGTTTGCTGCACTGAAAGTAAAGATATATTATATATATATATACCGTATTTTTCGGACTATAAGACACACTTCTTTCCCCCAAATGACCATGTGGGCTTGCTCATTTCATATGCATGCATCCTCCCGCCCATCATCTCTCAGCACTGAAGCTGGCGCAGACAGGTGGGCAGGATGAGGGGCGGGGGATGCACACATAATTAGCAGCCGTCCCGCGTGATCACCCCTGGCAACTACAGCTTGGAGTGATTATGTGTGGCTGTGTTCACTGTCCCAATGCATCATCATCAGCGCGGGAGGCAGTGAATAAATACAGTATACTCACCATTCCCTGCAGCATCACGATGTCCACCTGTTTGTTGGCCGGCTGATCTGTGTAGAGTGTGGCGAACACAGCAAAGACAGCATTGCTGTGCGCACGGCTCCACACACATCTGTGGGGCGGCAAACAGGAGGACACTGCAATGCTGCAGGAATTGGTGACCAGCTCCACACAGGTCAGTGGCGTTGCAGCTGATACAGGTAGGAAGATGAGCGATGCTGCTGAAGTGAGGAAAGCTAAGTATAAACGTTTATTTATTTTGTTTGCCACAGGATGCGGGCCGTATACCATGATGGGGGTATATAGCAGCATGGGGGTATTTATCAGATGGGGGTATATATTAGGATGGGGGTATTTATCAGGATGTAGGTATATAGCAGGATGGGGGTATTTATCATGATGGGGGTATATAGCAGGATGGAGGTATATAGCAGGATGGGGGTATTTAGCAGGATGGGGTATTTATCAGGATGGGGGTATATAGCAGGATAGGGGTATTTAGCAGGATGGGGGTATTTATCGCGGATAGCACACGGAGAACACACGTGGACCGCATGTACTCGAGACACCTACCTACCTCACGCAACACACAGGGAAAATACGTGTCTCGCGGCACGTTCGTGTTTTTAACGGATGTGTGTTTCAGGCCTCAAGCAAAGTCAATGTGAATTTTGTTTTCTAAACCGCACTATGCAGGTCAAAATGCTACCTTTTTGTGGCAGAAATTTGGGTAAAAACTCTGCTTTGCAGTTCAAAACTCATGTCAATTGTTTTTGCCATTTGAGTTTTGAACTGCAAAGCAGAGTTTTTGCCCAAATTTCTGCCACAAAAAGGTAGCATTTTGACCTGCATAGTGCGGTTTAGAAAACAAAATTCCCATAGACTATGCTTGAAAAGCAGAACACAACCATTTTGGCATTAAACGCTGCAGTTGAAAAAGCAGCAAAAAAGCAGGTAAAAAGCAAAGTGTGTTCTTACCCTTAAGGTAAAAAAGACACACTCATATATGAGGCTCCAGTTGTGTCTTGAACAGTGAAATCGGAATATTTGGTTTTCAATGATGGGAGAAAGAGGGGGAACATATATTCAAAAAAAGCTACTGTATATAGGAATTAAAGATAAACAATTTATTTTATATCAGCAACAAATCCTGCTTCATACACTTATTGATATTACACACTTTAGTAATACATTTTTATATGTACATTAATTCCATTTACTACTAATTTAACCCTATTCATATTTGAACACGCTTTATTTCCACCAGGGCAAGCGACTATATTTTATTCTTATTATATTTATTAATCTGCAAATAGGCGATTTTTACAGTTATTATCTCGCTGAATAGTGGCAATAGATAGCTAATAGCGCTTGTACTATCTTTTTACTATATAAGTACAGCACACAGATGACATCTGTGCGTCATCCACATGCTTTGTAGTTTCATTCTTTTTTTATCCATGCTGGGAAAAAACTGATAAGAACTGCTGGAAAACAGTGATGATACTGGTACTGGATTCCCACTTATGTGCTCTTTACTGATGTGTGAAGGAGGCCTTATATAAAGTCATATAGTGAACAGACGCGTCCGTGAATATAATAGTAATGCCCGCCACTCTATGCTCCATTATACAGCAAATTATAAAATGCTGTCACCCACAGGACTCACTGTAGTGTATCACACGATGGTATTACATATATTGCTCTGTGGAGTGTATCACACATGGATGGGATTGGATACACATTATTTTTTATATGTAATGTGTGACCCCTCTCCATCCACTTCTATGGGAGCAGTGGTGTAATCTGTGACTCCCTCTCTGTCCACTTCTATGGGAGCAGTAGTATAATGTGTGACCCCTCCATCCACTTCTATGGGAGTAGTGGTGTAACGTGCGATCCTGCTTTGTCCACTTTTAGTGGAGCAGTGGTGTAATGAGCATTAGATACACTCTCTGAGGTGCACCACACATGATGACATTATATACAATCTCTGAGGCTTACCACACATGATGACATTAGATACACTCTCAGGGCTGTACCGTACATGATGGCATTAGATACACTCTCTAAGGCTAGTTTCACACATCGTTCTTTTCGCCGGTTTGGCAGATCCGGCAGACTCCAGTACAGTGTATACAGTACAATGGCAGCATGTGACCCGGAAGTTGCAGCACTGCCATTGTACTGTATACACTGTACTGGAGTGCGCCGGATCCGCCAAACCAAAAAGAAGGATGTGTGAAACTAGCCTTAAGGCCACTTTACACGCTGCGATCTCGCTAGCGAGCGTACCCGCCCCTGTCGTTTGTGCGTCACGGGCAAATCGCTGCCCGTGGCGCACAATATCGTAAGGCCCCATCACACATACTTACCTTCCCTGCGATGTCGCTGTGGCCGGCGAACTGCCTCCTTTCTAAGGGGATGGTTAGTTCGGCGTCACAGCGACGTCACTAAGCAGCCGCCCAATAGAAGTGGAGAGGCGGAGATGAGCGGGACAAGCATCCCGCCCACCTCCTTCCTTCCTCATTGCGGGCAGCCACAGGTTCGGTGATGTTCCTCGTTCCTGCGGTGTCACACATAGCAATGTGTGCTGCCGCAGGAACAACGAACAACCTGGGTCCTACAACAGCAACGATATTTAGGAAATGGACGGCATGTCAACGATCAACGATAAGGTAAGAAATATTGATCGTTAACGGTCGTTCGTGCGTTTCACACACAACGACGTCGCTAACGAGGCCGGATGTGCATCACGAATTCCGTGACCCTAACGACATTTCGTTAGCAATGTCGTTGCATGTAAAGCGGCCTTTAGGCACACCACACATGATGGCATTAGATACACTTTCAGGGGTGTACCACACATGATGGCATTAGATACACTCTCTAAGGCCCACCACACATGATGGCATTAGATACACTGTCAGGGGTTAACCACACATGATGGCATTAGATACACTTTCAGAGGCATACCACACATGATGCCATTAAATACACTGTTAGGGACATGCCACACATGATGGCAATAGATACGTGGTCTGTTATGTCACTGTAAGCTTCCTTAAGAGTATTACATTGATATAGCAGATTTGTGAAAGTGCTTAGCGCACAGCAGCGTGATGATTACACTGTGGTACTTTGAACATTGCTGTGACAGCGGCAGGGAGTGGTGATTGCAGTCTGGTCTTGTACTGCCAATGTCAGTTTTTGAACATGGCTCTCCACCGCCGATACTCACCTCATCCCGGACCTCCACATCCTGCCACTTCCTGTCTCTGCACTGCACTGAACACTGTGGGAAGTGACAGGGGAAATTGAAGCTTGCAGCATAGCAGTGTGCTTCAAAATTATAGCTCCAATCTCCTCCCACAGCTGTGACCTGTACTGTTCAGGGGACGTGTTCAGGTCACAGCTGAGGGCAGACATAATGCAGGAGATGCGGTTGGGCACTGACCGCAGACTCCTATCTACAACACTTGCCTTATTGGCAGCCCCCTGTGGCTGCAGAGAAAAGGAATAAATAAAAATAGCTAAAATAGTGCATTTAATTTTGTACTATAATAATTGATTATATAATCAATAATATTTATTACAATGTTAAAAATTGCATCACCTTTCCTTTAAGATCAGGCACAAAATTACACTATTTTTATGAACTGTCCTGAAATTTCTGTACAGTTGGCAACCTTGGAAGCCCAGCGGAGGTGGGCAGCAACATAGTACAGCCCATGCACTAAATATTACAGTTGCGGCAACTTAGGCACTTTTCCTTGGCTAAAAATACTCCTCAAAATTGCTAAGAGGAGTAGTTTTACCCCTGTGTTAAATATGTAATGTGATCTTTGCCAGAGGCTTTCCTATGAAACAGTGGAGGCAACAGCAGTCATATCCTCACCACGTTATTTCCCTTTAAAAAAAAAGTATAAAAAATAGTTTTGTCCCATATGACCGCTACAACTGGGCTATATGGAAAGATAAGAAGCAAAAGAAGGTGGGATACATCGAGAAACACTGCTGAGACATAATAAATTGGTTGCATATAGCCTGCTTTACACGTTGCAATTTCACATACGATATCGTATGCGATTTGCAACGCCCCCATCGTATGTGTGGCACGTTCAATTTGTTGAACGTGCCGCACAAACGATTAACCCCCATCACACGTACTTACCCGTCCATTTGACCTCGCTGTGGGCGACGAACGTCCACTTCCTGGAATGGGATGGACTTTCGGCGTCACAGTGACGTCATGCGGCAGCCGGCCAATAGAAGCGGAGGGGCGGAGATGAGCGGGACGTAAACATCCCGCCCACCTCCTTCCTTCCGCATTGCTGGCCGGGAGCTGCAGGACACAGGTAAGATCTGTTCATCGTTCCCGGGGTGTCACACACTGCGATGTGTGCTACCCCGGGTACGATGAACAATCTAACGTTCAATTCTAGAGACAGGTACGATGTGTATGCGATGAACGTTTTACCGTTCAATCGCAATCGCACGTACTTGTCACACACTGCAATGTAACTTACTATGCCCGATGTGCGTCACTTACGACGTGACCCCGCCGACACATTGTAAGATACATTGCAGCGTGTAAAGCGGGCTTAAGCGAGTATCGTAGGGTTTTTTGTATTTAAAGCACCCCTTCAGCGCTTTTTATTTTTCAGTGCTGTAGTGGTGCTGCTTATATAGGTTCCCTGATGACAGTCTTATACTTATCTACTGCCATTTTCACCTTTTATCAGCAACTCTCCTGTCTTGTGACCTCACACTGCACTATCTTGTGACCTCAACTTTTGACTTACCAGAAGTCAGAGGTAAGAGTCACAACTCTAAATACAAGTATATGAGAGCATCAGATCGAGGCTCTCACAGACTTGTATTGAAAAGTGACTTTTGTGTTCTGTTTGAGAAGCACTGCAGTGAACTGAGATGACCTCATGAGGTCATAGTCCAGATCAATGCAGCAGATTACACAGCAGTGTGTGAGCCGCAGTGGACAGTGAGAAGCGGTGACAGCATGAGTTCACTGCAGATCAATGCTCGTGGGCAGTGAACTGAGATGAACTCATGAGTTTGCCAAAGTTCATTTCCACAGGCTCTTGCAGGGTCGGGCGGGGGTGTCTGGGGCCCACCAGGGGAAATAACTCGAGGGGCCCACCCTACAGCTACATGCAAATATCTATTAGCTGCTATGCCCGTTATAGTGGAGCGCTGACTGTAAAGCACAGGTGGCTCCTGCACATCTCCTGTGCCCGTACAATAACTAATGTACAATTACAGTAGTTTGCAGTAAGGCGGGATCTTTGGTGACAAATTATCACTGATCCACAGGTTCGGTACGTGATAAGTTATTGACTGGTGGAACAAGACCAGTGGAAACCGCACCGATCAAAGAATGAGGAACTTTTATCCCTTACAGGGTACTTATATGCCCATTATACAATGCAGCAGTGGCAGGTGTAATGTGTGACTGCAGCTCCATTCATCCTTTTTGGGGTGGTCACATAAAAACATGTGCAGCGCTTGCAGCCACTGACGAAATGAATGGATCAGGGGTCGAGTCGGACATGAGCTCCAGTGTAATGGGGAAAAAAGTTGCACATTTTGCTGATCAGTGCAGGTCCCAGCAATCAGACCTCCACTGATGAATAAGTTATCACATGCTTAGGCCACGTTCATACTTTCAGTATTTGGTCAGTATCTTACATCAGTATTTGTAGCCAAAATCAGGAGTGGGTGAAAAATGCAGAAGCGGTGCCCGTCTTTCTATTATACGTTTCCTCTCATTTTACTGATTTTACAATTCCTGGTTTTGGCTTCAAATACTGAGGTAAAAAACTCACCAAATTCTGTGTGCACGTGGCCTTAGTAAAGGAGATTACTTGTTTTCACTGGAGAACCTCTGTAAGTGCATATTTGCTGCAGTGCAATAGTCACAGGACAGCAAGGGGTTAAACGTTCAAATATTTCAACTATTGGAAATAAAGAATCTTCCCCATATTGATATCAGAGAGAAAAAGTAACTTCTATATACAACACAATCCACTATACAAGACCAATAATACCACATAAAAGGGGGAAATACCGCCACACCGTGACCAGACAACATAGTGAACGAATAATACCACATACAAGGGAGAAATAATGCCACACCGTGACCAGACTACATATTACCACCAAACAGTGATCAAATACAACACATACAAGGGGGAAATACCACTACACCATGACCAGACAACATATTACCACCACATACTGTAGTGACCGAATACAATCACATACAAGGGAGAAATACCACCACACCATAACATATTACTAATATATAGTGATCAAACACAACCACATACAAGAGAGTAATACTGCCATACCATAATTAGACCACATAGTAATCAAATATTACCACATGCAAGGGAGAAATACCACAACACTATGACCAAACTACCAAAAAAGGGCGCTTTACACGTAGCGACATCGCTAGTGATCTCGCTGCCGATCGCACCCGCCCCCGTTGTTTGTGCGTCACGGGAAAATCGCTGCCCGTGGCGCACAAAATTGCCAGCACCAGTTATATGTACTTACCTTCCTAGCGACGTCGCTGTGGGCGGCGAAAAACCTCTTTTCTAAGGGGGTGGTTCGTGTGGTGTCACAGCGACGTCACACGGCAGGCGTACAATAGAAGCGGAGGGGCGGAGAGCCGCCGCATGAAAGTCACGCCCACCTCGTTGCCTGAGGACGCAGGTACGGTGTTGTTCGTCATTCCTGGGGTGTTACACGTAGCGATGTGTGCTGCCTCAGGAACGATGAACAACTTGCATCCAGCACCAGCAACGATTTTTGGGAAATGGACGACGTGTCAACAATCAACAATTTGGTATTTTGCATCGTTAGCGGTCGCTCGTACGTGTCACACGCAACGACGTTGCTAACAAGGCCGGATGTGCGTCACGAATTTCGTGACCCCAACGACACCTCGTTAGCGATATCGTTGCATGTAAAGCCCGCTTTATACTACATACAAGAGACAAATACCAAACCATGACAAGACCACATATTACTACTACACAGTGACGAATACTACAATAAATGATCATGAATAAAACCCAACATACTAATAACATGAATATTACTATCAGTGCCATTATACACAGGAGCTCTGTATATAGTGTCAGTGTACAGGTAATACAGTGATCACCGATGACTTTATAAACAGGATATCTGTACATAGGTAATAAAGGCGACCACCAGTGACATTATACACAGGAGCTCTGTATACAGTGTATAGTGTGTGTACATGTAATACACTGACTTACCAGTGACATCTCTAGCTGAAGTTATTCATCTCCACTTTTCCTCTTCATCTGGCGCTGACCATCATCACTATTTGCTGCCATGATGCTGTGACGCCCTGGGCAAGCCAGGGGTCACAGGTCATCACACCACCACGCCCTACATCCCAGTTAGGAACACTAAAGCTACTAAAATCCTTGTTGCCTTCCTCCAGGGGCTGATGTTCACACCAGGGGGTGGGCCAGGCGATTGGCTCCGCCCACCGAGGAGTTCACAGCCCTGGAGGCGGGAAGAACCAGGCAGATGAGTTTAGGAGGTGAAGGAGTAAACAGTGAAGTGGAAGTCCAGCTAGGGACAGAAAGGAGTAAACAAGCAGAACAGTGAGGGAAGTGGAAGTAGAAGGAAGTGGTAGAGGAGCTAAGTGAAAGTGAAGTGGTAGTGGAGCAAAGAAGAAAAGGAGCAAAAGTGAACGTAGAAAGACCTGAAGTTAGTCCAGCTAAGTGCAGGACAGTGTCAGCAAGGTCAGCAAAAGCGGTGATCGTCTGGAGGGGGACTGCTCGGAGGTTGCTGGAAGGACCGCGGACGGGTAGTGGCCCGGCGGTCAGGAGCAGTATACGAAGGACAGTCAGCACCAGGGCAGGGGCCTCTCGGACCCCGGCAAGGCTAGGAGTCGCCATAATTTGCCAAATCCGTCAGTGAAGGGGACGTCGATCCCCCAACAACCAAGTCCCGACTGAAGGCAAAAGTCCAACCATTGAGGAGGAACACCGCCACCGCCAGGGCACTAGTTCCTCAGGGCCAGCGTCTGCGGGCAAAGTAGAGCTCCTCCGGCCCATATCCAAGCCGGGGAGCGGGTTACCGGTGGGAACCCATCGCTACCAACATAGAAACACTAGGTGCAGGTCAAAGGGACATCACCGTTACCTACTGGGAGAGCAAGTGCAGCCGTCCGTGGGAACCATCTTTCCAGCCGTGTGGTTTACCGTAAAACTGTGTCAACGTCTCAGGCTGAGTGAGTACCACAGTGCTGCAAGGCACAGCGCTGCCCCCGCGTCCTTGCTCCCACCAGGCCCTGCACCTTCCACTCCATCACTGGGCCCCGGGATCACCAACCCCTACCCACGGAGGGGCAACACAACACCTGGCTGCTCCGCATCACCACTCCCAGGATCCCCATATTGAGCAGCGGTGGTGCTACAAATCACCACAACCGTGGGTGGCGTCACGGACAATAAATCATCCCCACACCCAACAACCCCCTTTCACTCACGGGCGAGGAGCGCCGCTAGAGTCCCCGGGATCCGGCCCACCGCTCTAGCCACCGAGCAGCAGCAGGCCGCCGCAGCCGCGGCGGCCGGACCCGAGCAGCAGTGGGAGAGCGCGGCGTCCCCTCCTCCGCCCGCGACAACTTGGCATCACGAACAGGATCTTACCGCTCTGCCGTTGGGTAGAGGTGCGCCTTGTGACCGCCGGAGGTATCCGGCTGAAAATTTCCAGAAGTCGCCATCTTTGGCGCGAAAAGTTCCCGCTCGAGCGTCTTCTCGAGTAGCAGAGGCGCGAAGGCCAAAACTCCGCCCCAATAGAGGAGTGGCTGGAAAGAAGCTAAGGAGGACGCGATGGCAGCTGGCGGCATGTAACCGCAGCTATGAAAGCAGGGACGCCAGGACTCTGCAGTCACTCCGTTCCTGGAAGAAGTCGCTATGTGGATGCCGTCCCGAAACACCGTGGCCCCCGCGCCGGGAACCGCAGCGTGGGTGGAAATCCGGACCGCACAGCTCCGCCTAAGGCTGCAGGTCAAGATGCAGCTCCTCTTGGAGGAGTGGGAGACCGACATGGCGGACGTTATAGCCACCGTGCGGAGACGCGAGGAGGAAGCGGAGGAAGGGAGGGTGAGTGACCCACGCCCCTATGTCCCCGAGGGACCGGTCGCTGCGGCTGAGGGACCCGGTCCAAGCCCTCTCCCTCCGCTGCCTTCTTCGCCACCCGTCTCGGAGGCCGTGACCCCGCCACTAGGCCCGCTGCCACCGCAACCGGTAGCGATACCCAGCATGCCCGCCCCGGCGGGCCGACCTGTAGCCGGAGCCCATAGCAAGCCGGAGGTGTTGACGTGGAAGGCCCCGAAGTCTGCACTGGAGGCAGCCCCTGAAAAGTTCCCCGAGCCGGAGCCGATGACCCGTTCCGAGCCGAAGGCCAAGCCGCGGAAAGCCCTTGTGCCCATCCCCCACACCTCGGCTGAGGTAGCGCCGGGTTGTTGCTGTAAGGCAGCGCCCAAGGCCAAGAAACCGCGGGACACGCCGCCCAGATTCCTGACAGTGGGCAACGTCCAGGATGTCCAGCGGGGTCCGACCCGTGCGCCGGAGCTCGCAGCAGCGCCATATTGGGATAGGGAGCCGGTACCGTTGGGCCTAGAGATCGGTGAACGGGAGAGGAAGAAGGCCGAGCTGGTGGCCCGAGCGATAAGGGAGAAGGAGACTCTCCGCCAGGCCACGTTCCGTGTCCGGGGCCCGCTGTACGAGGGGCAGGTGAGGCGGTTTGATGTCCGCCGGGGCTACGGGTTTATCTATGAACCGGGCCTGGAGGCCGAGGTGTTTGTAGCCCGGCGGGATGTGAATGCCCACCTACCTGAAGAGCATCCCGGCCGCAACCTAATGCCGGGAGACATTGTCCAGTATACCCAGCACTGCGGAGAGAGGGGGTGGTTTGCCCTAGATGCCAAACTGCGGGGCAGCCAGGAGAGCAGAGTGAGTCCTGCACCCCCTCTCTCGGACGAAGCTGAAAGCCTGGAGTAGGGCAGCGGAGCACCGTTGTCCAGTCCCCGTTGGGACCACCTTTGTGTTTGTTGAAAAAGTGTTTGAAAGTTTTGAAAATGATAAGCGAAATAATAACCGAAGTTTAACCAGATTCACAGTGATTGAACCGGCCGGAGCCGGCACCGTTGTCCCCGTGGGGACCGTTTAAAAAGCTAGCATGGGAACTATCCATGGACAAGCCCGTGAACTTGCAGGGCAACCACAAACGTTAAGTGGCTTGTAAATATGTTGTTTCACCGTACCGTTTTCCGCAGTTGCCGCCTCCGGAGAGGCAGGTTGGAGGGAGGGCCCTCAGCAGAGCCGGCTGGGGCCCAGCCACCAAAGGAACCGGTGGCTACCCTCTGGAGGGGAAGGACAGATCCCGCTCGGGTAACTTGTGCTGGACTGTGGGTCAAGGGGTGCTGCCTGGGCTTTAGGGGCAGCATCAGGGCCAGGTTGCTTGGGTGAGAGAGAGCGGAAACCGTACCAGTAAAACCGTTTAGTAACGTTTAAGAAATGTGCCTCCCGTTGTGGGATGATGTTATGCTTTACATGTTATCTTTTTACATTTACAGAAAATAAAACCGGTGTTGGACGGGCAGCCCGTTGACGGTCTGCATTTTGCTAAGGGGGAATGTGATGCCCTGGGCAAGCCAGGGGTCACAGGTCATCACACCACCACGCCCTACATCCCAGTTAGGAACACCAAAGCTACTAAAATCCTTGTTGCCTTCCTCCAGGGGCTGATGTTCAAACCAGGGGGTGGGCCAGGCGGTTGGCTCCGCCCACCGAGGACTTCACAGCCCTGGAGGCGGGAAGAACCAGGCAGATGAGTTTAGGAGGTGAAGGAGTAAACAGTGAAGTGGAAGTCCAGCTAGGGACAGAAAGGAGTAAACAAGCAGAACAGTGAGGGAAGTGGAAGTAGAAGAAAGTGGTAGGGGAGCTAAGTGAAAGTGAAGTGGTAGTGGAGCAAAGAAGAAAAGGAGCAAAAGTGAACGTAGAAAGACCTGAAGTTAGTCCAGCTAAGTGCAGGACAGTGTCAGCAAGGTCAGCAACAGCGGTGATCGTCTGGAGGGGGACTGCTCGGAGGTTGCTGGAAGGACCGCGGACGGGTAGTGGCCCGGAGGTCTGGAGCAGTATACGAAGGACAGTCAGCACCAGGGCAGGGGCCTCTCGGACCCCGGCAAGGCTAGGAGTCGCCATAATTTGCCAAATCCATCAGTGAAGGGGACGTCGATCCCCCAACAACCAAGTCCCGACTGAAGGCAAAAGTCCAACCATTGAGGAGGAACACCGCCACCGCCAGGGCACCAGTTCCTCAGGGCCAGCGTCTGCGGGCAAAGTAGAGCTCCTCCGGCCCATATCCAAGCCGGGGAGCGGGTTACCGGTGGGAACCCATCGCTACCAACATAGAAACACTAGGTGCAGGTCAAAGGGACATCACCGTTGCCTACTGGGAGAGCAAGTGCAGCCGTCCGTGGGAACCATCTTTCCAGCCGTGTGGTTTACCATAAAACTGTGTCAACATCTCAGGCTGAGTGAGTACCACAGTGCTGCAAGGCACAGCGCTGCCCCCGCGTCCTTGCTCCCACCAGGCTCTCCACCTTCCACTCCATCACTGGGCCCCGGGATCACCAACCCCTACACACGGAGGGGAAACACAACACCTGGCTGCTCCGCATCACCACTCCTGGGATCCCCATATTGAGCAACGGTGGTGCTACAAATCACCACAACCGTTGGTGGCGTCACGGACAATAAACCATCCCCACACCCAACAACCCCCTTTCACTCACGGGCGAGGAGCGCCGCTAGAGTCCCCGGGATCCGGCCCACCGCTCGAGCCACCGAGCAGCAGCAGGCCGCAGCAGCCGCGGCGGCCGGACCCGAGCAGCAGTGGGAGAGCGCGGCGTCCCCTCCTCCGCCCGCGACAACTTGGCATCACGAACAGGATCTTACCGCTCTGCCGTTGGGTAGAGGTGCGCCTTGTGACCGCCGGAGGTATCCGGCTGAAAATTTCCAGAAGTCGCCATCTTTGGCGCGAAAAGTTCCCGCTCGAGCGTCTTCTCGAGTAGCAGAGGCGCGAAGGCCAAAACTCCGCCCCAATAGAGGAGTGGCTGGAAAGAAGCTAAGGAGGACGCGATGGCAGCTGGCGGCATGTAACCGCAGCTATGAAAGCAGGGACGCCAGGACTCTGCAGTCACTCCGTTCCTGGAAGAAGTCGCTATGTGGATGCCGTCCCGAAACACCGTGGCCCCCGCGCCGGGAACCGCAGCGTGGGTGGAAATCCGGACCGCACAGCTCCGCCTAAGGCTGCAGGTCAAGATGCAGCTCCTCTTGGAGGAGTGGGAGACCGACATGGCGGACGTTATAGCCACCGTGCGGAGACGCGAGGAGGAAGCGGAGGAAGGGAGGGTGAGTGACCCACGCCCCTATGTCCCCGAGGGACCGGTCGCTGCGGCTGAGGGACCCGGTCCAAGCCCTCTCCCTCCGCTGCCTTCTTCGCCACCCGTCTCGGAGGCCGTGACCCCGCCACTAGGCCCGCTGCCACCGCAACCGGTAGCGATACCCAGCATGCCCGCCCCGGCGGGCCGACCTGTAGCCGGAGCCCATAGCAAGCCGGAGGTGTTGACGTGGAAGGCCCCGAAGTCTGCACTGGAGGCAGCCCCTGAAAAGTTCCCCGAGCCGGAGCCGATGACCCGTTCCGAGCCGAAGGCCAAGCCGCGGAAAGCCCTTGTGCCCATCCCCCACACCTCGGCTGAGGTAGCGCCGGGTTGTTGCTGTAAGGCAGCGCCCAAGGCCAAGAAACCGCGGGACACGCCGCCCAGATTCCTGACAGTGGGCAACGTCCAGGATGTCCCGCGGGGTCCGACCCGTGCGCCGGAGCTCGCAGCAGCGCCATATTGGGATAGGGAGCCGGTACCGTTGGGCCTAGAGATCGGTGAACGGGAGAGGAAGAAGGCCGAGCTGGTGGCCCGAGCGATAAGGGAGAAGGAGACTCTCCGCCAGGCCACGTTCCGTGTCCGGGGCCCGCTGTACGAGGGGCAGGTGAGGCGGTTTGATGTCCGCCGGGGCTACGGGTTTATCTATGAACCGGGCCTGGAGGCCGAGGTGTTTGTAGCCCGGCGGGATGTGAATGCCCACCTACCTGAAGAGCATCCCGGCCGCAACCTAATGCCGGGAGACATTGTCCAGTATACCCAGCACTGCGGAGAGAGGGGGTGGTTTGCCCTAGATGCCAAACTGCGGGGCAGCCAGGAGAGCAGAGTGAGTCCTGCACCCCCTCTCTCGGACGAAGCTGAAAGCCTGGAGTAGGGCAGCGGAGCACCGTTGTCCAGTCCCCGTTGGGACCACCTTTGTGTTTGTTGAAAAAGTGTTTGAAAGTTTTGAAAATGATAAGCGAAATAATAACCGAAGTTTAACCAGATTCACAGTGATTGAACCGGCCGGAGCCGGCACCGTTGTCCCCGTGGGGACCGTTTAAAAAGCTAGCATGGGAACTATCCATGGACAAGCCCGTGAACTTGCAGGGCAACCACAAACGTTAAGTGGCTTGTAAATATGTTGTTTCACCGTACCGTTTTCCGCAGTTGCCGCCTCCGGAGAGGCAGGTTGGAGGGAGGGCCCTCAGCAGAGCCGGCTGGGGCCCAGCCACCAAAGGAACCGGTGGCTACCCTCTGGAGGGGAAGGACAGATCCCGCTCGGGTAACTTGTGCTGGACTGTGGGTCAAGGGGTGCTGCCTGGGCTTTAGGGGCAGCATCAGGGCCAGGTTGCTTGGGTGAGAGAGAGCGGAAACCGTACCAGTAAAACCGTTTAGTAACGTTTAAGAAATGTGCCTCCCGTTGTGGGATGATGTTATGCTTTACATGTTATCTTTTTACATTTACAGAAAATAAAACCGGTGTTGGACGGGCAGCCCGTTGACGGTCTGCATTTTGCTAAGGGGGAATGTGATGCCCTGGGCAAGCCAGGGGTCACAGGTCATCACACCACCACGCCCTACATCCCAGTTAGGAACACCAAAGCTACTAAAATCCTTGTTGCCTTCCTCCAGGGGCTGATGTTCAAACCAGGGGGTGGGCCAGGTGGTTGGCTCCGCCCACCGAGGACTTCACAGCCCTGGAGGCGGGAAGAACCAGGCAGATGAGTTTAGGAGGTGAAGGAGTAAACAGTGAAGTGGAAGTCCAGCTAGGGACAGAAAGGAGTAAACAAGCAGAACAGTGAGGGAAGTGGAAGTAGAAGAAAGTGGTAGGGGAGCTAAGTGAAAGTGAAGTGGTAGTGGAGCAAAGAAGAAAAGGAGCAAAAGTGAACGTAGAAAGACCTGAAGTTAGTCCAGCTAAGTGCAGGACAGTGTCAGCAAGGTCAGCAACAGCGGTGATCGTCTGGAGGGGGACTGCTCGGAGGTTGCTGGAAGGACCGCGGACGGGTAGTGGCCCGGAGGTCTGGAGCAGTATACGAAGGACAGTCAGCACCAGGGCAGGGGCCTCTCGGACCCCGGCAAGGCTAGGAGTCGCCATAATTTGCCAAATCCATCAGTGAAGGGGACGTCGATCCCCCAACAACCAAGTCCCGACTGAAGGCAAAAGTCCAACCATTGAGGAGGAACACCGCCACCGCCAGGGCACCAGTTCCTCAGGGCCAGCGTCTGCGGGCAAAGTAGAGCTCCTCCGGCCCATATCCAAGCCGGGGAGCGGGTTACCGGTGGGAACCCATCGCTACCAACATAGAAACACTAGGTGCAGGTCAAAGGGACATCACCGTTGCCTACTGGGAGAGCAAGTGCAGCCGTCCGTGGGAACCATCTTTCCAGCCGTGTGGTTTACCATAAAACTGTGTCAACATCTCAGGCTGAGTGAGTACCACAGTGCTGCAAGGCACAGCGCTGCCCCCGCGTCCTTGCTCCCACTAGGCTCTCCACCTTCCACTCCATCACTGGGCCCCGGGATCACCAACCCCTACACACGGAGGGGAAACACAACACCTGGCTGCTCCGCATCACCACTCCTGGGATCCCCATATTGAGCAACGGTGGTGCTACAAATCACCACAACCGTGGGTGGCGTCACGGACAATAAACCATCCCCACACCCAACAACCCCCTTTCACTCACGGGCGAGGAGCGCCGCTAGAGTCCCCGGGATCCGGCCCACCGCTCGAGCCACCGAGCAGCAGCAGGCCGCAGCAGCCGCGGCGGCCGGACCCGAGCAGCAGTGGGAGAGCGCGGCGTCCCCTCCTCCGCCCGCGACAACTTGGCATCACGAACAGGATCTTACCGCTCTGCCGTTGGGTAGAGGTGCGCCTTGTGACCGCCGGAGGTATCCGGCTGAAAATTTCCAGAAGTCGCCATCTTTGGCGCGAAAAGTTCCCGCTCGAGCGTCTTCTCGAGTAGCAGAGGCGCGAAGGCCAAAACTCCGCCCCAATAGAGGAGTGGCTGGAAAGAAGCTAAGGAGGACGCGATGGCAGCTGGCGGCATGTAACCGCAGCTATGAAAGCAGGGACGCCAGGACTCTGCAGTCACTCCGTTCCTGGAAGAAGTCGCTATGTGGATGCCGTCCCGAAACACCGTGGCCCCCGCGCCGGGAACCGCAGCGTGGGTGGAAATCCGGACCGCACAGCTCCGCCTAAGGCTGCAGGTCAAGATGCAGCTCCTCTTGGAGGAGTGGGAGACCGACATGGCGGACGTTATAGCCACCGTGCGGAGACGCGAGGAGGAAGCGGAGGAAGGGAGGGTGAGTGACCCACGCCCCTATGTCCCCGAGGGACCGGTCGCTGCGGCTGAGGGACCCGGTCCAAGCCCTCTCCCTCCGCTGCCTTCTTCGCCACCCGTCTCGGAGGCCGTGACCCCGCCACTAGGCCCGCTGCCACCGCAACCGGTAGCGATACCCAGCATGCCCGCCCCGGCGGGCCGACCTGTAGCCGGAGCCCATAGCAAGCCGGAGGTGTTGACGTGGAAGGCCCCGAAGTCTGCACTGGAGGCAGCCCCTGAAAAGTTCCCCGAGCCGGAGCCGATGACCCGTTCCGAGCCGAAGGCCAAGCCGCGGAAAGCCCTTGTGCCCATCCCCCACACCTCGGCTGAGGTAGCGCCGGGTTGTTGCTGTAAGGCAGCGCCCAAGGCCAAGAAACCGCGGGACACGCCGCCCAGATTCCTGACAGTGGGCAACGTCCAGGATGTCCCGCGGGGTCCGACCCGTGCGCCGGAGCTCGCAGCAGCGCCATATTGGGATAGGGAGCCGGTACCGTTGGGCCTAGAGATCGGTGAACGGGAGAGGAAGAAGGCCGAGCTGGTGGCCCGAGCGATAAGGGAGAAGGAGACTCTCCGCCAGGCCACGTTCCGTGTCCGGGGCCCGCTGTACGAGGGGCAGGTGAGGCGGTTTGATGTCCGCCGGGGCTACGGGTTTATCTATGAACCGGGCCTGGAGGCCGAGGTGTTTGTAGCCCGGCGGGATGTGAATGCCCACCTACCTGAAGAGCATCCCGGCCGCAACCTAATGCCGGGAGACATTGTCCAGTATACCCAGCACTGCGGAGAGAGGGGGTGGTTTGCCCTAGATGCCAAACTGCGGGGCAGCCAGGAGAGCAGAGTGAGTCCTGCACCCCCTCTCTCGGACGAAGCTGAAAGCCTGGAGTAGGGCAGCGGAGCACCGTTGTCCAGTCCCCGTTGGGACCACCTTTGTGTTTGTTGAAAAAGTGTTTGAAAGTTTTGAAAATGATAAGCGAAATAATAACCGAAGTTTAACCAGATTCACAGTGATTGAACCGGCCGGAGCCGGCACCGTTGTCCCCGTGGGGACCGTTTAAAAAGCTAGCATGGGAACTATCCATGGACAAGCCCGTGAACTTGCAGGGCAACCACAAACGTTAAGTGGCTTGTAAATATGTTGTTTCACCGTACCGTTTTCCGCAGTTGCCGCCTCCGGAGAGGCAGGTTGGAGGGAGGGCCCTCAGCAGAGCCGGCTGGGGCCCAGCCACCAAAGGAACCGGTGGCTACCCTCTGGAGGGGAAGGACAGATCCCGCTCGGGTAACTTGTGCTGGACTGTGGGTCAAGGGGTGCTGCCTGGGCTTTAGGGGCAGCATCAGGGCCAGGTTGCTTGGGTGAGAGAGAGCGGAAACCGTACCAGTAAAACCGTTTAGTAACGTTTAAGAAATGTGCCTCCCGTTGTGGGATGATGTTATGCTTTACATGTTATCTTTTTACATTTACAGAAAATAAAACCGGTGTTGGACGGGCAGCCCGTTGACGGTCTGCATTTTGCTAAGGGGGAATGTGATGCCCTGGGCAAGCCAGGGGTCACAGGTCATCACACCACCACGCCCTACATCCCAGTTAGGAACACCAAAGCTACTAAAATCCTTGTTGCCTTCCTCCAGGGGCTGATGTTCAAACCAGGGGGTGGGCCAGGCGGTTGGCTCCGCCCACCGAGGACTTCACAGCCCTGGAGGCGGGAAGAACCAGGCAGATGAGTTTAGGAGGTGAAGGAGTAAACAGTGAAGTGGAAGTCCAGCTAGGGACAGAAAGGAGTAAACAAGCAGAACAGTGAGGGAAGTGGAAGTAGAAGAAAGTGGTAGGGGAGCTAAGTGAAAGTGAAGTGGTAGTGGAGCAAAGAAGAAAAGGAGCAAAAGTGAACGTAGAAAGACCTGAAGTTAGTCCAGCTAAGTGCAGGACAGTGTCAGCAAGGTCAGCAACAGCGGTGATCGTCTGGAGGGGGACTGCTCGGAGGTTGCTGGAAGGACCGCGGACGGGTAGTGGCCCGGAGGTCTGGAGCAGTATACGAAGGACAGTCAGCACCAGGGCAGGGGCCTCTCGGACCCCGGCAAGGCTAGGAGTCGCCATAATTTGCCAAATCCATCAGTGAAGGGGACGTCGATCCCCCAACAACCAAGTCCCGACTGAAGGCAAAAGTCCAACCATTGAGGAGGAACACCGCCACCGCCAGGGCACCAGTTCCTCAGGGCCAGCGTCTGCGGGCAAAGTAGAGCTCCTCCGGCCCATATCCAAGCCGGGGAGCGGGTTACCGGTGGGAACCCATCGCTACCAACATAGAAACACTAGGTGCAGGTCAAAGGGACATCACCGTTGCCTACTGGGAGAGCAAGTGCAGCCGTCCGTGGGAACCATCTTTCCAGCCGTGTGGTTTACCATAAAACTGTGTCAACATCTCAGGCTGAGTGAGTACCACAGTGCTGCAAGGCACAGCGCTGCCCCCGCGTCCTTGCTCCCACCAGGCTCTCCACCTTCCACTCCATCACTGGGCCCCGGGATCACCAACCCCTACACACGGAGGGGAAACACAACACCTGGCTGCTCCGCATCACCACTCCTGGGATCCCCATATTGAGCAACGGTGGTGCTACAAATCACCACAACCGTGGGTGGCGTCACGGACAATAAACCATCCCCACACCCAACAACCCCCTTTCACTCACGGGCGAGGAGCGCCGCTAGAGTCCCCGGGATCCGGCCCACCGCTCGAGCCACCGAGCAGCAGCAGGCCGCAGCAGCCGCGGCGGCCGGACCCGAGCAGCAGTGGGAGAGCGCGGCATCCCCTCCTCCGCCCGCGACAATGCAACTCTGCAGAGAATAACACACAGTCACCTATAGCCGATCACTCCCAGAGCACATTCCATAATTTTTCCCCATTTTCTACACTACATCATAATTTTGTTCCCCCATGGAAGATAGTATCCTTAGAATTAACCTATATTAACCTATACTTCATCAGTAATAAACTCCCCTAATTTGCCCCTACAGTAATTATCTCCACGTGCCACCATAAACCAATAATGTATGTCCCTCATCCTGGCCCCTTTTATTTAATAATATCTGGGGGAACAAGTGTAATCAGAAGGGGTTGTTAATTGCTTCCTGCACAAAATATCCCCCCACACACTGCTCCTCTCCAAAATAGGGCCACAAAGTGCCCCTTTCCATAATGTACCCCCAAAACTTGCCCTTTCTATAATATCTCTCTGCATAAATTCCCCCCGCTCCTCATTATACTATGCTGCCGTTCACAATTCCCTCCCTAATTGCCTCATAATGACTCTAGTTTCCCCATAAAGCCCCCCACTGCCCCATAATCTCACTTTTAAAGTAATACTGCTCCTCCCCCACCATGGCCCCTCAACTCAAATTACTGCATATACTCGAGTATAAGCAAGGGCCCTAATTTAACCACAAAAAACTTAAAACTTATTGGCTCGAGTATAAGTCTAGGGTCACCCATCCTTGTGTTGTGTAGCAACGGGTCCCCCATCCTTGTGGAGTGTAGCAATGGTCCCCCCATCCTTTTGCCATGTAGGAACGGGTCCCCCATCTTTGTGCCATGTAGGAATGGGTCCCCCATCCTTGTGCAGTGTAGCAATGTTCCTCCCATCCTTGTGCAGTGTAGCAATGGTCCCCTCCATCCTTGTGCAGTGTGTGAATGGGCCCCCCCATCCTTGTGCAGTGTGTGAATGGGCCCCCCATCCTTGTGCAGTGTGTGAATGGGCCCCCCCCATCCTTGTGCAGTGTGTGAATGGCCCCCCCATCCTTGTGCAGTGTGTGAATGCCCCCCCCATCCTTGTGCAGTGTGTGAATGCCCCCCCATCCTTGTGCAGTGTGTGAATGGGCCCCTCCATCCTTGTGCAGTGTGTGAATGGGCCCCCCATCCTTGTGCAGTGTGTGAATGGGCCCCCCATCCTTGTGCAGTGTGTGAATGGGCCCCCCATCCTTGTGCAGTGTGTGAATGGGCCTCCCCATCCTTGTGCAGTGTGTGAATGCCCCCCCCCATCCTTGTGCAGTGTGTGAATGGGCCCCCAATCCTTGTGCAGTGTGTGAATGGGCCCCCCATCCTTGTGCAGTGTGTGAATGGGCCTCCCCATCCTTGTGCAGTGTGTGAATGCCCCCCCCATCCTTGTGCAGTGTGTGAATGGGCCCCCAATCCTTGTGCAGTGTGTGAATGGGCCCCCCATCCTTGTGCAGTGTGTGAATGCCCCCCCCATCCTTGTGCGGTGTGTGAATGGGCGCCTCCATCCTTGTGCAGTGTGTGAATGGGCTCCCCATCCTTGTGCATTGTATGAATGGGCTCCCCATCCTTGTGCATTGTATGAATGGGCCGCCCATCCTTGTGCACTGTGTGAATGGGGCCCCCATCCTTGTGCACTGTGTGAATGGGGCCCCCATCCTTGTGCACTGTGTGAATGAGCCCCCATCCTTGTGCACTGTGTGAATGAGCCCCCATCCTTGTGCACTGTGTGAATGAGCCCCCATCCTTGTGCACTGTGTGAATGAGCCCCCATCCTTGTGCACTGTGTGAATGAGCCCCCATCCTTGTGCACTGTGTGAATGGGCCCCCATCCTTGTGCACTGTGTGAATGGTCCCCCCCATCCTTGTACACTGTGTGAATGGGGCCCCCATCCTATGGCAGTGTGTGAATGGGCCCCCCATCCTATGGCAGTGTGTGAATGGCCCAAATACAGCAAAATACCTAAAATATAACTTTTAATAGTTCCTCTAAAAATAGGGAAGGATCACCTTGCCTATAAATAAAATAAATTAAATAGTCAGCTTCAGAGTTTTACAAGTCACTCCATACGATATCCACACTGTGGGGGTCCCAGACCTATTCTGTGAGGGTCTGTGGAAACGCCCATTATGAGGACAAACTGACCTCTGGGAAACAAGACACACCAGCAATTGGGTGAGATTGTTCCATTCTTTCAGACAATGCTAGGGTAATGTTCTTATCACTATAATCCCTGGACATTGCTGATTGCATTCCGGGTGTTGGAACATTAGTTGGATTTTGATTAAACACTTGTAAGTGTCATGGTCATTTAACCCCCTCGTTACCAACCTGAGGGTGGTGTTACATGTTATTAGTACTACTGCCACAGTGTGGATATCGTATGGAGTGAGCAGTTTTCTGAATGAATCAACTTTTGCCATCTCGGTTAAGTGTAACACCTGCCAGCACCATCTGTTTTTTTGGTGTAATATCACGCGACAGGGTGTGCTAGTCCCCTCTATGTCACTGGAGGACTTTGCGACTTGTAAAACTCTGAAGCTGACTATTTAATTTATTTTATTTATAGGCAAGGTGATCCTTCCCTATTTTTAGAGGAACTATTAAAAGTTATATTTTAGGTATTTTGCTGTATTTTGGTCCTTCACTTTACATACCACACCAGTGGCTGTATTATACATGTGTGAATGGACCCCCATCCTATGGCAGTGTGTGAATGGACCCCCATCCTATGGCAGTGTGTGAATGGACCCCCATCCTTGTGCAGTGGGTGAATGGGCCCCTCATCCTTGTGCAGTGTGTGAATGGGCCCCTCATCCTTGTGCAGTGTGTGAATGGGCCCCCCATCCTTGTGCAGTGTGTGAATGTGCCCCCCATCCTTGTGCAGTGTGTGAATGTGCCCCCCATCCTTGTGCAATGTGTGAATGTGCCCCCCATTCTTGTGAAGTGTGTGAATGGGGCCCCCATCCTTGTGCAGTGTGTGAATGGGCCCCACTATCCTTGTGCAGTGTATGAATGGGCCCCCCTATCCTTGTGCAGTGTATGAATGGGCCCCCCTATCCTTGTGCAGTGTATGAATTGGCCCCCCTATCCTTGTGCCCATCCTTTGGTAATGTCCTAATTCCTATTATGCCGTTGTTCGCACAAACACACACACACACACACGTTATTCTCACCTGTCCTCTGTTCCTGCGCTGTCCTTACCTTATCAGTCCGCAGGCTCATAGACCCCTCCATGATCCCGTCCGGTGCACGGTGCTGCCACCGCCGCAGGATGCAATCAGGGCTTTACTGCAGTTAAATGCTTTGCGGCGCTGTAAAGCATTTAACTGCAGTAAAGGCATGAAGTCACCTGCAGCGGCGGCTCTGTGCAGAGGACAGGATCACCGAGGGGTCTGTGTCCTGTGGTCTGGAAGGAGCAGATGGAGGCACCGCGGGAACGAGGAGGAGAGGTGAGAATATTTATATTTTTTTTTTCTTCGGCTCTTCCTAAGCGCTTACCTGCAGCCCTGCGCGTCCTCTTCTCTGCTGCTCTGGTGGCAGTGTGATGATGGCCTCTGTGTCGGTGTGGGGCTGAGCAGCTCCTCCGCCTCAGTCCTGACACCGGCCGCACTGTTCAGATGTACGCGCGTCTGAAAGAAGCGCGTACATTTGAATAGCGGCGCGGTCTCCAGCACAGTAGTGATGTGTCGGTCGTGAACAATCCGACACAAAGATCTGGCTTCCTGCAGGGACTGACAGGAGCCGGATTACCAATGAGAGTCACTAAAATCTCTAAACGGCTCTTTTCGCCGCTGAAACCATGCCCACCTAAACTCTGCCTACTCAACAATCTAATTGGTCACTCGTAAGTGGGCAGGGTTTAGCTGCGGGTGGGCGTAGCTTTGGCGGCGATATTGTAATCTTAAATATGTTTTCACTTGGGGTGAACACATATTTAATAAGGAGCTGAGAACGATCTGAAAGATCCGGCTCTTTTTAGTGAGCGGAGCCATGGGAACCGGATCACCAAAAAGAGCCGGACTGCCCATCACTAGGTCTGGGACTTCCGCAGTGCAGGACCTACAGTGATATCACATGACTGTGATGTCACCACAGGTCCTTCTACAAACTAGAGCGATAGTACGGAACTTGTGCTATTGCTGCAGTTTGGGATTGAAAGGCTGGGGGCCTATCAGAGCATGGGGTCCCTGCCCAGTCTGCCGCACATAACGCCGGCCCTGAGAAACCAGCCGCCCCACGGCGCTATACACAGCCCCGCACTATATAAGGCACAGGGGCCCACTGAGGGCCCGGATCCTACCGTGGGATTCCCCGCTACCCCGCCGGGCCAGACCGACCCTGGACTCTTGCTATACTTGGCACGAGAGCCGCGGGCACTGACACTGTCTGGATTCAGCAAAATGACTGTAACTGTCTGCCCTTTTTCTGAACTGTAAAGGGCCATTAAAAGGTTAAAAAATAAATAATAATAATTATACTCACTTCATAACTCATTTTTCTGGCCCCTACACTTCTCATTTTCACTTGTCTGGTCCTTATAACATCTTCCAATTGCCATCATGAGCACTTACTTACGGATCTGATGAGGTCCAGAACTCTTCTGCGCATGCAAGGTCACAGAACATGTCGTGACACAATGATGTTTTGACCTTTTTGCATGCTTGTGCAAATCTCTCCCAGGCCTCATCAGAGCTGAAAATTATGGCCTAGTTTTTGATGACAAAAGATTTCAGTGCTTCACATGTTCACTAATGCTTCATTCCCACTATGGATTGTAACGCTTGTCACTACCTTAAGGGGTTGCATAAACGGAATGGTAGTCAGGAGAGTCGGGGCCTGGTAACAGCAGGTCACATATAATCATAAGGGGTAAACAGAGATGTAGTCAGGGCACAATCTGAGAGTCCCAATAACAGAAGAGGATGTAGTAGTACAAGGGAGCAAGCAAAGACTTAACACACTGCTTTACACACTGCGACATCGCTAGCGTTTGCTAGCGATGTTGAGCGTGATAGCACCAGCCCCCGTCGTAGGTGCGACATTTGGTGATCGCTGCCATAGCGAACATTATCGCTACGGCAGCATCACACGCACATACCTTGTCAGCGACGTCGCTGTGACCGCCGAACAATCCCTCCCTCAAGAAGGAGGTGCATTAGGCGTCATAGCAACGTCACTGTGGCGTCACTAAGCGGCCGGCCTATAGAAGCGGAGGGGCGGAAATGAGCAGGACGTAACATCCCGCCCACCTCCTTCCTTCTGCATTGCCAGTGGACACAGGTAAGGAAATGTTTGTTGTTCCTGCGGTGTCACACATAGTGATGTGTGATGCCGCAGGAAGAAGGAACAACATCGCTAGTGCCCAAACAACGATATTTGGTTTTAGAATGACCTCTCCAAATCCAATGATTTTTACCACTTTTGGGATCATTGAAGGTCGCTCGCACGTGTCACACGCTGCGATGTCGCTAGCGGCGCCGGATCTGCATCACAAACACCAAAATTGTGACAGGGATGATGAAAAGCACATTTTTGTGATAAGTGGGTGCCCCGTCAATCAGACCCTCAGCGATTGTGCATTTCTTATAAATGTTATTTGACAACTCCTTTTTTTTCTAGGCTTCGTATTCTTTTGAAACTTATTCAAAATACATTGGAAAGGAAAACATGAAGAAATCAGTTAGATGTTAAAGGGCAGCCTATAACTCTTACATAAACAAGTCCTGATTTACAGTACAGTACATTGAAGCTTATAACATGCCGCAGTGCAGAGTGATGAGCCATTAAACCCCTAATCACAGTGAATTCATTCATTCAACTAAATTGTTAAAGAGCTCAATTTTGTCAACAATTATATTCATCTATTTTCTTTTCAATCTCCTCCCTCGCAATTGTCCTTGATCTGCTTCATTTTTTTTGCCACTTGACTGCATGCAAGGTCAGGGTAAATGAGAGGCAATCCTAAAAGAGATAAGAGCTGACAGAAAATGTAAGCAGTGGCAAATAATATAAATAATCTTCAGCTGGTGATAATAGAAATGTCAAGGAAACAGGAATTATCTTATGCGTGAGGAATCTTCCTTGGGCTTGGTGTCTGTAATTTCAAACCTCTAAATGGGTCAATTCAACTAAAAAGAAATAGGTTGAGACAACCATAGAAAAAGCAATTGTCTTAAAATACAAGCTATTAACACTTAAGACAAGCCAAGATGGTGCTCGATACAATAGATATCGTTCTAATTTGAGGAGACGTATCACCTATTAGTAGAGCGGAATGGACTGTAAATGGTTAATAATTCAATTGCATTTGGGCTATAAATCCTTATTTTAATACTGTTAACTTCATTGAACAGAATCAATATGTTGATCCTAGCTCTCCCCACACCAGCCACTTTACAGAATTGGCTTTTATAAGCCTAAAGAGTTAATCATTTTCATTTACTGTTCTTCAGTTTTTCTTTTAAGGCTGTAAACTGATAAAGATTTATAAGAGAAACTCCATTTAAACTATTACATGAAAACATCAATTTTAGTAAGCACTCCGGGCAAGGCTTCAAGGACAATTTTTGCTATATTGCCTGTTAGAGAGAAAAAATATAAGACACACAGCTATACTTTATTTGTAATCTACCATTTATACTGAGTAATAAAAGCTTTATAAAAATATCTAAATCACATAAACATATAATGCATTATAGTCATGATCATGAGCATTACCACTTAGAGATGAGCAGATCAATTCGCGAAGGGTCATCTTCAAGTCGAATTTCCTGAAACTTGTAATTTCTCGCAAATTCAAACATTTTGAAATTTAATTTGAATTTCACAAAAAATAAAGAAAAAATAAACCCTTCCTGGCACCTTGTCCCACCCTGATGAAGTATCAGAGTATCAACAGTTGCTGGTGAGCTGTCAAAAAGGCAGATCTGGCCAACGACGCAGCAGCGATACGGACCTGCAGAACGATCTCGCTGGAAAGGGAACGCTAGCACGCCTATTGGCTGGGTCGCTAACGATGTCGTTGTAACGGTGTCAAACACACCGATACATGCTGCAAAGTGGGAAACAAAGGACCAAAGAATGGTCCTGAATGACTTGTAGCGATCAGTGACCTCACAGCGGGGCCCAGGTCGCTGATGCGTGTCGCTGGAGGTCGCTGGGGAGGTCGCTATTACATCACAAAACCAGTGAAGTTACAGCGATATCACTAGCGATGTTGCTGTGTGTAAAGGGGCCTTATGACTTCTAGGAGATTATTATACCTTGTACAGGTGCTACAGTTATAATAATATAATAATAAGTTTTATTTCTATAGCGCCAACATATTCCGCAGCGCTTTACAATTAAGAGGGGACATGTACAGACAATACAAAATAACAAAATTAAGATACCAGGAGGAGTGAGGGCCCTGCTCATAAGCTTACAGTCTATGAGGAAATAGGGGAGACACAAAAGGTGAATGGGGGGGAGAAAAGCTTGTCATATATGGTCCAGCCATCGATTTAATAGGGGATTCAAAAGCAGCTGCATGAACCCGTCGGTGAGACTTTATACAGGTACAGGGGACGAGAACTGGAAGTAAGTTTTTTGAAGGGCAGAAAGGGACTAGATTAGATCAGGGAAGTGAGGTGATAGGCTAGTGTAAAGAAATACGTTTTTAGGGCCCGCTTAAAGGTGTGGTTCCTGGGACATTAAAAATAAGAAACCTCCACACTTGTTGGTTAGATTGATTACAATTTACAATTTCCATCATGGACTGCACATTGATGGCAATGTATACTGTCAGTGATTATTATGGATTCATAGACTTGTTTGCGTGATATTGATCCACGATTCAGAACAAAGCTGACACGTCTCCAAATAAGCATGGATGTTTGAACAGCACCATTGAATATAAGTATATGTTCCATCTTTGGAAATTGCAGATAGAACATGTCTGTGAAAAATAGATGTCTGAATGGAGTCTTAGGAAAAGTTTCCCAACATTGTTATTTCATTGAATGAACTAGTATTTACTAAAAGTAAGGGGTAGTGACAGATTCTCTACAAATTCAGTGACCCAGAGGTGATGTAATTTTGAATGCAAGAAGTTCTCTCTTACGCCATTCTTGATACAACCCAAACAACTGTGATGATTTCTGCTGAAGAATGCAGAGTTTGCCCTTGAGAAACTTTTGTCCCTGCACTTTGTGGGAGCTGGGGAGTGTGAGTAAAATTATTTTATTTTTATTGTTTTTACATTAGAGACATAAGGAAGACATATTTGACATATTTACCAGGATGAGGACATAAATTCCAGGAGGGGAACATATACGCCAAAATGGTCCCAGGAGGGGGACATATATACCAGGAGGGGCTCAGGAAAGATAAATGTAGAATTTATCTCTGAGAGATTATTGTTCCTGCACTTCTGGACTTTGTCTCAAGCTTCTACAGTAACACAAATGCATTCATAACCCAGACTATTATATTGAAAATTAATCACATATCCGACCAGACTCATATTCTTACTCTCCTCACGCCAGGACTTCCTCTACTCTGGACATTACCACTTACTGGGTCCTAACTGCAGCATCATTCCAATGCTGGACGGCATTGATAGCCAAATGCTGCGACTCTTGCAAAAGCCATTTAGAGAAGAGGGTAGGTATCACAAACTCATGGGCGGTGGTTAAAATTATTTACTAATTCCAAAGATGCTATATATCAATGAATTGAAAGGAAGATGATGCAACTAATTGGATTTAACTAATTGTAGGGGTTGTCTAGGCTTATTAAAAAAAAATATGTAAGAGCTACTCTAGTTCAATGTCCCTGGTGGTCCCCAGTGGACTTTTTACGTGACCATAGCAGCATATCACCTGTTTAGTCATCCAAAACTGTACATACAGGAATCAGCACTGAGGCTACTGATTGACAGCAGCAGGCAGGTTGTTGTGAGAAATAGCAATACTACCACAAAAAACAACAGGGAAAACTGGCATGGCAATGCTAGAGAGGCAGGGGATTTAAGGGGGCTTGTCACATACTATAAAGTTATTTAACTACAGATATAGGGTTGATCTGTTGGTTCTTAGTGTTATGAAGTTATGAAGGAGAAAATTAACTTTATTCACAGGATCAACCGTCTTTCAGTTATGCAGGCGGCCCACCAAGGCTTCAGTCATCACTCACTATACTGTGATCAGTGGCTGTATCCACTCTCCAGCATTTTGACTGGCAACAAGCCCAGCAGTGCATCGAGCTGGTTGTTAGTCCAAGTGCCCGGACATGCATATAGCTGGTGCTCACTTAAAGCTCATACAGACAACTGTATTTTTGATCCAACTGCGGTCCAACAAAACATCAGATCACACTTGTATTAATGTAATTTAACCATTAAAGAGGTAGTGCACATGTCCAATTTGCCACAATCGGATCTCATTTGGCCATTCAAGTCTATGGGTCTGTGAAAAAAATCAGTCAATAGTCGAATGACATTGTGGTGCCCCTGAGGCTTCAGGCGCCACAGGGTACTGCACCTCCATTAGGGTGTAGTACTTATCCCGGGTCCAAGCAATGTCGGCACCGGTTTCACTCACACATGCATACAGTTACAATGGGTTGCCCTACCGAATAGGGTCTGGGCCAGGGTCAGGTCACAGTAGGGGGTCACTACAGCGGTTGGGTTTACAGGACGCCACCATGCCAGGGGCTCCCCGATCCACTGGAACTGAGAATCAGGGTCAGGGAGAAGCACCGCCAGGGGAAGTCAGGAGCACACAGTGGGAATAGCAGGTTGACCTAATGAGAGTAGTGAACCAGCCGGTGGTAGCAGCTGGGGGCAAAAGCTTGGAACACACAACACAACTGCAAAAAGAGGAGAACAGCTACAGACATGGAACAGAGCAGATGTGCCACAAGGCAGCTCTGCGGGTCAAGGCATTTTCAATACAGGCGGCTGCTTTCACAGGACCGGCACTGTCGGGGTACAGAACCCTAGGGCAGGCATACTTCCTGTTGTCTAACAACTCTGCAAGGGTCGCGGGAATGGCTGTAACAGTCATCGGACCTGTCCCACGATTCCTGGAGCTAAATAGCATATAGGATCCAGGGCTAAGGTCTTCGACCAGCCCCACATCAGAACCGCACTATCAGCACACAGGAGCGGACACTTTACTGACACCAGGATCCTCAAGTGCTTCACGCCACAGAGATCCGATACTTAGCACATCAAAGGAGGAAGTGCCCATAGACTGACACACACCAGATCTGACCTTCCATAGATTCGGGATCGGCTGGAGCCCATCATGGCGGAGACTGGTACTCTGGGGCAGCGCCTGAACTAGCAGTGAGTAAAAGATCTGAAACAGCAGCCCTTGTCTTTGCCTCTCCTTTGCCGGTATCGTTGCCCAGCACTTTGGCACCAACGGGGACAACCACTTCCCCCGTCCGGCCTCCATCATCCTCCCCGGGGTAACCCCGCTCCGCCTGTTGGGAGCGACACCATGCCAGCTGTGACCTTCACCATCAGCCCCAGAGAGCAGCACCTGCAGCGGCGGCCCATCCCTGGCCGCGGATGACAGGTGGCGTCATGATCTAAAAAGGACTTTCCTCACTGTCACTACCACCCCCAGCCTCCATTCTTCCTCCCGTCTACTGCCTTCCCTCCCTCCTGTATGCCTTGGGGTTATGAAAGCAAGCCAGGCCAGCCTGAGACGACACAGAGGATTTGCACTCCCAGCCCGGCGACGTGTCGGGTGAATACGCCTCGACCCCGGGGTGTTACAACATCACAGACTGAAAGAATAGAGAAGAGGGAGATATTTTCCTTATTATTCTCCACATCCAAGAAAAATGGATCGAATTTTAATGAAACTCTGATGAAATGCGGATCAGAGTTTGATCAGAGTCTGATTAGTCAGACCATTTTTCACTGATGGAAAAAATGTGGTCATGGTACCCTAGCCTTAGAGCAGTGACTGAAGCCACATCGACCTGTCCAGTATGAACGAAAGCTCCTTGGAGGAATAAAGTTATTTTTCTTCTGGGTGCCGTGCTTTCAGTACAGTGACCGAGCACCTTCATAATACAATTAACCTATAGATTAACCCTATAAATGCAGGTTAAAAGCGCTATTATTCAGTTTATGGTATGGCATGGATGCATATCGTTTTTAGAGCAGAAATGAATGTCACACTGGGTTCAAGAGGACACTTGTCGAGCAGCTTAAGGCAGAGAGAAATCCAAGGTAGCCCACACTCACCTGAGTCTGGTTCCTAAACTCCCTCACATCCCTATATGCGTCCTTTTCCTACGTGCATCATCACATGCCTAGGCCACTGCTGACCCTGAACTTACCATCGCTAATCTTACTACTACAATAAAACAACACAAGGAGGGTAAAACAAATGACTAGGGAAAGACACAACAAAAAGCACTCCTTGATGTCTTCAGCATGAACTCTGCAGCTTCAACTGAAATGACACCACAACTATGCAGAGACGAGCTCCTTCAACATGGTGAGAATAGAGAATAGCTATCACCGGCATGGAATAAAACCAGGAAAGAGTGTGTATATATAGCAGAAGGGCCTGATGAATGCTGAATCTGTGCTTAAAGTTCAGAGTAATCTCAGCCAGAAGGGAAAAAGTCCTTAACAGTTTCAGCATGAAAACAAAGTAAATCCACTTAAATACAAAATGTAAACTGCGGACGTGACACACTCTTGACGGGCATTAAGATCAGAGATTAGAGTCATTCACTTAAGGCCCTGTCACACTAAGCAACATCGCTAGCAACATCGCTGCTAACGAACAACTTTTGTGACGTAGCAGTGATGTTGCTAGTGATGTCGCTGTGTGTGACATCCAGCAACAACCTGGCCCCTGCTGTGAGGTCGTTGGTTGTTGCTGAATGTCCTGGGCCATTTTTTAGTTGTTGCTGTCCCGCTGTGAAGCACACATCGCTGTGTGTGACAGCGAGACAGCAACAACTAAATGTGCAGGCAGCAGGAGCCGGCTTCTGCTGAGGCTGGTAACCACAGTAAACATCGGGTAACCAAGAAGCCCTGTCCTTGGTTACCCGATATTTACCTTCGTTACCAGCCTCCGCCGCTCTCACTGTCAGTGCCGGCTCCTGCTCTGTGCACATGTAGCTGCAGGACACATCGGGTAATTAACCCCATGTGTACTGTAGCTTGGAGAGCAAGGAGCCAGCGCTAAGCAGTGTGTGCGGCTCCTGCTCTCTGCACTGTGACATGTAGCTGCAGGACACATCGGGTTAATTAACCCGATGTGTGCTGTAGTTAGGAGAGCAGGGAGCCAGCGCTAAACATTGTGCGCTGCTCCTTGCTCTGTGCACATTTAGCTGCAGTACACATCGGGTAATTAACCCGATGTGTGCTGTAACTAGGAGAGCAGGGAGCCAGCGCTCAGTGTGCACTGCTCCCTGCTCTCTGCACGTGTAGCTGCGTGCGCTGGTAACCAAGGTAAATATCGGGTTGGTTACCCGATATTTACCTTAGTTACCAAGCGCAGCATCTTCCACGCAGCGCTGGAGGCTGGTCACTGGTTGCTGGTGAGCTCACCAGCAACTCGTGTAGCCACGCTCCAGCGATCCCTGCCAGGTCAGGTTGCTGGTGGGATCGCTGGAGCATCGCAGTGTGACATCTCACCAGCAACCTCCTAGCAACTTACCAGCGATCCCTATCGTTGTTGGGATCGCTGGTAAGTTGTTTAGTGTGACTGGACCTTTAGTAACTGTGTCCAGAGGTTCATGAAACCTAATCCTGCACAGAACGTCTGGGGTCACCTTCAGTAATCACTGCTTCTAATCTCAGGCAGTATGGCTTCATCTTAATATTGCTTTGAGTAGTGTGGCTGCAAGGATTTACAGATCTCCTGGCTTCCTCACCCTCTACTATGCTGATGATCAGATATGCAACACCAAAATAAGGCACATGCAGGCTGTTTTATAATTTTTAGTGGCCAGGGGGTATATCTGCATAGCTAGTGTTCAGCTCCATTTTTGGTCTCCTCCTTCCAGTTCCTGGTTTCACTGACAATGCAGTGTAGTTACTTTCATTTATAAAATGTTGCTTTTTTTTCTTAAGGCTGCTTTCACACATCATGTTTTTGGCATCAGGCACGATCCGGCAAAAAAACTGATGTGACGGATCCGGCGAAAAAACGGATCAGTTGCATCAGTTTTTTCCATCAGTTCCTTCAGTTTTTTGACGGATCCGTTGTGATACTGAGTATGCTCAGTTAAAAAAAACCATATCCGACGGCCGTATCTGTTTTTTTTCTGCATTATGCCTGATCCGGTGTCCATAGGCTTCCATTATAAAACACGCCGTATGGCGCCATATCCGTCGGGATGTGTTTTTTCACCAAAAACAAAAAACTTTCCCTTCTGCGTTCCAACCGGCCGCCGGACAAGCACATTTTGCCAGAACCTGCAAAAGCCAGATGAAACGCAAGGCCATCCGGCACAATCCGGCGCTAATAGAAGTCTATGGGGGAAAAAACGTTTTTTTTCAGGTTTTTGCCAGATTGTGCCTGATGGCAAAAAACTGATGTGTGAAAGCAGCCTTACTCTTTATGAGCACATAGAAGCTTGAGACACTCTCCATATTTCTTTGTGTACAACCCCCAGTCTCTCTATTTGCTAGTATTTCTAAAACTAAGAAATGGGAGAGGAGTAGAGATGGCCAGATCAATTCAAGGGATCCTCTGCACAAATTTTGATTTGCTGGGCTACAGCAACATCAACTGTCCGCCATGCTGCAATGGTGATGTTGTTTTAGCCCTAGGGATTCTAAAAGTGCTAGAGACTACTGACATGGCCAATGGACCGGAGTCCACCAAATCAATATGCCTATCTCTAGAAAGTAGACTAGAAAGCATCACAAGCAGAAGCTTTGACACATTTGTCACAAAACCACAAATCAGTTTTACAGAGAAGATGGCTAAACAAAGGATTTACTGATACTCTGTAGTAAACTGATGGGGAGTTTTTAATTAAGACTATTTAGAACATGCTATTTTTTTATTTACAATAGCAAAACAAGAACTCGAACAAATGCATGCATAGTCTTTAATAAAGAAAGGATAAAGCATAGTAGTTCACGTCCAGGAATATCTACATTGCACAAACTGTTACTTAATTTTAGAACTCATCAAATTCCTTTTACAATTTCCAAAAGAAAAAATAATCTGTCTCTTTTCCACTCGAGGTTCTGTATATTTTCCAATGTGGTGCACTCATTTGTTCTTTTGCTGGATTGTGTTGGCCTTGGCGTGGGCTGGATCATCCTGAGCTCCATTACGAGGAGGAATGAATGTTATGGTGAGCTGGATTTTACATTTCCTTTTACAAATACTTGTAACAAATTTTGTTTTCTTTTTTTTTTCTCCTAAAAGCTATGGTAAAAAAAGGCTATATATATCCAGGGTTTCTGGAGAACAGTTCTACATGATTTTGGTTTGCGACTTACCTTCATAGATATACTCAGTTTAAATATTTAAAAGTATATGACTTTTCTTATATTTGAGAACTTGCTGGAAGCAATGATGACCTTAAGGGTAAGATAAGAAGCATCAGTCATCCGTGTGTAAAACACTATACTCTACAGACCAAACTATAGAAATAAGTCACTGAAGACTTGGGGTAAAACATCATTAAGATACATATTCGCCCATGGCTTCAGTTCAAACATAACATTGTGTAGCTTTAAATGACATCAGACATCATGCATCATAGACAAGTGCTAAAACATTTATCATACATTGCCCAGCCTGGCACTTGGCTTAAGTTCAAGTTATGAATTTTGATTTTTTTCTTCTGGTCTAATTTTAGCTAGAAAACATAGAACTATAAATTTCTTTGTTTTTAAAGGATCATTTGTTTTCAATTCATTTAATATAAAATAAAACTCATAGCTATATATGTTGAAAAGAGACGCAGGTCGATCAAGTTTAACCTTTTTCCAACAGATATACATTCTCTATCAATAGATTATTTATAAACATGATACCGTTTATTGTGATAAAACCATGCAGCTTTTTTTTAAATTCTGTTAGAGCATCTGGCATTGCTATCTCTTGCTGTAAGGCATTCCACAGATTAATTGCTCTAACTGTAAAGAACCCTTTCCTATTTATCTATCGGAATCTCCTTTCTTACGCAATGAATTCTGCCTGGTTGCAGCCCCCAGCTGTCTGCTTTACACTCACTGGGTATCAAAATAGGGCAGGAGACCACATAATAATAATAATAATAATAATAATAATAATAATAATAAAATACAAATTATTATTATTAGTATTATTATTATTATTATTTTTCCAATCACAAACATGCCAATTATTGACATGGCTGTGATGGGTTCAGAAGTGCCCAAACCCAGAAAAGCTTGCTGACTGGCTGTTCTGCAGCCCTTATGCAAGCTTTATTTGGATGACAAACCCAAACAGGAATTGGAAGTGCAGGTAAATCTCTGTGTTTGGGACCCGAACAACCGGTGTTCTTTATGAGCCTCAAACTTTGCAGTTCCAGTTGCTCATTACTAATATTGAGAAGGGGGAATTTATTCTCCAAACAAATTAGTTTACTAAAATTTTAATTTTAACCCCTTCAGCCCCGGGGCACTTTCCGTTTTTGCGTTTTTGTTTTTTGCTCCCCTTCTTTTGAGAGCCGTAACTTTTTTATTTTTCCATCAATCTTGCCATATTAGGGCTTGTTTTTTGCGGGACAAGTTGTACTTTTAAATGAAACCATAAGTTTTACCATATGGTGTACTGGAAAAAAGCAAAAAATTCCAAGTGTGGAAAAACTGCAAAAAAAGTGTGATGTCACAATAGTTTTTGGGATGTTTTATTCACGGTGTTCACTATATGGTAAAACTGATGTGTGGGTATGATGCCTGAGGTCGGTGTGAGTTTGTAGACTCAAAACATGTATAGGTTTACTTGTATCTAAGGGGTTAAAAAAAATTCACAAGCTTGTCCAATAAAAGTGGTGTACGTTTTGCGCCATTTTCCAAAACCCGTAGAGTTCTCATTTTTTGGGATTTATGGCTCAGTGATGGCTTATTTTTTGTGTCTCGAGCTGACATTTCTAATGGTTAAATTTTTGCGCAGATGCTACATTTTGATCGCCTGTTATTGCATTTTGCGTAAAGCTTGCAGCGACCAAAAAATGTAATTTTGGCATTTGGAATTTTTTTGCCACTACGCCCTTTACTGATCAGATTAATTGATTTTATATTTTGATAGATAGGGCATTTCTGAATGTGGCGATGCCAAATATGTGTATATTTATTTCTTTTTTAACCCTTTAATTTTCAATGGGGGGAAAAGGGGGTGATTTGAACTTTTAGGGGTTTTTTTTGTTTGTTTTTTAAAACTTTTTTTTTTACTTTTTTTATTTTACTAGTCCCCCTAGGGGGCTATAGCGATCAGCAATCCGATCACTCTTATCTATCTGCTGATCACAGCTATACAGCTGTAAATAGCAGATACAGTCACTTCCTGCTTCCCTGGCCTCCGGGCCAGGTGAAAACGAAAGTGAAACCTCAAAGCTGCAGGCGTCATCACATGACATTGAAAACAGCTGATATGTGTGCCGATCAACGCCGCCTGCCCGCGGCAGGCGGGGCTTAACAGGACACGCTCCATAACGGATATATCCATCCATGGTCGTGAAAGGATTAACCCCTGGCTCAAAATTCAGCTTGGCCCTTAAGTGGTGTGAGTAGTCATCATTAGTGATGAGCGAATATATTCAGCACTATTCATTACCCGCAGGAATATTAATGTGTTCTAGATAATTTCTTCTCTCCAAGTATTTTGGTATTTGCTTTGTGAGTTTCAAGTTCCTTCACCACATGTTTGACACCTAATTTTCAGCCACTAATCATGTGGGGATTGCCTGCCAATCTCAATAATGCTATTGCCCTCTTTACTGGCATTACAGTGATTGACAGGCACAGTGAACAAAAAACGAAACATGGGGTTTGCCAGCTATTTGTGATAACCAGCTTAGGTAAAGAAGATAGCTGCAGGCTGCAGCCTCCAGCTGTGTGATTTGTCTTGGCTGGTTATCAAAAATAGAGGCTCCCTCACAATGTTTTTGTTTACTTTTTTAAATAAATAAGACAAAAAAAGACGTGGGCTCCTGCCCATTTTTGAAACCCAGCGAAGTTAAAGCAGATAACTGGGGACTGGTATTGTCATGCTGGGAAGGTCCATGGTTATTGGGCCCTTCACAGCTTAAAAATAGATGTGCCAATTGTGGCTCTTTACCTGGCTCATCCTGATTGCCCTGGTGCAATGGCAATCGGCGTATTGTATGGGGTTCATGTAAGCTGAGATTTGTCAAAAATCAAAACTGCCATCAAGCCCTGGGTTGGTAAGGGAGAGGTGTCTATGAGACCTCCCCTATTAGCAGACCTGTAATTAAAAATAAAAAAAACACAAACACAAAAATCTTTCATTTTAAATAATTTTAAAAAACACACCCTCTTTCACCAATTTTTTAACCCCCAAAACAACCACGTAGGTCCAATGTATTCACCACGACGTCTCACGACAATCCCGGCTCTACAACATCCAAAAGCTGCACTGATGGAAAATGTGACAGATTACTGTAGCTCCTGGGACATACTGAGTGCAGTGGGGAATGTCAGTCAGGTCACTGGAGTTTACCGGGTACTCCTGGTACCAACTGTGACTACTGGTTAACCCGCTGGTAGACTGATGGACTGCTGCATTGCAGGACTCAGCTGAACAGCAGTCAGACAATACGGCAGTCTGGTCACTGGAGTCCACACTGCTCTCAGTGAATTCAGTTGAACCCATAGCCATATTGCTGTACTGCTATGCAGCTGTGTCCCACAATCCAGTAGTGGGTTCAATTAAGTTCACTGAAAGCAGCCAGGGAGCCCCCGAGTATGAACTGTAGTGACATGACTGCAGGATTGCTGAACTGTTGGATTGCGAGACACAGTGACACAGGAATCCCGGAGCTGTGGGGCTTGTAGACCTTAAAGGAGCCTTTAGGAAAGCCTATAAGTTTCCTGGAGCTGCTTGGATACCTAGAGGCTGTGAACTAGTGAGAGTTGAAAGCCTCTCCATGTATCAGCAGCTGGGAACTCCAAGAACCTTAAAGGCTCCGTTAAAGTTACTGGGTTTACAGTTACCATGAGACCTGGTGGCTGTGATCCCTGGTAAGATCAAATTTAATTCACAAAAAATTGTAAAGGAGAAAATGGACAGGTTAATTTGGTATGCAATTTGTACTGAACGTGACAGTACCTCATATGTGGTTGTGATGGTGCGATATGGTTGGGAGGTGTATCATGTTGTGCAGATTCTTATTTTAAGCTTGGTTCACTGTCCATTATTTGTTCTGCTTGTGTGTACATTGTATTGTCTGTAGGTAATCACCCTCTCTAGTGTTTGTCACTAGGTGTGGGGTGAGGTATGCCTGGGATCCACCTAACTTCTTTGCTTACCTGGGGGGATGTGGTAGTCTGTTTGAGAACTTGAAGAGAGAAGGACGAAGATTGAACCTCTGGGCTGAAGGTGTGGCTCCTCGGAGAGACCTGGACATTTAACCATTACTGGACTATATTCATTTTTTGTTTACTATTTTTATCCTACGTATGGTGGATTATGTTATGGACCATTTGATTTGCTTGGAATAAATACTCTTTGGATTGTACAGCCATCTCTCACTCTGTTGATTGTGTGATATGGGAGAAGGACCCTGTCATCCTTGTGGGATCAACAGAGCACAGCTTAATGGAGATCAACCCACAGAGTGAGTACAGAAACTGGACTGCATCCAGTCTAAAGCAGAGAGCCAGAGATATGGGTCTGAGCTACCAGGGACTGAGTAAAGAAGCCTTAATTGATCTACTGGTGGGTGCAAGCCAGTCCACCTCCTCCCAGATGTCTGACGGAGAAACACTGGGGCAGGGATCCCTGCCCCAAAAAGCAATGGGTGGTGTGGTTCGCAGAAGAGATGGCAGCTCTTGGCCTCGGTGTATGTATGTAGAACAATTTCTTTACAAGTGTCCATCAGAAATACGGGAATGGGTCAGAGAGCGCACGCTGCACACCTTGGATAGAGCTGCAGCCCTGGCTGATGAGGCCCTTACTATCTGACTGCAATGGAGGAGGCTTAGGGGCAATAAGCCACAGTCTGATCCTCCTGCGCATCGGCCCTCTCCAGTTATCTCTGCCCCTCCACACAGCTGCAGGCCAATGACATCCACATCTCACAATTCTGGGCCCCTACAGTTCCGACCATGCCCCGGGGGAATCACAGACAGGAGATGTTATGGGTGCAGGCAACCTGAGCACCTGCAATCCAGTTGTCCCGCAAGGAATCAGAGGGACCCCCACCCACCTCCACCTCATCCAGTGCATTTTGTGCATTCCATCTCACCTGAGGAAGAGGTACAACCACCTCCACTGGAGTGTACCACTGACCCCTGCACCATAGATGCCCCTGTTGGAGTGTATGGCCTCCAACCTTTGTCACCAGGTTCTCCTACTGCCTTCTCCAGAATGCACATTGAAAGGAGTATGATACAGCGCAGAGGTCATCGATGTGGGCAGCATGGGCATCTGCAAAACACTTGCCCTGCTGGTCGATTGAGTAATGACCTTGAACCAAATCGACCTGTTCATTCTCTACAGTTGAACACAATGGGGGAAGTGTTCTCACCCCTTCAAGTTGACTTGCCTAAAGATTCAGGCAATCAAGGTCAGCCACTAGGGGTTTATGGGGTGTGAGCCACAGCCCCGAGTTCCTCTTACCATCAAAGCAAGCACTTACAGGAGGTTGTGCTGGATCGACAGAGAGTCATTGGATTTTGTGACTCCGGGGCATTTCTCACAATAGTTAATCCCCGAGTGGTTCAGTGAGAGGCAATACATCATGGACCAGGGATTGTTATTGAATTGGCTGGAGGACAAAGGAGGAATATCCCAAAGGCAACTGTAGATCTGGACTTTGGCTTTGGGGTCAAGCAATGTGTGGTTGGGGTGATGAGCGGCCTGCCTGCAGATATTCTCCTAGGAAATGATGTGGGAGATCTACAATGCCGATTTGTGGATGCAGGAAACACAGTTTGAGTGAAGGAGGACACAAAGGGAAGCTTGTCCTTCCAACCCTATCGCTGTACAAGGGACTACCTACAGCTTCTCCATCCAATACAAGCGTGGAAGCCAACACCAGAATGCTGATGGACTGTCTCGGGAAAAAGAACCATAGACTATTCACAGCTGAGCAACATGGACTTAAGTGAGATTGCCAAAGGTCTGTGTAGACCTCATGGCATACTCACTTATTCAGACGGAGGGAGAGGTTGTGATGGTGGGATATGGGGGGAGGTGTATAATGTTGTGCAGATTCATATTTTAATCTTGGTTCACTGTCCATTATTTGTACTGCTTGTGTGTACATTGTATTGTCTGTAGGTAATTACCCCCTGCAGTGCTTGTCCCTAGGTGTGGGGGGAGGTGGGCCTGCGATCCACTTAACATCTTTGCTTACCTGGGGGGATGTGGCAGTCTGTTTGAGAACTTGAAGAGAATTATTTATCTGTGGAAGAGAAAGCGCACATAGGGTCTTACCCGGTATGGGATTTCACAGATAGGGTCCAAAGGCACACTCACCTGATGAAGTTCTGTCAGGCACATTTCCTTATAAGCACATATATTTCAAATGGTGGTCAGCAGCCCCGAAGAAAGCGATAAAACAATATGGTAAAAAAGAGATCCAGGTTTAATGCTGCGCTAGAAACCACAAGAATCCAAGGGTATATGATGAAATCCTTTTTCTTTAGTTATGCAGGTCAACGCGTTTAAAAGACATATCCATCTTCTCCATAAGTAGAGATGAGCGAACCGGCCGTGGTTCGGCTCGAGTTCGGTTCGTCGAACGAGGGTCCCGTTCGAGTTCGGTTCGGCGAACGTTCGACGAACCGAACTCGAACCGCATAGGAAACAATGGCAGGCAATCACAAACACATAAAAACACCTAGAAAACACCCTCAAAGGTGTCCAAAAGGTGACAAACAACTCACAACACAAACACATGGGAAAGTGACAAAGACATAAACTCATGCGAAAACAAAAGAGCTGGACAAGGAAAAATAGGAGGAGACACAGATATAGGCATGGCATGCCCTTCTAAAATCATGTAAAACACCACAAGGTGACTCCAAGCGGAGTTCTCCCTTTTTTCCAAAAATTGGGCCACACACACCCACCCCTTCAGTGGCAGCACTTGCGCCCCAGTTGTACACTTCACAGCTAGATTTGCATCAAGCACATTCAAAAATACGCCATACTTAACCGTCCCCAGGAGGACACCGGGGTAGGTAGCTAAGTCTTTGCTGAACCATGACTTGCTCATCTTGGCTCCTTTTAAAAAACACAGCAAGCAAGGGTTGCTCCAAGCGGAGTCTCCCTTCTTTCCAAAAATTGGGCCCCACACACACCCACCCATTCAGTGGCAGCACTTGTGCCCCAGTTGTACACTTCACAGCTAGATTTGCATCAAGCACAATCAAAAATACGCCATACTTAACCGTTTCCAGGATGACCCCGGGGTAGGTAGCAAAGTCTTTCCTGATCCCAGATCTGTTCATCTTGGATCATTTTTAAAAACAATGTAAGCAAGGGTTACTCCAAGCGGAGTCTCCCTTTTTTCCAAAAATTGGGCCACACAGACACTCACCCCTTCAGTGGCAGCACTTGTGCCCCAGTTGTACACTTCACAGCTAGATTTGCATCAAGCACATTCAAAAATACGCCATACTTAACCAGGATGACACCGGGGTAGGTAGCTAAGTCTTTTCTGAACCATGACTTGTTCATCTTGGCTCCTTTTAAAAAACACAGCAAGTAAGGGTTACTCCAAGCGGAGTCTCCCTTTTTTCCAAAAATTGGGCCCCACACACACCCACCCATTCAGTGGCAGCACTTTTGCCCCAGTTGTACACTTCACAGCTAGATTTGCATCAAGCACAATCAAAAATACGCCATACTTAACCGTTTCCAGGATGACACCGGGGTAGGTAGCTAAGTCTTTCCTGATCCCAGCTCTGTTCATCTTGGATCATTTTTTAAAACAATGTAAGCAAGGGTTACTCCAAGCGGAGTCTCCCTTTTTTCCAAAAATTGGGCCACACAGACACCCCATCAGTTGCAGCACTTGTGCCCTAGTTGCAAACAGGATGTTTTGATTTGCATCAAGCACATTCCAAATCCACAAGCATTTACTCTCCCCAGGATGAGACAGGGGTAGTAAATTCCTTGTGGATCCATGACTTGTTCATTTTGATGAACGTTAGTCTGTCCACATTGTCACTGGACAGACGCGTGCGCTTATATGTCAGCACACACCCAGCAGCACTGAAGACACGTTCAGAGACAACGCTGGCAGCTGGACACGACAAAATCTCCAAGGCGTAAGTTGAGAGCTCTGGCCATTTTTCAAGATTTGAAGCCCAAAATGAGCAAGGCTCCATTTTCAAAGTCATGGCATCGATGTTCATTTGGAGATACTCCTGTATCATCCTCTCCAGCCGTTGACTATGTGTCAGACTTGTTGTCTCTGGTGGCCTTGCAAAGGACGGACTAAAAAAATTATGAAAAGATTCAATAAAATTGCTGTTACCAGCACCAGATACGGTGCTACTGGTACGGGTAGACTGTTGAAGATGACGAGACCGTTCCATGTTTGTCAAGTTACAACTGGGAGATTCACTCCCTGCACCTGCACGGTTGTTTGGTGGAAAAGCCGAGCTAAGATCGAGTAACAGCTTCTGCTGATACTCCTGCATACGTGCGTCCCTTTCTATGGCTTGAATTGTCAGAAAATTTGGACTTGTACCGGGGATCTAATAGTGTGGCACACCAGTAGTCATCATCACTTCTAATTTTGACAATACGAGGGTCATGTTGGAGGTAGTGCAGCAAGAAGGCGCTCATGTGTCTTGCGCACCCATGTGGACCAAGTCCACGCTGTGTTTGTGGCATAGAGGTGCTAACCGTTCTTTCTTCCTCTGACATCTCCCCCCAACCTCTTTCAACAGAAATTTGACCAAGGTCTCCCTCATCCGCTGAGTCTTCCATGTCCATGGACAGTTCGTCCTCCATTTCTTCATGTTCTCCTGCACCTTCCTCAACATTTCGCCTGCTACCATGCGCCCTTGTTGATCCCTGTCCCCCATGGTCCCATGCCTGCCGCGTTGGTGATGATGAACGTCTGGACCTTGGTGATGTTGTTGTGTCTTGCGCATATAAATCCTCTTGTAGTTCCTCCCCTTCCTGTTGTCCCACCCCCTGACTCCGAATAGTGTTTAGCGTGTGCTCCAGCATGTAAATGACTGGAATTGTCATGCTCATAATGGCATTGTCAGCGCTAAACATATTCACGCCATGTCAAAACTGTGCAGAAGGGTGCATAGGTCCTTGATCTGAGACCACTCCATCAGGGTGATCTGCCCCACCTCTGCATCTCGTTGGCCCAGGCTATACGTCATGACGTATTGCACCGGGGCTCGGCGGTGCTGCCACAGTCGCTGTAACATGTGGAGAGTTGAATTCCAGCGTGTCGCCACATCGCATTTCAGGCTATGAACCGGCAGGCCGAAAGACTTCTGGAGCGATGCAAGTCGCTCAGCTGCGGCGGTTGAACGGCGGAAGTGAGCAGACAGTTTTCGTGCCCTGGTCAGAAGGCCATCTAGGCCGGGATAGTGTGTTAAAAATTGCTGAACAACAAGGTTCAACACGTGAGCCATACAAGGCACGTGTGTCACCTTGCCCAGGCGAAGGGCCGCACCCAGGTTTGCAGCATTGTCGCACACGGCCTTACCAGGCTGCAGGTTGAGTGGAGACAACCATTTATTAAACTCAGTCTCCAGAGCTGCCCACAACTCAGCCGCTGTGTGACTACTATTTCCAAGACATGTCAAGCTAAAGACCGCCTGATGCCGTTGCACTCTGCTGCCAGCATAGTAATGAGGGGTGCGTGATTCCTTCTGCGCAGTGAGAACGCTGGTGGCCTGACCAGGCAGGCTTGGAGGTGGAGGACCCAGATGAGGTGGAGGAGGCAGAAGCAGTGGCGGAACTTGGACAGACAGAGGATTGACACACAAGTCGTGGGGACGGCAAAACTTGTGCAGCAGACCCTTCACCATCTATCACCATAGTTACCCAGTGCCCAGTCAGCGACATGTAATGTCCCTGTCCATGCTTACTGGTCCAAGTATCGGTGGTGAAATGCACCCGTTCACACACAGAGTTTCTCAAGGAAGCGGTGATGTTGTGTGCGACATGCTGGTGTAGCGCGGGCACACCTTTCTTAGAAAAGTAATGGCAACTAGGCATCTGGTACTGGGGCACAGCGACAGACATAAGGTCTCTAAAATCCTGTGTGTCCACCAGGCGGAAAGGCAACATTTCGGTAGCCAAGAGCTTACAGAGGGATAGAGTCAACCTCTTAGCTTTGTCATGGGTCGCAGGAAATGGCCTTTTATTTGTCCACATCTGAGGGACAGAGATCTGGCTGCTGTGTGTAGACGGTGTTGAGTAGGGTGTCCCTGGAAAAATGCAGGTTTGTGAGGAAAGTGCAGGCGTAGACATGATGTTTCCTTCATCCAACGTTGGTGCTATCGATGTCTGAAAGAGCTGTACACACGCACTTGTTTCCCCTTCCAAACCAACTGACGACTTACCAAGCAAACTGCCTGTTGCGGTTACAGTGGTGGAAGTTGTGCGTGGAAGACCAGGTGTGACAGCTGTCCCCACAGTCCTAGAAGATGAAGAGCGCGCAGATGCACTGGAAGGGGCAGGCGGTAGATTGTTCGCTCCGCTAGGCCGCATTGCAGCACGGTGAGTTTCCCACTGGGACATATGATATTTATTCATGTGATGATTCATGGAAGAAGTTGTCAAACTGCTGAGGTTTTGCCCTCTACTAACAGAATCACGACAAATTTTACAGATCACATAATTTGGGCGATCTTTTGCTATGTCAAAAAAGGACCAGGCTAGGCAAGGCTTAGAGGGCATGCGACCTGCTTAGCCCCCCTCACTAGTGCTCAGAGGCAGAGTGGTGTCTGAGGATGCAGTTGTAGACGTGCTACCAGTGCTCTGACTCTGTCCAGGAAGGCGCAAGGTAACTTCGTCTTCGGTTGCATCCTCCTCCACCACCTCTGTTGACCTCCTCGAGTGCCTGACTGGGGGTTGACAGTAGGTGGGATCTAGAACTTCCTCATCAATTGTTGTGTTTGCACTCCCCTCATCCTCAGACTGAGCCTCTTCTTGCCCTGACCAAATATTTAAGTTGTCATCCCAATCTGGTATCTGCGTCTCATCGTCATCAGTATGTTCCTCATTGTCTATAACAACAGGTGTTACAGTTTGTGAAAAAAGGTCAACATTATGCTCAGAAACTTGGTCCTCACGGCCTGAATCAGGGTCACAAAGGTTCTGGGCATCACTGCAGACCATTTCCTGGTCTGTACTCACTGTAGCTTGGGAGCAGACTTCTGATTCCCAGGCTATAGTGTGACTGAACAGCTCTGCAGACTCAGCCATCTCAGTTCCACCATACTGTGCAGATCGGATGGAGACTTCAGAGCTGGGAGAGTGCAAGTGTAATTGGTCTGACAACTCAGAGGACTGGTGTTTTTTGGATGCGGTAGTTGAGGTGGCGGAGAGGGCACTTGTTGGACCACTTGAGATCCATTCAAGCATTTTCCTTTTTTGGCCATCATCTACCTTTGTTTCAGTTGTTCTTGTCCGTAAAAAAGGGAGCACATCGGATTGTCCACGGAAAGTAGTAGACATCTTACTTTTGCTGGAAGATGGTCTATCTTCAGCAGATGTTAATGGAGCTTTGCCACCTTCCCCACGGACAAACCCTTTTTTTCCTTTTCCAACACGCCTCTTCCCCTCTCCACCAGCATCTGTCATTTTGCCACTCATTTTGATTGCGACAAGATTGTGCACTTAAAATGTGGTAGTAAAAATTGAGAGGTGGTGTAGATTTCAGCGGTGGTCTAGCTTTATTAACAGCAGAATAAACAACAATAATTATCCCTGACAATGCAACTACGGCCCTTAAACTGGCAGCATAGTTTGCTAGTATAATGGCTTAGTAACAATGAGTTTGAGTGTGCAATGCAGGCAGACGTGCTGCAAATATCTTTGCACTAGTGGGACAATAATGAAGTCCAACAGCCACTTTTAGGATGCCACTAAGTTTCCTCAGTGTTTGTCAGTATAATGGCTTAGTAACAATGAGTTTGAGTGTGCAATGCAGGCAGACGTGCTGCAAATATCTTTGCACTAGTGGGACAATAATGAAGTCCAACAGCCACTTTTAGGATGCCACTAAGTTTCCTCAGTGTTTGTCAGTATAATGGCTTAGTAACAATGAGTTTGAGTGTGCAATGCAGGCAGACGTGCTGCAAATATCTTTGCACTAGTGGGACAATAATGAAGTCCAACAGCCACTTTTTAGGATGCCACTAAGTTTCCTCAGTGTTTGCTAGTATAATGGCTTAGTAACAATGAGCTTGAGTGTGCAAAGGGCAGGAGGGTACAGTGGCAGGGTTGTGGGTCTGGGTAGAGGAAAGGAAGCCTCCCTTTCTATCCCTCCTAATGGGGAAATGCAGCGAGGAAATCCCTGACCTTAGCTACACAGACGCTGTCAACTTGTGTAGCTGTTAAAATCTGTTTTCACGGACCTGACTGTCACCTATGGCTCTGACCCTACTGGTATTAGCCCTTACAAGGACTAATAGAAACTTCTATCCCTATTCTATATAGCGCTGTGTATAGAGCGTACACAGCAGTATCGGAGACAGGAGCTATGCCAGCGGTGACTGACACCCAGACTCAGAAGGCAGATAATGGCGTGCTGGAGGAAAATGTCCGTTTTTATAATGCAGGGACATGTGACATGGACATCCTATCACACATGCCGTTGTATCTCTGTTGTAAGCTCGGTTCTGATCTCGTATCTCTGCAGTAAGCTCAGTACAGAGAAGCAGTGTGTGGGGGGATATAAAACAGAGGAGCAGTGTGTGGTAAAGATGTGCAGAGGAGCAGTGTGGTGTGAGGATATTATACACAGGGGCATTGTGTGGGGGGCATATTATTCAGTAAGAAAGTGTGTGCGTGGATATTATATATTGGGCAGTGTGGGAGAGATATTATGGAGAGGGGCAGTGTAGCAGGTGTATTATGGATAGGGGTGTTGTAGAGGGTGTACTATGGAGAGGGGCTGCGTAGGAATGTATTATTAATTTTCTGAGAGAAATACTTCATTTTTGGAACAAGTTCAAGGGTGTTAACAATTTTGACTGTGTATGTTTATATATATATATATATATATATGCAGTACTGACCAAAAGTTTGGACACACCTTCTCATCTGTAGAACAACTGTTAAGAGGAGACTTTGTGCAGCAGGCCTTCATGGTAAAATAGCTGCTAGGAAACCACTGCTAAGGACAGGCAATAAGCAGAAGAGACTTGTTTGGGCTAAAGAACCCAAGGGATGGACATTAGACCAGTGGAAATCTGTGCTTTGGTCTGATGAGTCTTTGTAGAAAAGGTGAACAGATGGACTCTGCATGGCTGGTTCCCACCGTGAAGCATGAAGGAGGAAGTGTGATGGTGTGACGGTGCTTTGCTGGTGACACTATTGGGGATTTATTCAAAATTGAAGGCATACAGAACCAGCATGCCAACCCCAGCATCTTGCAGCAGCATGCTATTCCATCCGGTTTGTGTTTAGTTGGACCATCATTTATTTTTCAACAGGACAATGACCCCAAACACACCTTCAGGGTGTGTAAGGGCTATTTGACTAAGAAGGAGAGTGATGGGGTGCTACGCCAAATTACCTGGTCTCCACAGTCACCAGACCTGAACCCAATTGAGATGGTTTGGGGTAAGCAGGACCGCCATGTGAAGGCAAAAGGGCCAACAAGTTTTAAGCATCTCTGTGAACTCCTTCAAGACCGTTGGAAAACCATTTCCGGTGACTACCTCTTGAAGCTCATCAAGAGAATGCCAAGAGTGTGCAAAGTAGTAATGAAAGCAAAAGGTGGCTACTTTGAAGAACCTAGAATATAAGACATATTTTCAGTTGTTTTACACTTTTTTTAAGTATTTCATTCCACATGTTTTAATTCATAGTTTTGATGCCTTCAATGTGAATCTACAAGTCCTAAAAATAAAGAAAACTCTTTGAATGAGAAGGTGTGTCCAAACTTTTGGACTGTACTATATATATATGTATATATATACACAAATACACACATTTTTTCTAAGAGTGGCGGTGAGGCTCTGGAAGGTTTGTGGGGTGGAGGCGGAGCTGGGGTGGAGCCTGAGCAAGGTCTCAAGGGGGGCACAATTTTTGCAAGTATGGTGTTTGCTCTGAAATTCCTAGTGGTGCCCCTGGTCAGAGCTGCCACTTAGCCTTAGATTACTAATAGGAGGCATCTATGAGCGCCCCCATTACTAATCTGTAAGTGAAAGTAAATAAACACAAACACCAAATAATTTCTTTATTTGAAATAAAATACAAAAACCCACCCTTTTTCACCACTTTGTTAACCCAAAAAGACCCAGGTCTGACATAATCCAACCATTTTGTGGATCCATGGATTCTCAAGCTGTCTAAGGCTAGCGCCACACATCCGTGCCTCCGGTACGTGTTTGGCATTTTTTACACGTACCGGAGACACGTGCTTATGTTGACACAGTCATTTTAATGTAAATAGGCTCACGTCAGTGTTTTGGCACGGAGCGTGTGTCCGTTCCGTGCCTACGTGTGACCGTGCCGAAAAAGCGCTGACATGTCCATTTTCCCCCGGCATAACGTCCTCACGGATCCATTAAATCCTATGGGTCCGTGTTTACACGTACGTGATACGGATGGCCACCGTATGCTATCCGTGTGGTCCGTGTCCGTGTTTTAAATTTGAAGGTTGTTACAATTTCAAATACATTCAGGTGGCGTAGCTATCATATTTTTTTTGCTCAAAACTTACTTTGCATTTGCAGAAGGAGTGAGCAAGCAAGCAGTTGTATTTCTGTGTAGTGAAAGAACTATTTTGAGCACAATTTCTGCTTCCAAATATAATAATGGCTCCACGGGTGGACACGGAGAAACTGATAACAGCTGTCGAGACTCACCCACCATTATGGGATACACGTGTTGATGGTTACCATGACAGACTGACAGTTGACCGCCATTGGCTTCAAGTTGCTGAGGAAGTGTACCCCAATAATGCATGGGATAGATGTTCGCCTTCAAAGCGTGCTAAATATGGTAAGTTTTTATATTATTTTTATCTTGTTTTTATTTGAATATATATATTTTGGTTTTTTTTTTAATAATTTTAAACTGTGAATGTTTTGTTATTGTAATGTTGTTTTTAATTAAAATTAACTTTGTGAAGAATTGTTATATGTATTAATCTATTTATTGAGTTAATGTTAAATTTAAATAAAGGTTACCTAACATTACAAAAGTACAATAATTCAAAGTAAACTTTAATTTGTAATATGATTTTTAATTCTTCATGAAGTTAATTAATTAACCGATAAAACTGTCATGTGAATTTCAATTCCATGTTTTTTTAGTCTAATTTTTGTTTCACAATTTCTAATCATGTTTGTTTTTTGTTTTTTTTTTTTGGTATATTTTCATAATAACATTTGAATATCATGACCCAAATTAATAAAATAATATTTCTCTTTTTTTTACCCTAAATTATCTTGTTAATAAAAAAACATTCCTTTTTTATATCTATATCAGAATTACTTCAAAGTTATTTTATGAGAAATATTATTTTGTTATGTGTGAATGTATAAAAATGTTTTTTAGTGAACAATATATAAAATACTGAATTTTCCTCTAATGTATTTGTCCACCTTTATTTTTTAAAATTGTATATTACATTTAGCAAACATTATTATCATTAATGTGTGCAGAATTATGCTGAATGTTGCAAGTGACATATTTGGTTATATTCAACAGTTGACTTGGTCAAAAGGCGTTGGCGTTCAGCACGTGATCAGTACCGAAGGGAGTACAACCCTATACCATCCTCATCCAGCCAAGGCCGCAAACGCAGATATGTTTATTATGAACAAATAAGCTTCCTAGCACCCATCTTAGAAGTAACACAGTAAGTGTTTTTTTTTTTGTTCCCTAACAATAATTTTTCATAATAATTCCTTTATTTTCAGAAGTTATTTTTAAAAAATTAAAATGTTATGATTGTAATATGTTATGTAATTTAATATAGAACAGAGGATAATCTCGACGATTCTGATGAACAACCAACAGCTGGTCCCTCTGCTACAGCCACCTCAGCATCAGAACAAGAACCTGGCAGAGAAGACAGTGAAAATCAAGAGATTCAACAAGATGCAGCAGCAGCAACTGAATCACATGAGGGTGGGACAGAGAGTGCACAAACCAACACCCAAGGCTCATCAACACAACAAACAGCAACACCAGCAACACAATCAACACAAACAAATGTACTTCCACGTTTTGCACCACAACCTCTCCGTCCAAGAAGAATTCGCAGACCTGAGGAAATGAGATCCTTACCGGAAATAATTGACACACGCATTATTCACATAATGAACACTTTAATTCCAGAAACAGATGCCGAGCGTTTTTGTCGGTCTTTATCTACTAGCTTAACCAAAATTGCATCCGATAGGCAGGAACGTGTACGTGCTGCTATGCTGACCCTACTTTCAGCTAGTCAGGCAGAACAGGAACCAGTGAGAGTTTATGAGGCCATAGAAAATTGGCGTACCATTATGCAACAACATACAGTCCCAAACACAACAGACAATCAAAATACCATTTCAACACAAACAACAATGGCAACAGTAATTGTCACTAATCCAGTATTACAACAATCTGGTCAACCTTCTATTGCTTCAAGTACGGTATTCCCAACACCAATTAGACAAGGGTATGTTGCAACCAATACTGGCGCCTTAAGCACTGTACAAAGTGCTACCTCACAGCAACCCATAAACTATATGAATTTACAACCCACTCCAAGTACTAGTTACTTTACTCAACCCACAAATATTGGTGGTTTACCTAACTTGTTTCCTGGTTCAACATACCCACAATCATTCATGATGCCTCATTATCCAATCTCAACTATGTTACCTACACCACACTTACAAACATCAGTCAACTATCCTCCAGGTCAACAACATACACACACACAATACCCACTTACCCATGTAGACCCACAGGTGTACTCAACAACAGGCAATGTGTTGGGCCAAACCAGCATGCAACAGACTGTTCCACACACTACTGTAGTTAGTAATAGGAATGTTGTTCAGCAAACAACTGCTTCCATTCCTGAAAATACTATTTCTGAGGCCACCCAAAACAACATACTCAGCAACACTCAGGTTACTTCCCTAGAAGATCTTGTAGACTTATGATACACATTTTTGGTAATCTTTACATTCAACCAACAAATATGATGTATGTGACCCAAAAAAAAAAAGGGATTGCCAAAAATGTTTAAACTCAGAGTCTTCAAACAACAACAAAAAGGCATGTGTGATTATATTTTGTGCCGGATGACATATATGTTTTATGCCATGGATATGGTTTTTTTTTAAGAACACATTTGTAACCAACAAATTAGATGGGTAGATGAGTTCTTATATTCTCAAAACCAAGTTTCCAATTATTATGTATATGTAAATGTCCAACATGAGACCAACATAATTGGTTGACAATTTAACAACATTGCAAGCAATGCTAAAATTTTGGCAATTGTACTATTTTAAGTAAAGTATATTAAAAATTTGTAAAGAAACCAAAAAAAATGTTAACTTTTTAATAGTTTACAGAAGATGAGCAAGATTTTCATTTTTTATTGGGCAATAAAAAAATAACATCATTACTTTATGGAATAATAGGCATATTATTAATAAAAAAATATGTTTTCAAAATAAAGATTCTGGGTTTTTTTTAAATTTATATATAATATTGCATTTTTTCCATAGACGATTAACATTATTAATTTTGTAAGTTTAAACAAACAAAAATTCAGGATACTAACACAGAAATGTACAAACACATACATACAACATTCAGAAATCCATGTTGTTAACAGAAATGTCAGTTGGTGATTAACGCATTTTCACTTTAATACAAGTAAGCTTTAAGCTCTTAGATTGTTTAAACAAATTAAACATTTTCATCTAAGTGAAAATAATACATTTTAACAAAAACATACCCATAAAAATCTTAACAAACATCAATATTATTATTAGCATCAAAACAATTAAAGTAATCAGTAAATAATTTTCTAATTTGTAAGCCAGATGTCACGGAATTATGAGACATAGGTTCACCTGTTGGATTAACAACATGGTTTATCTGAGATTCATCATCAACATAAGTTCCTCCTTCATGTATCCGACAGAAATTGTGAAGCACTATGGTAGCCTTGATGACAGATTTGACAGAGTTTGGCTGCAACTGAATAGTTGTGTGATAAATGCGCCATTTGTTAGCTAAAATACCAAATGCACACTCCACATAACGTCTTGCTTTAGTTAGGCTATTATTAAAGTACTGTTTCCTGTCATCAATTGATCTCCTTGGATATGGTCGCATAACATGTTTGTTTAATGCAAATCCTGCATCTGCTACCATGACATATGGTGCCAACGGTCCAGATGTACCAGGTAGGGCAACTGGGGGTGGGATCAATAATGAATTTTCTTGCAGGCGTTGGGCTAATCTTGATGAACGGAAAATACGGGCATCTGAGGCACTACCATAGGCCCCAATGTCAGCATAAATAAAACGGTATTCTGTGTCAACCAATGCCAAAATAACAACCGAAAAAAACTTATGAAAATTGAAATAACGTGACCCAGAGTTTGGTGGTTTTTTAACTCTGAAATGCTTGCCATCCAAAGCTCCTATGCAGTTAGGAAAGTCCACAGAGTCCTTGAAGCCCTTAGAGATTTTCAACCAATCTTCTCTGTTTGGCTGAGGCATCATTTGGTCTTTTAAATGTTGCCATATCATGTCGCATGTGTGACATACTATAACGGCAATGATTGATCTCCCCAACAAAAAATCAAAATGTAAAGCACTAAAAGATTGCCCAGTCGCCAAGAATCTATGAACACAAGACAAACAATGATTTTCAATTATCAATATGTTTTTTTTACAGAAAAGCAAACAAAACAAACCACTAACATTGAGTAAAAACTGAGATTAGATCAAGAAATATCAATTACACATTTCAATGTGAAACCTAACACATTTAAAAAAAAAATTAAAAAAAATATACCTCAGAGTCACCATAAATCTCTCCTCAGGGGAAATGGAAAGCCGCATCCAAGTGTCCTGATGTTGCAAATGAGGTCGTAAAATATTTAGTAAGTAATCAAAACTCTCAACTGACAAACGGCAGTATGAAAAAAACTTATCTGGGAAATTCCGTAACTCAAAAAATAAAGTATGGAAATGACCATGCATAGGCCGCATCATGATTAGTGGATGCACCCACAATCTGTTTCTTCTTACATTATCATATTGCAACATGTGCCGTCTAACGCCAAAACGACGAGATATAATCCAACATAAAAACACTAAGACCTCCGTGGATAACGGCATTGTGAAAAATTTGTCACAACACATAGGTGCTCCAAGGCAGAATACAAGCAGGAAACAGTTTAAAGGTAACTTATATTTATGTCCTAATCACATACACCTATGTGTCATTTAATTCCAACTGATGACCATTATCTCAATGTGTGAAACATGTTAAACACGCACTAAAAAACGGACTGCACACGGAACACACACTGACGTATTTCACGCACAGGAAAACGCACACACGTACACACGTATCACACACGATATGCATACGGACACTACACGGAGGGGAAAAACGGACACAAAATACGGAACACGGACACAAAAAACGGACTACAGCACACGTACGTTTTTTACACGTGAGTGTGGCAGAAGCCTCATACTGTAGTTATCACTTATCTTATGGATAGGTCATATATCTTGTTGGGACTCACTCCCACTTGCATAGTTAGTTGATTCTTATCAAGAAAAGTAAGATGAGTGAGATCATTTTGGTATTTCATATGTCATGCGAGTGTGCAATGTTTTTTGTCACCTAGTATCCTTATGACATGCGTATGCCATGTGTATAACATGCATTTCTACAATCATTTACAGGAGCATTTACAGAGTTCTGTGCCACACAATGGCAACGTATCTGTGTGCTTTTCCTATCAATGTTGATATTGCTAGCTTAGTAGCTCTTTGTTTTGTGTTCTATATGTTATTATCACATTTATATTTAACAAGGCTATTTCATCACTTTTTTGGAGAGCACAAGTTCCTATTAATATAGAAACTTATCATATATATAATCTTATACAGTTAGGTCCAGAAATATTTGGACAGTGACACAATTTTCGCGAGTTGGGCTCTGCATGTCACCACATTGGATTTGAAATGAAACCTCTACAACAGAATTCAAGTGCAGATTGTTACGTTTAATTTGAAGGTTTGAACAAATATATCTGATAGAAATTGTAGGAATTGTACACATTTCTTTACAAACACTCCACATTTTAGGAGGTCAAAAGTAATTGGACAAATAAACCAAACCCAAACAAAATATTTTTATTTTCAATTTCAAATTTATTTCCATTGCAGAATGTTCCACTTTTTTGCACTCATTAACTCCTGGGTAGCTTTGACTGTATGCTTGGGGTCATTGTCCATCTGTACTATGAAGCGCCGTCCGATCAACTTTGCGGCATTTGGCTGAATCTGGGCTGAAAGTATATCCCGGTACACTTCAGAATTCATCCGGCTACTCTTGTCTGCTGTTATGTCATCAATAAACACAAGTGACCCAGTGCCATTGAAAGCCATGCATGCCCATGCCATCACGTTGCCTCCACCATGTTTTACAGAGGATGTGGTGTGCCTTGGATCATGTGCCGTTCCCTTTCTTCTCCAAATTTTTTTCTTCCCATCATTCTGGTACAGGTTGATCTTTGTCTCATCTGTCCATAGAATACTTTTCCAGAACTGAGCTGGCTTCATGAGGTGTTTTTCAGCAAATTTAACTCTGGCCTGTCTATTTTTGGAATTGATGAATGGTTTGCATCTAGATGTGAACCCTTTGTATTTGCTTTCATGGAGTCTTCTCTTTACTGTTGACTTAGAAACAGATACACCTACCTTACTGAGAGTGTTCTGGACTTCAGTTGATGTTGTGAACGGGTTCTTCTTCACCAAAGAAAGTATGCAGCGATCATCCACCACTGTTGTCATCCGTGGACGCCCAGGCTTTTTTGAGTTCCCAAGCTCACCAGTCAATTCCTTTTTTCTCAAAATGTACCCGACTGTTGATTTTGCTACTCCAAGCATGTCTGCTATCTCTCTGATGGATTTTTTCTTTTTTTTCAGCCTCAGGATGTTCTGCTTCACCTCAATTGAGAGTTCCTTAGACCGCATGTTGTCTGGTCACAGCAACAGCTTCCAAATGCAAAACCACACACCTGTAATCAACCCCAGACCTTTTAACTACTTCATTGATTACAGGTTAACGAGGGAGACGCCTTCAGAGTTAATTGCAGCCCTTAGAGTCCCTTGTCCAATTACTTTTGGTCCCTTGAAAAAGAGGAGGCTATGCATTACAGAGCTATGATTCCTAAACCCTTTCTCCGATTTGGATGTGAAAACTCTCATATTGCAGCTGGGAGTGTGCACTTTCAGCCCATATTATATATATAATTGTATTTCTGAACATGTTTTTGTAAACAGGTGAAATAACAAAACTTGTGTCACTGTCCAAATATTTCTGGACCTAACTGTATATATATAGATTCATATTTGTTTTCATTGTTTTTGTATGTAAGTCAATTTATTCTGATTTTTTTAAAATTCCTGCTGCAAAGTGACATAAGGTGAACTTAGCTTTCGGCAACATCTTAAGGTCACTAGAATCCCAAATTTATCTGTTTTTAGAAATATATAGGGTTTGTGAAACATTTCCTTTTTACAGCATATTATTTATTTATTTAGTTAGTTAATCAATTAATTAACTAATTTCTGTTGTAAATCCAGATTCTGTTCTGGTAATTTTATGAATTTATTTGCATTGATACATTTTTTTCTATTGAAAAATTACATCATGATGCTTGAATGTAAAAACTACTATTTTGATAATATAGCAGATGTTTTCTTTCAGAAAATATAAGTGTCGGAGGTGGTCGATTCACTCCCACTCCTAATATACAATGCTGTGACATAAATATGTTTAATATTGAATGTACATGCGACATCTAGCAGCCGATAGGTTATAGTGCATTATTGAATATTAAGTTTATTGCTAGTGTGCGCTTTAGAGTAATGTATAATATGTGTTGAATCAATGAGCTGTGTAAGGCGGAAGGCACAATTTCAGGAGTCATAGGAAGCATAAAGTATAGAATATAACTAGAGCTGAGCGGATTGCTCATAATCTGGGTCCGGCGGATCCGTCGCGGGTTGTGAAAAAAGTCCGGATCCGATCCGTAATCTGGACCAATGTAAGTCAATGGGGAGAGAGAGAGAGAGAGAGAGATCCCGAACCCGGATCGTGCAGCCGGATTCCCGAATCCAGGTCGGACCCGGATCGGACTCTGAACCGGCGCGGATCCGGACTTTTACAGTTCGGGTCCGCTCAACACTAAATATAACATGTTTTCTTTTATTACAGGAAATTTTGTAATGTGTATTATGTAAAGTATAGGAATGTTTTAGATAAGGTTTAGTGCAACCTAGGGACAAATGTGCAGGAGAGGGTTCATTGGTAGATAATCTGTTAGCAATATGAAATACTAAGTGCAGGTTCAGCAGACTAGATATTGATACAGTGGTAGGGCCCAGTGGGTAGAGTAAAGAGTGAGTTAATAAGGCAGATAGACCAGATGAGTCAATTCAGTTCAGTTTAGTTGAGCGATAGTAGAGTTCTGTACAGAAGGTCCTAGGATCACAAGCTCTGTATCAGGGTTTGCCCATACCTCAGATAGTATCCACCATTGTATCCTATGGACACGGCTGCAAGAGACGGGGACCACTGAAGTCAGACTCACCTGCTGAAGGGATAGCACCCAGGGCAAGGCCTGGACAGAAAGTTACTCAACTGAGCAGTGGCAGCAGAACAGTAGCACATGAGAAAGTGGCATCTCTGTCCTAGGAAGAAGATTGTGAAAGTGTTTATTATGAAGATCGAGAAAGGTTACTATGAAGATGTCTCTTATGAAGAACAAATGCTGAATAAAAGAAGTTAGGGTTTGAGTTAAAGAAAATTTATTTTCTGTGATGTCTATGATGGTGACCGTCGACAGGGTGGTAGTCGAGCCATCGAAGAGGCAAGTAAGTGTCGCACCCTCCAGCTGGACTGGAACACATGCACTACTCCTGATTTATGAAGCAGAGGGGAGCACTGCCAGCTCCTTTATGATAAATGTTTCTTATTGGAATATAAGATACATTTTTATATGTAAATTATTAAAATTGTCCCATGCGTAAGTATGGAAATCGTCTGAATTTTACAGTTTTGAAGGAACTGGCCTACTATCATTTATATATGAGGCTTCCTGACTCTACCACAACAGATGATCTTGGAGAAGAGAAAGATCAGTCAGTTTGAATTTAAATGCCAATTATTTTGCTCTTCCATCATAGCCTCCTCCAGCCTCATCAGCTACCCTAACTAATCAATGATTTGTATATGCCTGCATCTTGTTATTCAATGTGAGTTGTACATAACAGTACCCTCCCTTGGTGTAATGCAACTGCACCCCTAATGAAGCATAGCACATTGATAGCGTAACACATGGGGAAAGCAGTTGGCTTCTCGTCTCTCCCTCCTTTATACAAAGATTTAGGGTTATTTACCCCTATTTATTCCACAGTTATTATATCGATAACCATGAATATTGTATGAATATGCTGCATGGTGTTTAGCACGTGTTACTTATAATATTTAATGTTGTTCTATTTAGATGTTATGTGCCTGCTTACTTACATTATTCCTTTTCTATCCTGTTTATTATTGACAGGATGCTGTATTCAGATTATATTATGTATTAGGGAGGGTTCTGGGATGTTGGGACTGCATACACCATTTTTGTGTCACGTTTTTGAAGATTTTTATAATGGAGTTTTTCACTAAAAAAAATATCTTGTTTAACATATGCGATCATCTTATATTGGTATATTAAATATTTATTAGATTCCAGTGCCCGTTTAGGCACAATAACCCTTTCTGTTTTTTTCCTACATATTGCTCTTTGTGTGGTGCATGGAACCATTTATTATTTCTTCAATCAATATATTGCAATACTGGCGATCCCATTTTTCCGCTTTGTTTTCCATCCTTCCTGACTCCACCATAACAGATGATGTTGGAGGAGAGAATGATCAGGCAGGTTTAATTTAAATGCCCAATTATTTTGTTCTTCCTGAACTAATCCTCCCCCAGCAGTGGCTTATATTCCTCTCTCTGTACCAAACACCTTTTTCATTGCACAAGATAAATAACTGATGAATGAAAGACTGCTTGATTGACGTCTATTTGATGGGTCTGGCTATCTTTAGTGGTTTAACTGAATACTTATCTAGTTTTGTTAGACTTAAGAAGTAGCTTAGGTGCTTAAAACCATGGTATCTCATGTTTTGCATAGTTTACAAAGAAAACCTTAATTTTTGAATTAATAAAATGTTTTTGGATATTCGTTTTACTCTTAGTTCTGGTACAACCTTTGGATTTATTCCTGCCATGAATGTCCTTAACACTAGAACTACTGAGGTAGTCATTTTACTACTTTGCACCATGTATTTCTATATAGGTGTCACGAATCCAGTAGTTCTAGTGTTAAAGCTATCCATGCACCAACCAAAAACTCACTTATCTGTTGAAAAAGGCAGATTTGTTAATGTAAGTAATGAGTGAACTCAAACAGTAAAGGTCGGATTTTGGACCAGACTTTTAGTGTCCAAGGCTGGAACTCAGGGCTCTTCTCCACTTGCGTTTTATAAATCACAGTGTTACTCGGCTCAAAATGTGAGTCGAGTGTCCTGTGTATGTCCTGCATGTTGTCTGCGTACGGTGTGTGTTTTTTTCTCACATAGCATCCGTATGACATGCGAGCGTCATGCGGGTGCTATGTGAGTGTATATGCATACCGCGTCAGACTGGCTACCGGAGGAATCTCCTGTAATACCAGGCCTGGCCGCGGTTACCTGCACTGAACTCCGGAGCTGTCACCTGAGCTCCAGAGATGAGCCCGATCTGTCTGCAGCTGTGCTGAACTGAACTGAACAGCAATCGCCGGGGAATCAATCACTCGGCGCTCGCTGTTCAGGCTGCACTCTGGAGCTCAGGTGACAGCTCCGGAGTTCAGTGCATGTAACCGCGGCCAGACCTGGTATTACTGGAGATTCCTTTGGTATCCAGTCTGACGCGGTATGCAAGTGTCAAGGATCCGTGTGACATGCGTATGCCATCTGTATGACATGCGCATGCAACCCAGATTGTGACTTTTTTCTTGCTCCCATAGGATTGCATGGGGGTGAGAGAGCTGAGATTCGCATCAAATCGCAGCATGCTGCGATTTCAAGGTGAGTCCGTGTAGAGTCGTAAAAAAACGGGGAAAAGGAGACTGCATCATAGGAAATCCTTTGACAGATTACAAACCGTTTTTACATGTGATGGGAATTGCAAAAAAAAAACCGCCAGTGGAGAATAGCCCTCAAACATAGACTTTTCACGGAAGTCTATGTCTGAGTTCAGAGTTCAGGTGCTGATCGGATGCTGAATAAAATTTGTTGAAAGGTTGCAGTGCAGCCAATCAACAAGCTTTTCAGCATGGGGAAGATGCCTGTATACTGCTGTGAACAAAATAAGTAAGCAAAAAAATGACATGGGCCCCCCCTATTTTTGATAACTAGCCATGGTAAAGCAGAATTCTGGGAGTGTGAGAAATTTTGCGTCTGCTACTGACATGGAGTGACCTATTGAGCCTCGTTCTGAAAACGAGGCTCCATAGATTTGATGGATGTTGTGGGACATTACACCATTAGATTACATCGAAACTTCAAGGATTTCTAATTAGTAAATTGGTGATTGGATATTGTCAGAATGTCAAGGATATTTAAAAAAAAAGTTGGTGAACAAGGGATTGGGGGAGTCTTTATTCAAATAAACTATTATTTTTTCTGTGTGTTTTTTTAACTATATTTACTGGGTTAGTAATGGTGGTGTCTCATAGACAACTCTCTATTGCTAACCCCTGGGCTTGATGCCAGCTGTCATATCACAGCTGACATCAATCCCAAAAGTATTACACCAATTGCCACCATGCCAAGGCAATCATGAAGCACTCAGCAAGGTGCCAAAATTGGTGCATCTAATCAATGCACCACTTTTGGGGCGGACTGCTATTTTTAGACTGTGAAGGGCCAAATAACAATAGGCCTTACCAGCCTTATAATACCAGACCCCAGCTGTCTGCTTTACCTTGGCTGGTTATCAAAAATAGGAAGCCCCCACACAGTTTTTTTTAAATAAGTTAAATAAATAATTTAAAAAAAGGTGTCTGGTCCCCTCTATTTTGAAAACCAGCTAAGGTATAGAAGACAGCTGAAGGCTGGAGCCCACAGATGTATGCTTTACCTGTGCTGGTTAGCAAAAATTGGTGGACCCGCACACCATTTTTTAAAAAAATATATTCCCTATCCACATTTCTTTGTAGGGCAATTGTCTTGTCCTTACCCCTATTTGCTTTTTTTTTACTGCCCATTACCATTTTACAGCCATTTTACAGCAGCAAAGCTCGGGTCCTCATTGACTTATCTGGGATTCGGGGAACGGGGTCAAGTTCGGATGAATGGTGGTGCTAAACCAAACTTTTAACTAAACAGTGGCCGAACCCAGTGAACTCGAACATCCACTGGTCCGCTCATCCCTAGTTACTGCTAAGCTAACTGCTTAACTTTTTTTTCTAACAATTTGCATATACTGTATGAATAGAACTCTTTTTCCTTTGCAGCTAGACATTGTAAAAATCCAGCTCATTACTGAAAGGAATAATTGATGTCCTGAGCACCCATGTGTAGATTTAAACACCTGACTATCTTGTTGTCATGAGTGTGTCCCACTCTGGGGAGACCACTTGTGATTCTGGGACCAGAAGGTCAAAATGCCTTATTGTTTGCAGGTCTACAACTTACATTTCAGTGAATCTGCTTTCTTTTAGTCCTGTAGAAGTTAAGGACTTTCTCCAATCTGATAGTCCTCTGTAGCCTTAATCTCAGATGCAGCTCTTTTGTAATCACTCTCCTTTGCTATAAAAATTCATGTGTCTTACCATCTGATGCCAGTTATGGATTCTCATTCTATTGCTGAACACTTTGGAAGGAGCTTGTCTCTAGAAGAAGCTGAGCAGCTGTGATTATTGCAGCTTTGGTGTTTAGCTGCATTTGAGGAGCTTGAAGTGTTTTTTTCCTTTTTGTGCTTTTTTTCCCTGTCTGTTTCCCTTACCGTGTTTTGTATTATTGCTGTGGTGAGACTAGTGTTCTTGCTAGTCTTCTCATTAGCCAAGGTGAGCTCAGGCCTAAGCATATGATGGCGACAGGGGAGGAAAGGACCCATAGAGGGAAATTAGGGAGCACAGGGTACAGATTTAGGTGAGTTGAAGTAGGTGTCCCCTCTCACCTTTCCCTATCACCAGGGCTGTTCTTCTCTACCATTCCCATTCTTACCTCTGTTTTCACTGCATGCTAGGCGTCTGTATGCCCTGGCGTGACACTTGATTTATTCATGCATAAGGGTGGGTGCACAATATGGTAGCTGACATACTCTGAATAACCTATTGCAAATCTTTTACTAGATTGCTTAAAGAAAACCTCCAGAAAAAATTGGTGAATATCAAACTATGCATTCTGTAATAGCCAAATTTTTAAATCATAAAAATCATTGATGGAATAATCAGGAATTTTAACGATTGCATCTGTAAAAATTGGGTGACTCAACTATGTATCAATTATTTAACATGTAGATATTACATTACTTTCCAGTTACTTCATGCAATTTATTATTGATGCAGAATATGAAAAAAAAATATATATACAAAAAAAAATAGATAAGTTCCTGTATTAATGTATTCTACATTTATATGAACATAGGCCAGGACCTGATGACCACAACAAAAATAGTGTCCCGTAGGCAGCTTATTTTTATTGACTATTACTTTTTGTGATATTTGACACTATTATCTACATTAACTTTTTTTCTACATAGTATAAAAGATAAAAAATATATATAAAATATTTATCACAAGACAGTTCTGGCAAAAGAAAAAGTATGGGTCAACAGAGAAACTTGTCAAGTGAATAATATTGTGTTATGCATTATAAATAATGATAAATAACTTGTGACATCAAGGAAAACAATCATTACATGTTTCACAGTGTGTGGGCATCTTTTCCATATTCAGCGCAGTATGTATTCTGACAGTATTTGATGGATATGTCACTTAGTGTCTATCACTGTCTATAGTTTAATTTGATAAAAATGGAAGAGTCTTACAATAGTAACTGAAAAAGCAAGGTAATATATTCCACAGCCTTCACCTTAGAAGAAAACATTTTTTTATATTTTCCCTAACCAATATTTGTTCAGCTATGTGCCTATTTTCTGAAGCTTTGTGCAAAATAAAGACAAATTATCACTGCTGTATTGCAATGCGGTGGATTTAGCAGGGATGTTTTCTATATGGAGTTTGTACAGTGTGTACTTCCATTGTAAGCTGGTATTGCATTTATTTATTCTTTCTAGAGGGTTCCTACAGAACCGAGAGATGGAAAATGTATGTATAATATATTGGAACAAAATAATATTCTCAATAAGAATAATATGATTTCTACTGCTATTTATCAGAAAGAAAATGAAGGTCATGAAGGATACACATTTTTTCATTGAAAATGAAAATAAATTCAAAGTTCAGTTACAGGTTTTCTATTTTATACAGTAGTCTGCAAACTTCAACCGTAAAAGGTTCTCCACAAGAGTATATAACATTTATTTTCTTATTTTTTTGACCTTATTAGTGATGGGCGAACCCCCCGATGTTAGCGTTTGTGAGCCTCGCCCGAACGTTTTGTAAAGTTCTAGTTCGGGTTCTGAGATAATGTAAACTTGGACTTTACAGTTATGGGATGGGGCGGGGGGGGGGCTATAAAATAAAAAAAATAGTTAATTATAAACATTGTCATTATACCTACAGGTCCCGCGACGCGTCCTGCAGACCACTGTCTCCCAGCCGTTTCTGCTTCCGTGTCTGATCATTGCTGTGCCCCCGGTTTACAGGACCTTCCATTACGTCATAGCCATGTGACCAGTCTGGTGGGAATGTTGTACAGACATTGGGTTACAGACTGATCACACGGCTATGACGTCACAGAATGTCCTGTAAGTCAGATGTAGCAGAGCTGAAGATGCTCTCCTGTCTTTTGACTATTTGGGAGGGTTTTTTTCTGAGTACTAAAGATGGAGTCCTAAATGTATTCTGTTTTATTTCTAATAAAATATTTTTTCTCTGTGTTGTTTTATTTTACTCTTTAAATAACTGACAATCACAGATGCTGTCACAGACTGGGCAGTTGTGATTGGATGCTGGAGTAACCTGAAATCAGTCAATATATTCTAGCATCTAGAATGTATGTGCAGATTCCTGGTTACTCCAACAGCCAATCAAAGACACTCATTCTGCGTGACAGCGTCTGTGATTGGCTGTTGGGTCCCTCACACATATGGTAGTGTAAAAATAAATAAATAATTTTAAAAAATCACGTAGCACTCCTTGGCATTTTTGATTCTCAACACAGATAAAGTGGAGGGCTACGGGCTGCCACCCCCATCTACCTGGCTTTACCTTGGTTGGCAATGAATATACAGGAAGCCAATTTTTTTCTTAATTATTTAAAAAAAAACAATAAAAAAATGTGTGAGCTCCCTCCGTATTTTGATCGCCAGTCAGATAAAGCCAGGCAGCTGGAGGCTGCCTAAGGCACCAAGCGTTCTGGGCCCCCCATGCTAAAAACCACAGCCCACAGCTGCTCCTGGAAGTGGAACATTGTTTCTTAGCGCCATTTCCAGGCACTTTAACTGGCTTGTCCAGCGGTACTAAGTCAGAAATTCATGGTCTCACGCCAAGTTAGACATGGCTACCATGAATTTCTAGCAAACAGTAAAAAAAACAGAGCACATAGAATTTTTTTTTTATTAAAAATAAAACAAAAAGAACATTTAGAGACATCTTTATTATAAAAAAATCCTTAGTCCAACAGAGTCCACAGGTAGAGCAATGTCAGCTCTGCTTCACCACTCTGTAAAGACAAGTGTCTCTACAGAGAGAAGCAGGGAGAGCCATGTCAGTTATGCTTCATCGCTCTGTACAGACATATACAGAGCAAGAAGCAGGGAGAGCCATGTCAGCTCTGCTTCATCTCTCTGTACAGACATATACTGTGCAAGAAGCAGGGAGAGGCATGTCAGCTCTGCTTCATTGCTCTGAACAGAGCGAAAAGCAGGCTGACACTGAGGGTATGATTCCACTTGCGTATGACTCATGCATTCTTGCATTGCATCGCCCTGCATGACCTGAGACCTCTCTGAACAGGGGCAGCTCAGCTGCATGGAAATATATGCAACCGACTAACTCCTGTCGGGAGAGTGTGCGCCATGTCGGGTGATGTGATGCGACACTCACACAGTGACAGTCAAAGTTCACCTGAATTCTTGAGCAAAAACAGCCAAAGACTGCTGAGTAATGAGCAGTGCAATGAATACCCCCGGAAGGTAACATGACCGTCAATAACGCCATAGCCATGTGACCAGTCAGTAGGCCAATATCTGTACAACATTCACACCAGACTGGTGACATGGCTGTGTCATCATGGAAGGTCCTTTAGTCAGTGGTCGTTATCTTGGGGCACAGCAATGATCGGACGCAGAAGCAGAAGCGGCCGGGTGAAGTCTGCCGGACGCGTCATGGAACCTGTAAGTATAATACGAATTGTTTTCAATAATGTGCTTTTTTTTTACAGCCCATGGACCTGAACTGGACCTGAACTGTAAAATGAGCTTACCAAGAAAGCTCGTGTTCAGGATCACGTGCACGAACACTATGTGCTTTGTACGAACTTTTAACCTTATAGTTAGTGTTCACCCATCACTACATCTTATTTAAAGAAGTAGTCATTAAAAGCCACAAGACTGCTCGTAATAATATGAAGGTGCATACTCTTAGTCCAGGACAACATAGCCAAAGTTAAAAAGTTATGAGTCAAAGAAGTAAGACATCCATCCTTAGTGGCATATCTAAGGTCCCAATTTCTTAGTTCAATGGCTCATGGACCTTCTGTAATCAGTTTTCAAATTAAAATGTAACTGTCTTTTAACTACTTAGATGAATTGAATGGTTTTTATTTCCCCAATGCATTTTAATGCTGGACTAGCATTTTGTTTTTTCAGTCAAAAAAGATGCTAGTCCAGAATTTAGACATTGTAAACAAAAATTGCATGGCTAGTCAGTATATACACTGGGGGAAAATTCCAAAAATAATTCCCACAGGGAGAGTGCCAACTTCAAGAAACATTATAAACAAAGAGGACAAAGAAGAAATTATGGCACAAGAATATTGCAAAAAAGATTATAAATTTTATTGAGAATATCATTAAAAATATTAATCTCACAAAAGTCACAGTATTTGCAATATAGAATAATCAAGGATGAAATCACAGGGTCATAGATGGATAAAGGTACACAAGCATAGTATCGAACACAATTGTAGTAAAACAACAATAAAATTTATAATATTTTTTGCAATATTCTTGTGCCATAATTTCTTCTTTGTCCTCTTTGTTTCTATCAGAATTTAGACATGTTGTGGAAATAAATAAACGTTTCATTCATCTTGGTCCTAAACATTCTTCATTAGAGCAGCACAGCCTAAAATTGTGATATCATTCAAAATAGTCAACTATGCTAGAGGAGTTCATTCCCCAGCCACGAGGTAGCAGCAGCAGCTGATATTTTAAGGCATTCATAAGAATTGTGCCTGCACACAACCTGGTCTTGTGAGAACTTTCCTTTTTTTTTTCTAATACACCTATATGTAATCAACCAATGGCTTTGTCCATTTTTGTTCCCCTACAGTTTTTCTACCTTTTAACAGCTTTAACTGAATTATTTTTCATGTGTGTGATAATTAGTAATACAATTCACTGCATTTTTGCAATTTTTCTAATATATGGTCGACTCGTACAAGAGTCAACCTGTGTGAAACAGCTATTGTCCAACTTAGTGTTTCTGTTTCTACCCTCTCCCCCCGTTCCTACGAGCTCACTGTGGCTGATGTTTTTACAGTATATACCTGGATTAATAAAAGAAGAAAACTTTAACAATTTTGTGTCACTGCTATTCAGTGTTTTGGAATATTTTATTTTTAAATTGCAGCAGCAAACAGTGTAAGGCAATATTCATTATAATACACTGTCCCTTCTCCAGAAGCTCTCCCTACACTAAATGCAGCTAGATGCAGTATTATTAAAGAATATAATATATTTTTTACACTGCAGCAGCAAGTAGTATAAGGCTATGTACACTCTAGTACACTATTCGTTCTCCAGCAGCTCTCCCTACACTTTTTCCGGGGTAGACCCGATGACACAAAGCGGCTGTCCAATCACAGTACTGTCAGTAGCAAAAATTGTTTGCATTACATTACCATATTTGGCAGACAATCCCAGCTGTTTAGTGGCTTAAAAACAGATGCGAAACATGTTGGGTGGGGACTTGAGGATTGCACTCGAGCAAAAAAAAATACTCAATTGAGTTCCAAGCATGCCTGAGTACCCCAATGTTCAATCAAGTATCGAGCAGTGGCAATCACAGTTGCCCATCACTTATGATTGGTGAATAGTAATATATTTAGGTTCATGTTATTTGTGTCAAAACAATGTATAATATTAGTGTATTCATCACGAATAATGAGCCCAATGCAACTAAATGGGAAATTTGAATATTTTTCTGGACGACACGTTTCCTCACAAAGTGATTCATCTGCCTGATGAATCACTTTGTGATGAAACACATCAGGAAGGAGTAACACTATTGGCGACTGCTAATGGGGAACTGGGGAAATGTGTGGCAGCTATAGTATGTGCCCCCCCAACCATTAAGTTAGGTCCACGCATCTAGCCACAGTCTACAGTGGCACATGTCCACTAATTGTGTATATGTTTGTTTGTCATTGGGTACCCTATTTTAATTTTTGCATTAAAGGTTAAGTTATAATTATACCATCTACCCTTGCTGATTATCTTATATACCTGGTAGATTTGATAGATCTTCACTTTGATTAAAGAAAAATAATCATAAAACATAGAGAAAATCCTTTGTTTAAAAAAACACTCTTTTACTCCAATTAGTTAACCCATAAACAACTTGCAGCTGTGACATTATCCACACGAGGTCCCCGACTATCTTGGCCGTGCTACATCCTGAGGTCATAGTGTGCGGTCACATTAGAGACACAGATGGAGCCACCACTGTGACCAGTGAAATCAGGGAGTTCACCTGGTGTCACAGCTATGGTTCCGACAGTACCCCAGCTGTGACCTCAGGTGAACTACCTGAAGTGAACTCACTTAGGTGAAGTCATTGAACTCAATGGCGGATTACAGGATTAGACACTGTGCACACATTGAGTATTTGGTTGCAGACACTTCTGCACCAAATCTGCATCTCCTGGCAAAAAAACCTCACAGAAACTGCATGCATTATTTCCTTATGATGCATATTTGATGCATAAATGTCTAAAACCAAATACACACCATGTACACATAGCCTAATCCGGTAATCTGGCATTGGGTTCAATGCCTTCACCTGGTTCCTATGGTACCCCAGCTGTGATCTCAGGTGAACTGACCTGAGGTGAACTCATTGAATTTAGTGACCTCACTTCAGGTTAAGTCATTGAATTAAGTCATTGAACTTAATGCTGGATTACGGAATTAGGCAATGTGCATATGCGGATGCACTATTTCTGGGGACGCTGCAGGTTGCTATTTTTAGGCTGGGGAGGGCCGAATAACCATGGACCTCCCCAGCCTGAGAATAACAGCCCCCAGCTTTATGCTTTATCTTGGCTGGTTATAAAAAATGGCTGGGACCCCACAACGTTTTTAAATTATTTATTTAAATAATTAAAAACCAAAACTGCATGGGGTCTCTCGAATTTTGATACACAGCCAAGATAACGCACATGGCTGGGGGCCTCCAGCTGTCTGCTTTATCTGCTCTGGGTATAAAAATAGGGGGAACCATACACTATTTTTTCCAATTAATTAATTATTTGTATACTCTACTCTGGATCCCAGACAGCTAGTGTGCTAGCAGCCAATCACGGACACTGGCACAGAGGGTGAGTGAGGAAAGCAGTGAATATTTATAAGGGTAAATGACCGGACTGCTTTAAAGATGCGCGTAAATTTTTCTATTTGAACTGCACCTGCCAATCACAGTAATGCCAGTAGCAAAGATGGCTATGGCATTACTGTGATTGGCAGGCAATCCCTGCATATTTAGTGGCTGAAAATGAGTCACCAAACATGCGGGGGAAGACTGTATATTCATGAGGCGAATACCAAAATACTCTGCAGGTATTGAATATCCAAAATACCTTAAAATTTGTGTGGGTAACGAATAGGGATGATCGAATACCTCAAATATTCTTCTTTGCGAATATTTTCCGAATATTCGATGTGCAAGGTAAGTCTATGGGAAGCCCGAATAGTTCCGAATAGTTGTTATTCAGGTTTCTCATAGACTTACATTGCGTATCGAATATTCGTGAATAGTCAAATAGCGGCAACCTATTTGGAAACTATTCGCGAAGCCAAAAATGTTAGGTATTCGATCATCCGTAGTAACGAATACTGTCGATTATATTCACTCATCACTACCTAATTATGACATATTTTCTATTTATATTGTAAGCATAAGAAATGTGATGTAAATTATGTACTAATAAAATTGCAGTAATTAGTATGCTTATATGCAAATGTTTTTCATTTAGGAAAGCAATATGATCTGCTTTTTACTTTTGTCAAATTACATTACGATAATTTCAATGAGATTTTGCAACTACGCCTCGGATTCCAAAGACGCAATTGTATATGGGTGTCACAAAGCAGTTCAGTTAATGTAGAAAGCATTTGTTCGATTGCATTTCATAATTAACTATTTAATTATTTTTAGCTTCTAATTTAAAGCCTAATTACTATCTTTTCAGAATGCAATTAAAAGTTTAATTAAACCATAATATTACCATTTAAAAGGTTCTATTTTGTGAAAACAAAATGTTTACATTGTCTGGAAGGAAAATTTCGAGTTGCAGTGTTGTAATAACAGTGAAAATTATGACATTATGTTTAAAAGGAGGTGCATTATTAAATGTTTTATTCTATTTGGTAAAAAAAACCCCCATACAAATGGAAAATGTGAGACAGCATAGAATAAAGCTTAAAACAATTTTCATATGTATCACTTATTAATGCCAAAATTGAATCGTTACATTTACAAAAATAAAATATTCCTTTAGCTAATTTTCATTATTCTAAATAAATTATAATATTTTTCTTTATTTCATTTTCTTTATCATAAGCAGCAGGAGAGGAACAATAATAGAAATTTATTACAAAGGTATGATATATTGCAATCTTAACCTAAACTATGCTGGTACATTGGATCTATTTTTTTTAAAGATGCATATGCTATTTAACCCCTTAATGCTACATGGTGACTATATCCAAAAAGCATTGGTGATTTAAGAGGTTACAGCCTTTGCATCTGTGTGATCATCAGCAGTACCATGGCCTCATGCTAGAACAACCGGCAATTAAAACCCCTAAGTCACAGTTAATAGCTATTGCAACATCCGACTAGTTATGCAGAGGAAGGCAGAGACCTTTGTCAGTATATTGGCCACCTTCCCCATGACCCAGTAACATAGCTACTGGACTAGGTAGAGGAGGTGGTCAACCCGGGCCCTTGATATTGAGGGGCTCACCCAGATCTACCGCTACTTAGGGCTGAATGAGCCACTAGGATGATTTTGCTATGCCAGCACTGCAGGGGCAGAGCAGAAGCATTAAGTAGCTTCTGTCCAGACGAAGACAGTACTTGCTATTGGTACATGACCTGCAATGGTGTAATGCCTATATGATCATTTGGGAAAAGCCACATAGTTTTGCTGGGCAGGAAGATGCTGAAGGAGGTGGGGACACATGTGACCGATAATGAGGAAAGCGGTAGACATCGTGGGGTGCAGGGTGAGTGTCATATGAGGGGTGCAGACTGTGACTGAGGTGTGTGAAGGGGTGAAGATTGTTTGAGAGGGCTAAGTGGGGGTAAAGGTTGTGTGAGTTATGTAGGGAGGGTGTGTGGGATAGAGAGGTACAGGGTGCGAGGGATATAGGAGGGCAGAATGTGTGAGATAGAGGGGTACAGACTAGTGTGGGATATGGGGGTGCAGGCTGTGACAGGGGTGTGAAGGGGTGCACAGTGTTTGTAAGAGAGATACGTGGGGTTACAGGGTGCGGCTTGATTCATGCGTCCAAAGTTTATTCTCCCCAGTTCCAGCCTTGCTGAAGCATCCCCGGATCATCTCCAATCCTCCACCAAATTTCACAGTGGGTGCAAGACTCTGTAGTTTGTATGGCTCTCCAGGTTTCCATCTAACCATTAGATGACCAGGTGTTGGGAAAAGCTGAAAATTAGACTCATCAGAGAAGATTACTTTACTCTAGAAATTGGGCAGATTAAACTTTGCGAAAATGTATAAATCAAGCCACATACAAGGTTATCCTAGAAAAACAGTTGCTTCCTGCTGTTCAGGCAATGTTCCGGAACTCTGAGGAATGGTTTTTCCAGCAGGACAATATGCCATGCCACACAGCTAGGTCAATCAATGTGTGGATGAAGGACCACAACATCAAAACCCTGTCATGGCCATCCCAATATCAAGTCCAAGACCCTTTTGAAAACCTCTGGAATGTAATCAAGAGGAAGATGTATAGTCACAAGCCATCAAACAAAGAACTGCTTACATTTTTGCACCAGGACTGGCATAATGTCACCAAAAAGCAGTGTGGAAGACTGGTGGAAAGCAGCCAAGACGCATGAAAGCTGTGATTAAAAATCATGGTTATTCCACAAAATATTGATTTCTGAACTCTTCCTGAGGTAAAACATTATTAGTATTGTTGTTTCTAAATTATTCTGAACTTTTTTTCTTTGCATTATTTGAGGTCTGAAAGCAATGCATTTCTTTGTTATTTTGACCATTTCTCATTTTCAGGAGGACTTAGGAGAAGCCAGATGCTTGGCGCCTTTTTTTAACTTTATTTGTGGATGTTCCTGCAGCCAATCATGGTGCAACAGACATCTACAAGGTCCAGACACAATGGCTTGTGTCATTGGCTGCCTAAGTCACATGTCCGTCTGCATATAAAAAGCGGACATGTGGCGCCGGCAACATTTTGTGAATGTTAAACATTAGAAAAGGTGCTGCTGCCCGGTCTGCTAGACAGTTAGCTTAGCTAGGGGTTTAATGATAGGTAGTTAAGATAGATAAGAGAGCAATAGTGTAGAATAGGGATTTGCCGTGTAGGGAAAGCTGTGTACCATAAGGTGGCATTTAATGATAGAAATAGGGATTGCTACTTGTCAGTGCCTGCTAAAGAGTTGACAGAGAATGATGTAAATGATACTTATTACAGCCTGCTCCTAAGTAGCCAGTAACTCACATTTCCAGGTATTGTTCTTTAGTACTCCATGCTGTCAATTTACTAGTGAACTAGGTGAAAAGGTCTTGACAATTTTCATTGCCGGCTCCAAATTACGCAGTGAATCACATTTGTAGGTACTGTTAGTACTGTGTGCTGTAAATATGCTAGTGAAATAGATAAAAAGATCTTGGCAGTTTTTAATGGCATGAACAAAATTACACAGTCAATCACATTTCTAGGTATTGCCATTTAGTACTGTGTGCAGTAAATTTGCTAGTAACAAGGTGTAAATCATGCCGAGGTTGTGGTGGAAGAGTAAATAAATGGCGTGTTTTAGGTGTAGGTGTGGGAATATCTGTTAGTCAAATCTCTAGTGAGCAAACATTGGATCATTCTTTCTCAAGAGAAATGAGAGCAACTTCTTTTACTGCACATCCTACTTCACTAGATTTCTTTGGCAGCCACATGTTATTTCTACTTCCAAATGAGGCTGATAAATAGCATATGCTGCGTCAATGGCAAATGCTGCATCAAGTGGCCTCTCCTCCTTTTTCTGCACCTCAATATCACAAACAGTTCATTTTTTAGAGGTGCCACCCCAATTATACTTCTTTCCCCCACGTCACAAATCTCCAACTGGCAAACTGACTGTGTGGAACCACACATAGACTTGTCTGCAGAGCTGTTCACACATTCTATCCCATGGTCATCAGAGGTCTGCACCAAAGATTCCCAGACTCAATAGGAGGAAGCATCTGCACCAATGCCCAAAATCTTTGTCAGCTAGATCCTGGACAAAATAGGGTCTGAGCAGGATCCATATCCTTGTCAACTGACATTAACCCCCAGGGGTCGAGGTGATGATGATGAGACTCAGATACCTGAGGTTCACGGGTATTGTTATGTGATGTCAGGTTAGGAAAAGGAGGAGTAGGACAACATAGAGCCTGATGATGAAGTTGTAGATCCCACTTAGTGTGAATCCAGAGGCAAGCAGCTGTGTGGCTCAGCAGATGAGGAGGAGAGGGGGAGAAGAAAGCCAAGGAGGTTGCATTGGCAATTCACATACAAACATGTAGTGATGCAACCATGAGAAGCACTGCATCCTCAGCCCCAACTCTGGCTGTTGTCAGCAGCGGTCACGGATCTGCAGTTCGCAGTAAGGGTTACCTAGCCTGGGACTTTTTTGAGACCACAAAGGATGATCCAAGTTTTGTTATCTGCCAATGTTGTAAACAACGATTCAATAGAAGCAAAAATTAATTAATGTCTTATTTTTTAAATGAAAATGCAAACCCACATTCTGTTTGTTGCATAGACCATACTTTCCAGTTGTGCAAACAGGACTATAGGTAAATGGAGAGGGGCTAATTGATGCCACTGTCTTGCTGTCCCACTGTCTGCCTGAAAGGTCTTTAAATATGAAGACTCCAATATTTGTCTCTAAGTTGGGTCTTGTGTGTAGTGGCAGGGGTCTGTGAGGAGTTGGCCTACGCCTGTTACTCATTCATCTCTTTACTTTTTAACT